>NW_028186329.1:3646603-3788388 GCF_003343005.1 Rhea americana
CGCCCCGCGCCCGTGCGATCGCCGCCGAAGCCGCTCGGGCGGCACCAGCCGCGAGCTGTTCCCCTTGCTGGGGAATACCTGACTTCTTCCTGCGAGAGGGTGGCAGCGCGCCCGTAGCCGCGCGGGAGAGCTGCCGCTGCTGACGGCGCACGGGCAAAAATATTTGCCATTTTGGTGGTATAAAACAAGCCAGCCCGCCGCCCCGGGGTGCTTTTTCTGTGCTCCCCATCGCAGCAGAGGAATGAAACTGAAATACCCCGGACGGCTGTGTGAGACGGCAGCCGGTTCTTCCCTCGCACAAGCAATATTAAAGCTTTTCTTGCTTTGGGAATTAATTGTGATACGCTGACAGGGCTCCAGAGGTTTTTTGAAAAATAAA
Organism: Rhea americana; assembly: GCF_003343005.1. Classification (NCBI taxonomy): domain Eukaryota; kingdom Metazoa; phylum Chordata; class Aves; order Rheiformes; family Rheidae; genus Rhea; species Rhea americana. The sequence continues at coordinate 3,646,983 of NW_028186329.1, forward strand.
TCAAACGTTGTCAGCTTGCTCTGCATTTCCCCCACCTCTCCAGCGCCTGCTGAAGCGGAGACCTTTTAAGTACGTTGTGATCTGGTATCAGACGTTCCTCAAATTAGCATTCGCTGTAGCATCCTGTATGGATTAAAATTCCAGCGGTATTTATTTTTATAACGAAGCTGGTTATATAGTATATGCTGTCTATAGTATACAGTGTGTGCCATTGTGGCCATTTGCCTGGGTTTATTTTCAGCAAGGAAAATACGTGCAGTTTAAAGGATTCTGCTAGCCAGCGCTGTGCAGTGCCGCGTGCATGGGGACAGGCTTCTGCTGCTTTCCGCTCTGCCCTCTGGATTTTTCCCAGGGCTCCAGGAAGGAGAAAGGGGCTTTCCGGCTGCTTGAGCCTCCTGCATGGGTCTGCTCCGGAGGCCCAGCCGCGCTCCCGCCTTGGCATGGCCAGGAGAAGGCCGTTGTGGGAGGGTACGCTGACGCCAGCGAGCGATTACAGCTACGGCCAGATGAAAACCAGCCTTCTGCCTTGTACCTCCAGCCCCTATAGGTATTTCAAGTCAAGTATATTTGCAGATTAATCTAAAATGCAAGGCACGAATGGAGGGGGACGCTTGACAGGTGAATGCGTGGGGCCCTGCTTCACCTCCAGGAGCCCCCGAAGCGCTCGCCGGGTGCAGGAGGTGGCAACGCTCGGCCGAGAGCAGCGGATGATAACGCTTGGCCTTGCCGGACGCCAGCGCGGAGGAGCGAGACTGTGTTTATTTGGGTTAGCCCTGGCAGGGCTATCTTGTGACCGCCTGCAGGGAAGAGAGGAAGAGACACATGCATATCAAAGGGAAGATTAAATCCCTTTTGGAGGAGATGATTAACTCCAGGAGCTGCTCTGCTCCACCAAGGCCGGGTGCTCTCCCAGCTGGGGGAGGAAAAAGGTCCGGAAAGAGGGGGCGGAGCAGAGAGAGACCTTTCAGTTTTCACTTGGTGGAACTTTTAAGTATGTTTTCTCTTAATTTCTTTAACTTTGTCTTCAAAAGAAATCCACCGCCCCACGGCAGCAGCCCTCCCAGGCTCTCTGCGGTCTGGAAGCGGTGCCTTTCCCCACCGTGTGGGAAAGGACGGCCAAAAGTAGCTACTAAAAAAGAGACCAAGGCATAAAAGATTTCTGTTGGCACCAGGTTTGTACATGTGTCAGGTACAGTGTCACTAAGCCTTTGTAAMTAAGTAATCAGGACACTTAATGTAATGAAGAGCATAATGAATAGTAGCAGCAAAAAATAATCGCAAAATATTTCTGTCCTTCAGAAATGTGCATAGGGATGCAAACAGCGTTTACTGGTGCATGTCACCACATCTATAAGCGAGTGTAGGCATCGCGGAGACAGTCAGAAATCGGTTTTCTGCTCTGCCCTTCCACGGAGGCAGATCCGGCCCCAGCAGTGCGTTTTACAGTGTTTCRTTACAGGCACGAAACACGTCGGGGGGGAGCTGCAGCTCCTGCAAGCGCACGGCTCACGGCTCGGCTGGTTGGAGCGTGGTGCTAATAGTGCCGAGGTTGYGGGTTCGATGCCTGTACGGGCCACTCGTTTGAGGGTTGGGCTAGATGATCTCCAGAGGTCCCTTCCRTAAGGTTGGCCGATTCTGTGAGACCTGTGCGCCAGAAGGGTTTTACCCGTTTTTAGGGTTTGCCCTTTCAGCTCCAGAGGACCAAAAGCAGCTGGTGTCGTCAAGCAGACGCCGCGCGCCCCGGGGCGCCATGGGGTTGCAGAGCGGCAGAGCTTGGGTAAGGCGCTTCGCAGCAGAGCAAAAGAGAGAGTCCCTGGAACAGGCAAGAAGAGATGCAGTTTAGGGCAATAAGTGTTTTTCTTGCRCCTCTCCCTTGCACCAGGTGCAGGCTCTGCATTCGGAGGGGTCCCCAGCTGAGTGAGCAGCACCTCGCTGCACACTTTGGATTTCCTCCTCTTCTTTTCTTTTTTTAGCTTGGCTGCCTGAGGCTTATTTAGAATAAGTTTAATATCTGGGTCTTAATTGGCGAACACAACAGCATTTGGCAAAATGCTTCCGTTCTTCTGTTGTGTCTTTTCTAAAAGCAAGGGGTGCAAAACTTTTATCATCTGACACATCACTGTGGCCTCACCAATACGTCCTCTTCCCGCACCGCCCTCCCTGGCTCTGGCGCCCATTGCCCTAATGAGCAGGTTACGTGCTTCGCATCTCTGAAGCACTGATATTTTGCGTTAYAGTAGTCCTTTTTGCACTACTGCGATATGCAGGTAATAATGTAATGAATTAATGCTGCTGCACCTGCAGCCCAATCAGTTGGAAAGACCTAAGCAAATAGAGCCTTTTAGCGTGCGAAAATGGCACGATCGCATCCTCCTTGGTGTGCATCATGCTCTTTTCAGAGAGCCTGGCAAGGGGATCTGTCATAGTTTTGAGAACATTTTAGGTACACGGAAAGGTAACACGAACAAAACCCAACATACGGCTTCCTGCAATCGTGTTTATTACTGTTTTTGCACAGCTACAAGATGTTAATGGTAAATGAAAGTGCTGTCAGTTTGAAAACAAGCAGGAGCATTTTTTTTTTCTTGTCCTGATAATTGGGTCGTTTGGGATGCACAACAAATACCAAGGAGGAGTCRTTTGTCATCAGCAAAACTCCCACTGAAGGCCCTGCACGGAGCAAGCACCGGGCTGCGCTGCAAGTCGCTAGAAGCTGCGGCTGGAGGCGAGAAGCCCCCTGCTCCCGCGCACCCCGGTGGGAGCAGCACGGAGGCTGCCGCGGTGGGGAGGGAGGAAGAGAACAGCCCGTCATGGCTTTTCGCGTATCTCGTGCTGCAATCTGGCCTCGGTAGATAGAAGGAAGGCCAAGCAAGCAGAAATTGAAGGAACGTTTAATAATTTATGACGTCTTTGGCACTTATACAGCGCTTTTCATCCATGGTTCTTACAGCCGCTTTGGAGATGTCAATAAGTGATGCATACATAATAATCTCTTATTATAATAATGCTGCTTTGCATATCCATAAATAACGTGAGGGAAATGTGGTCCTAGCAAGATGAATTGTTTTATCGCTAACCAAAAAAAAAAAAGGGAGCCCACAGCAGAGCGGGACCTAAAAGCGGACTGCTGCGTTTCCAGCTCTCTCTCGGGAAACTGTTTTGGGGAAACTCTCAGCTCTAGGCAGAAGAATTATTTCATACCTTACCAAAAAGAGCTGCTTGGTGGGTATTTATTTTATAGCTCACGGTGCTTGCAAGGCCTCCTGCACATGGAAGATTTTGCCCTCTGCTTGGTGGCCTGCCAGCAGGATGGGGTTTACTCCCGTATAAAGCAGCAATATGTGAAGCCTCCAGCTCTGTGATTAGCGTYATCTGCAAATATTTTCTTTCGTATGTTGCCAATAAACAAGCTTAGCTATCTGTGAAGTCTCCTTTCTCTCCCAAGTGCTGAACGCGTGATGGCCACGGGGCACCGGAGCTGCCAGGTCCTCGCTCTCTCCGGGGTTGCGCTTCGTGTTGAAGATCTCGGCGGTCCCTTGTCTGGGGCATGTGTGGGAGGGCGCGCGCGGCTCTTCACTGAAATCAAACCTTTCCAGCAGGTTTTCCACCGCAGAGGCAGGCGCTTGGGCCCGGCGAAGGCGGGCTGCGGCCTGGAGCCCGTGGGAATGGCCTGGGCCACAGGGCAAGGAAATAGCAGCCGCTCTGCYGGCACTGGAGGCAGCTTCGGGAAAGGGCTGGAAAACCGCCCGGGTGCCGGCAGCGGCACGGTGAGGCTGCTGCTCCCTAATCCTTTATCCTAAACAGCGGATAATAAAAACACCTGCCTCTGGCTTGTTAGTATTTCTACTGTGCATTGAGTTAATTGAAAATTCAGAAATTAAACGAGCTACTCAGAAGAAAAAAAAGAATATGTTAATAGGCCTTATTGCGGGAAGGTCTTTGAGCGGCTGCCACGTGCCGCGGTCGCCGTGGATGAACCCTGGCAGTCCCCGGCCCAAATGCCGCCGGACACAGGCGGCGCGAGCTGCTGCCGCTGCCCGCTCCGCCGGGCAGGCGGCGCACGGAGGGGCTCCGCTCGCCGGGCAGCTGGGGCTCGGCTCGAGACCTCCTTTGCTCTTTGGAGAAGACATTTGACCATTATCAAGGAAAGAAGCAGCCTTCGGCTCGCGCCTCGCTGCAGCACGCGTTGGCCGGTGATGCTGCGGGACACGCCAAAACCCAGCCCCCGCCACCCCGAGAAACAACCCGCACCCTCACACACACACACACACACACACACACACACACAAGTCCTTGAACTTCCACCAAGAGCTATCGGGTTACATTTTGCAGTGTTTCCTAGGAAACCAGTTTGGTGCGACACCAACTCTTTGTCTCCCAAGCCGTTGAGCCTCCCTGTCTCATAAAAGGTTGCTTCACGGGCAATTTAAGCAGCGTTAAAAAAAAAAAGGCTCCAGCTGCAGCTTGCTGCACCAACAGAGGCAGTATCTTTATCAGCGGCTTGAATGCTTTAGATTATGTTCCTTGAGCCCTGATAAGATTGTGCCATTAGTTCTAAAAGTCTGTGAAATAAAATCTTCTGTGTTTTCTCTTTTCTTTTTTCGTTTGCTATATACCGTCTTTCTCCACACAGCAAGGCAACAGGAAGAAAGAACCAAGGCGTGGAAACCGTGTCGGGACCTCTGTAGCAGCGCGCTGGCCGAGGCGAAGGCACCAGAGGCCGCCGCAAAGCCGAGGCCAGGGCAGAGACGCTGCCGCTGGGCTCTTTGCCGTCTGCCTTTCCGTGCTCGCAGCCTTCCCGTCAAGGCCGCTCCGGGCCGCTGCGCRTCCGCAGCCGTCCCGGCCCGCGGAGGGAAGCACTGCTCTAATCGCATTAACGGCGGTGCTGCTAGCCTTAATAGAGTTTGTCGGGAACCACTAAGCAGATGCGACAGCGATCTGGGCCGGCCGCTTTTTTTGTCCCCTCTCCCGGCTGCGGTAACTGCTGGCCAGATCAGCGGGGAGGACGGCTGCCCGCCGCCGGCCACGGTCCCTGCGGCCAGGGTGAGGCACAGACTCGAGTAGCGGCAATTCTGATCATCAGATTTGATCAGAATTACATTCGGGTTAAAAAAAAAAAAACAAAAAACCCTTGGCTAATTAAAACGAGATGCAGATGGTACTGCCACCTAGCAATTTTCACCTCGCTCGCTCTGACGCCAATTATAGCCTTTCCCTACTGACTTGCACTGTTTAAATTACAAAGCAGTCAGAAGGTAGGTGACTATTTACCTGGCTCCGCTCATACGAAGCCGCCTAACACTTCGCCCGGTTCCCGCACAAGGCACCTGACGGTGGTCTGAAAAGACAAGTCTCTCTGCTCTTCAGAAAACAGGAATCGAACGATAACGAGAGGACYGGGCAGGGGCCCCCCGGCATCGGCGGGCAGCGTGTGAGCGCTGCGCAGCGCCGTGCGCCCTTTTCACGCCCGCCGGCGGAGCAGGTGCCGCGCTTTGGGGAAACGCGCTTTAACTGGGTAAATAGAAACCGGGCCTTAGCGAAGCTGCCCCAACGCCCTTTCTTCGCTTCTTGTTATTTTTCTTGCGACACGCCAAGGAGCTCGATGGTGCTCCCCGGGGGGCCTCGTCTTCKCCCCCTGCTCACACCAAGCGGTTCGACAAGCAGCTGTTGAGAAGGCGGCAGATTTGCTTGATCCTGCCGTAGGGCAGCGGYGCACACCAGGCGCCCACTCGAGCTCTCCCCGCTGCTTTCAACGAGCAACGGGGGGGAGGCCCCGGCCAGCCTGGGGCGGGASCAGGAGGTGATCCTCCTGCAGGGGCTAACGTTGTGCCGCACCAATCCGGATCTGCATCCCATAAAGGATTTTGGCCACCAGCCCCGAGCTGCCCATGCCAGCGCCCAGTCTGCCTCCCCCCCCCCGCAAGGACCGGTCGGGAGCAAAGCGTTTGCAGAGCGTTGCCTAAACACATTTGAAAAGCTACATCTGATGGAGGGAGGCGAGGGATATGATAGTGGATCAGGATTTATCTACAAAAACCTATTATATTCAGTCACCCAGCTACCTTTATTTACACTTTTTTTGTAAAAATGTGTGTGCAGATTACTGCAGACGATTGGTAAGGTGCGGCTGTGCCTCCTCAGAGAGGCACGTGCTAATCGAGGGCACCGTGAGCACCATTAGTGCAATGAGTGCTGTGYCATTAATTTGATTAAACTGCTCAAAGCACCCCTGTCTTCTCCYGGGTGTCTTCTTCTTCGACCTGTACAAGGCAGGGAATTTCTGCCTGGYGGCAGCGGCAGTTCCTCTAGGCTTCTGGTGTCCTTGGCAAGTTGGTCGGCTCGGAGCGCAGCTCTCCCTTCCCAGCTCAGAGCTGCTGTAGTGGGTCAGCCCTATGGAGACCGAACGGTGCGCGGAGGCTGCTTCGCGGGGCTCCTGGAAGGGCTGAGGTGGGCGGCGTGGCTGCAGAGCCGGCACGGCTCATGACCCCGGGCACCTCCCGTCCCGCTCRCCCGTGGTTTACGGTGCCCTGCCTCGTGCGGGCAACAGCTGCGGGAGCTTTACATGGAGTTTGCCATGGCCACCGCTAGTGCAAGCACTGTCGGTGGCACTTGGCCTCGCTCCTCCGGGCTGAGCATCGCTGCTGGGAAYGACTGCGAAACTGTCCGGAAACAGAACGTGCAGCTCACAGATACGTTCAGCAAGCGCCGGGATTATTTAATGTTAAAAAAAGGGGGGACACCCCCAAGCAAACAATAAGGAATCGAGARCAAGCGTGCCAGGATCAGAACCAGCAGCCTGTGACTGGACAGAGAGGAACAGTGAGAAACTTCAGTTTTTGAACAGTTCCCCTAGGTGCTGCTTACGTACAGGTGGTTTAAACAAACCTAGGCTGGCGGCCTGCAGGGCACCGAGCGGGACGGGGAGCTGCGGGGAGCCTCGCGGCTTCCTGAGGACCCTTGTTAAATCCGCGGCCCCTTCCACCACRAGGAAGACTAGCAGGCCAGCGCCTTCTGCCGAGCCACTGCCAGGATTACGGGTGGCGCGAGGCAGCGGGTCTGGAAGGAGGCGTGCTGGCAGCGCAGGGGAGCCCGTGACGCGGCGCGAGCCCAGGTCGCTACGCCTGGTTGCTGAAGCAACTGCGAGTTCAGCTGCGCTTTAACGCCTTCGCGTAAGTGGGCCACATTTACAGACATTTCACRTGGAGGATGCAGGCATGTTTTACTAACTCCTGGGACCAAGGAGATGATTACACATACACTCTTTTGTTATTTATCTGTTTGCTACAATTTTCTTGCAAAATTGGCGTTTCAGGCAACATCCTCTAAATCTGGCCTGCAAAGCGCAATAGAGTTATGGCTGCTAGAAGAAAACACGGACTCTCCCATTATTAATATGTAAAACACAGAGATGAAGGCACAGCTGAATGATGATCTATTTTGGTGGACCATGCGTGCTTAAATCCCAGCCTTGATCTCTTAAACTATCAAGTCTGCCATAAATACTTGATGATGAACAAGCTCATAAAAAGAAAATGCGGAATATGAATAGAGGGAGAGCAAATGTGTGATTCAATTTTTAATTACCATCACCTCACTCTAAAGTCAAGTTCATCTTCTGCAAGAGATAGGAAATAACGAAGAATTTGCTTTCTTACTGTAGCCTGCTTTAAAAGATCAGCATCACATCTGTTCAGGTTTTGAAGGAAAAGGATAAATCATCATGGAAACAAAAGAACAAGGACACAAGAACTAAGGTAGAACAGTCTGATTTTATTACCTTATGTAATCAAGAGCTTTTCTTTCCCCTTTTCCTTCTCTCTTTTCCTTTCTTATTTTTTTCTTTTTTTTCCTTTTTTTTTTTTTTTACAACATACATTAAGTTGTGAATCAGATGTTAGGGGGAGTGTGGAAATGAAGGGAAACCGGTGACATCACAATATTTTACAACTTTACAACAAATGAGAGTCTGAATCTGTTGCATCTACCAGTGTATAGCAAGGGTGAAAAGCAAAGGCACACGTAGGTCTACGAGCCCCTCAGCCCGGCGGCTGGGGGGGACCGGGGGGCAGGGGAGGGACTGAAACGGAAGACCCACCGAGCACAAAATGAGCATTTCAAGGTCAGCGCGGTGACCGGTGTGCTGCGTATCGCCAAGGCAGATCGCTGCACAAGCTGTTGCAGTGATTATTCACTTCTGCACGGTGACAGAGTGCTTTGCTGCCTCATAGCAGTGGGCTCTGCACATTTGGTACTCGAGGGGTYTGGCGCTCCATAAAAAGGTTGCAAGTTGGTTCTTCAAAAAAATTACCTTGCTACCTACTATTTTCAAAGGGATTTTTGTTTTTATTAAAAACAGCAACATTGCTTTGGATACAGATCTATCTACTCCAGTCTGCATAGTTCACTAAGGGTGAACAAATCTGTTTCATAAAGAAGCCATGATGAAATGAAAGAACATGCAAGCACCCTTGTTACACACTTTGGTCTAGACCATCCAGACTTCCTATATACCATCTACAAGCTACCGGACTTGAAATCTTTCTTTTCAGTCATTCAGAAACAAAACCGAAACCCTGAAAAACAAATGAAGTATAAAATTTAAAAAAACAAATTGAAACAAAACAACCACCTTACTCGAACATACTGTCCAGTAGAGATATATATATATATATAAAAAAAAAAAAGCTCAGAAACAACCCCCCTCATTTTTCTACAGTATGTTGACACAGTTATTGTAACAGATTAAAAAYAAATCTACCTTTGTGCATAAACTCAAAAACTGGAAAAGAACTTGCACACCGGCGCGCGCACACACAGACACCCCCGCTCTGCGCGCACACACACTCGCACGCTAGCTACATGCACAGCCACACTGAAGAAAAAAAGGGGAAACACCCCCCCCACAATTTCCCCCGAAGAAGTGTATGCAGCGTCCTTCCGGCCGGCTTTCGGGCAGCAGGGAGCTGCAGCAGGAGCCTGCCTGCCTGCTCCAGCTGCCCGAGCCCTGCGCCCGTGCCCAGCCAGGGGACCGGGGGCCGGGGGTGCTTGTCGCCCCGCAGCCGTGCCGTAAGTAGGGGGGCAGAGGGAGGCGGGGAGGCAGAACCAGCACCCAGAGYGCGGCGCCGCCACTTGTGGGTGGCTTGAGGGAAGAATTGGCACGACTAGAAAGTCAAACTGGGTACAGCGCTAAGCCTGATTTCGGGAGGGACATGGCRTTATGACAATAACCACTACATCCTTCAAATTGAATGTTTTACTCCAATTCTTCAGGGGGCTCGGAGGGAGGATCAATAAATATTTGCGTTATTCAAAGGGGAAAAGAAAAAGGTTTTACATACTACAGCTCACAATTATACACAACTGAGGGTGTAAGGCACAAATTTACATGTGGAAGAAAACAGGCTATTCACAGATATATTCCCACGAAAAACCCGTGTGATAAGACCATAATTTATGCATGGTAACAGCCGGCATATTAACTAGTTCACACCGTTTGTGGATTTTGTTTGCCGTCTCACATGCAAGGTGAAATGAGATGGCACATCACAAGCTGGTGCCTTCACAGAAAGTATTAGCTACTGACAAAGCCATGTTGATAGCAATGGTGCACAAATGTGCAGCTTTTAAGAGTTTCTCTTGCAGTTGCGTTAGAAGTTATGAACTTGGGGGATTTGTTTGTTGCTGTCTTAGGTCAGAGGCCCAGCCAGCGAATTAACTGAGATTTAAATAAATATTCCCCTTTTTTCAGCTAATCAGACAGTCCAAACACAAAGTTCAGAATTCCAGCTCCATCTTATTTAACTCAGTGAATTTATTGGAAAAATAAAAGAGTTTTAATTACTCCAGTTAATGGATTTCACGTTAAATAGGAATAACTTTCAATGTACTTTTCTGAAGAGCTGCTCATAGGATGATATGCAGAAGTCATTTCCTTAGGAAAAACAAAAGTTGAACAATAAATAATAGGAGTTACTTGCGTTATTAACAGTCACACATTATTCATTAAAAGAGAAGAGTAGCAGAAATCTATGACATAGTTTGCCCAACATGGCATTTAACTGCTATAACCAAATGGCTGTAACACTGATGGGCATTTCACAGTACCTGCACATAGTAAACTTCTGCCATTGTTAAGTCAGAGTTAGCTTTATCAACGGATTCTTTTTTTGTGTTTTTTTTGTTTTTGCTTTTTTGTTTTTAATTGTTTGTTTTGCTTTTCAGAGCACTCTTTCCCAGTTCAGGAATGCACTGTGCAGTTGAGGGGGTGAAATGTCACAGTCATCTTTCACCTGTGTGCTTTTGGCTCAATGTTTGTGATGGAGAGTTAGTCTTTTGAGCAACGAACTGGCGGGCTGTGGGGGCGAGTCCTGCAATTGCAAACCTTTAACCATGGATCATATGGCTCGGGTTTAAAAAAATATTCCACTTTTCCCAGAGAGCAGAATCAACACTTCCTCAGCTTAGCAACAACCGTCTTCTCAGAGGAGTGAGTGATACAGTTGCAGAACTGGCTTTCAAGGGCAACCTCTGCTTAATTGCTGTTCTCCCCCCCCACACCCCACTGTGATTATGTACATGCGTCATTGGGCTTCATGGACGTGGAGAGCGGGGCAAAGGAAGGTTTGGGAGGTACGTCTGGCTTTAGCGAGGGCGTACGTTTCAAGCCCGACCTCGTCAGCGAGTTGTATGCGGTGAGACTAGGCTGTCTAGATACAGTCACAGCCTGTGCCTGAGCAGCGTGGACCTGTATAGAGTCCACTCGCTGCGGGGCAGGCGGGGGGTTGTCACCCCTGCCGAAGCTCTGATTTCGGGAGAGGTGGGACGAATTAGAGGAGTTAGTATTGTTTCTTTTGAGAGTCGATGTCTGGTGACTTCTCGTGAGCGAGTTCGTAGGGTAGTTTCTCTTGTAGTCCACACTGTAAGCAGAGGAATGCATTTCCAGCCTCTTGCTCAGCCCGCTCTGAGATAGAGAGGTGCTTGGGGGTCCCAGGGAAGCTTCCCGCTGGGGTACTTTTGGTGGCATGCTGTCGAGATTTTCCACCAGGTTAACCCCGTGGTTGGGGCTTTTGCTACTGAGATGGTCCTTGATGGTTTTGTACTCAAGGGTGGCATTCTGGTCCTCCACCGCCATCTGAGCCACATCACTCATTTTCGGCTGATCAACATATTCGTGCTGGTAGCCTTGCTGGGAGATGGGCAGGACCACCACGCTGGGGATGTGGCTGGGAGAAGCCCTGAGGGGCAGGTCAGTCGGGATCACGGGCGAGGCCATTGGGGGGATCTCTTTTGTGCAGGCGTTGATGAGGTTCTGGTTTCTTTCCCATTCCCTGCTGCCACGGCTGGGCTTCCTCTTCTGTTGCAGGGTTGGAGTAGACTCCGGGGTTGGCAGGGCGGCCAAGTCCAGATGGTGCTGGTCGGCTTTGATTAGCATTTTGGCAGTGCTGCCTGGGGTAGTCAGTTTGCCATTGTGCATTAGAGGTGTGAGGATAGCTTCAGGCTTTGGCTCCTTGGACTGAGCATCTCCAAAGAGGCCACTGAGCTTGGTAACACTGCTCATGGAGCCGCGGCGGGAGTGGGTCAGCTCCTTCTCCTTCCTCTGCACAACAGCCACGTCTCTGCGGCGATGGTCACAGATGCAGTACACTACGATTCCCGAAAAGATGGCCCCCATGACAAAAGCAAGAATAACTGCAATGGCCAACAGGGTGACCGGCACCAGCTGATCATGACCCTTCAGATAACTCTCGCGAATCACTCCTGCAATAGACAGCACACAGTGGTTAAACAAGTCAAGGACAGGGCAATGCTATTTATCATTAGCTGCTCCATTCAAAGCACTGCCTGAGAGGTTTGCTTGTGGTTTGCAAGGTGAATTTTAAAAGCTTGCCCAAATTTAGAGACACACTTTTGCTTGGGCAAATTTCCCTTAACTTCAAGAGGGCCAGCGCTATTACTTCTTCTCCTCTGATATACTGCTCATCGTCTAATTTTTACTATTGTAAATTGTTCTCACTGAAAAAGCTTTAAATCAAAGAGACAGAAGCTCTACAAACATGAGAGAAGCGCATCCCACGTTGTTTTAGGCTTCTTTCTCTCCTCGTCAGTCTGTTATCATTGTCATGTGTTTTAGAAGTCAGTGTCACATGCCTGAGCTTCAGGAGGATGCTTAAATAACTATATCAAAGATAGAAGACAGTGCTGAAATGTACTGAGCCGTCCAGATTTCAGTTGTCTTTGCTAGGTTAATTTTAAATGTTCTCTCTTGTTCTGGACAGATGAACAAGGTGACCTCTGTGCTGAGGCTTATGCTTTTTCAGCTGAAAGCTCTAACCATGAGGTCGATGACAATGACCACTTTGTGGCCCTGAGCTCAGAGACTACCGTCAAGTCTTCCTCGGCCCTCCTGGCACTCACTGTCAGAGAAGGCATCTTTGGCAGAGTACATCTTTGCAATTTGATGTCTGTAACAGAGCATTAATCAACACCCTGAATTTCTAAAGAAAGTTGTTTTTCTGACATAGTTATGTACTAAGCCAGCAGTGTTAATGAAATATGAGTGCCGAGCATCTAGTTTGCTTTTTTCATTTCTGTTTTTGTTCTTAATGCTGAACAGAGAGCAGTCAGTGCCTKACGAGGAGCTGAAGGAGCATCTCCCCCACTCCCTTCTCCAGAGAGTGTGCAAATGCAAGGGCATTAAAAGCCTGACATGCTCAGAGGAAATGTAAACTATGTCCTTATTACAGGAGAGACACCAAGACAGCAAATGTACCTCAAAGGCCCTCCTGAGACTTTGGGAAGATGCAAATCTTTCATGTCATAGATCAGCTCTTTCTGGAAGAATGGCTTTTTATGTATTTGGCAGACAAGGTATTAGTGGCCCAGAATTAGAACCAAATGCAAAACACTTCTCAGCAAACTATGTTAAAAGAGCATTGAAAAGTTGCCACTGGTTCACTGAAACCTTGGGTAAGTATTCTGTCTGGATACAATATTGCTCCTATAGTATGTTTTTCTCTCTGTTTGATAACAGCAATTTGGTGGACAAGTGCTATTTGCACACAACACAGGAACTTTGTATTTAAAAGCAGCGTCGTAATCCCCTGCTTGTGACATCACAGCTGGTTGCCATGGGAATTCCTGCGCGGCGACAAATCGAGGATTATGGTTTCACAAGGAGAATAAATAGCAAGAGCAGACGACCCCTTAAGAAACTACGATCCTGCCTTCATATAAACGAGTAAAAGAGTAAGGGGAAGAAAATAAACCTCGGATTGGTTCTATGAGTAGAATCAGTCTTCAAATTAAAGGATTCTGTGAGCATCCTCCTTTAAAGCCCAGCAGTTTTTTAAGAGGCAGATTTTTCTGTTCTTTGCCTTGAGCACTTAACACAAAGCAGCAGAATACAGCCCTGTAATTTAAATCTACAGACAATGTTGCTTTATATAGACAAGAAGCATGATTTAGTGGTTAAAGCACCATTAGTGGAACTGCATTTAACTGCATAGGCTTGGTCTCCTATGGCCCTACAGCAGCTATTTACAGGCCTGACTCTCTAGCATTTTGAGACCCAATTTATTCACGCTTGTAAAACTGTCTGCAGTCATTAGCTGGAGAATCAGAAATTGAGAGTCTTGAATGGATGTCAAGGATGGTCAGGGAAGTGTTAAGCCTTGTCCAGAAATGCATTGCTGGGCATGAAATTAAGGAAAGCTTCAACTTGCAAAGCCCTCAACTTACAGTGCCCAACTAGGCACTTACAGTGCCTAATTTCACGGGCATAAAATTCTCAGAGAAATGCCACTTTCAGCACTGAAGTCCAATGTTTTTTGGATAACAAAGACTTTCGAAATCCCTGCTCAATGCCCATCTACTTGTGGAAGTGCTTACAGTCATTAAGAATCTCTGTGTCTGGAAGCATGTACACACTATCCATGTCCCAGGAAGAGGGAACAGGACTTCTAGCTTATGTATTTTAACGTTTTAGTACTCATTTGCAGTTGTGGCACAGAGGTGGAAAACAGCAGCTTTGTTTTCAAAAAGCCACTCTGCCTGGTTTTGCAGAGGAACCCATACGACCTAAGTTACAGGAATGTTGCTCTAATCCCCACATGGGACAAAAGCTAAGCGCCCAGTCACTGAGAGGGAGGTTTCTCTCTTTTTTCTATACCTCTTTCTAGCAAGAGATTACAGCAGAGAAGGCGGCATGCACTCAGGAAGCTCATCCAACCTACTTGGAGCTCAGTCTTAAACTAATAAGCACAGATGGATGCTCCACTCCTTGTGCTTCCTACTGGCCAAGTGAGATTGTTCTCCCTGCTCAGCTTTCACCCTTAGGCCAAGTCCTAGTCTATGATAACATGTATGAATGATAGCATGTAAAATGCAAACTATCATCACTGCATGCCACCTTGGAATCAGTTTCACATTACCAAGGGACTGATTTTTACAACTTGCAGATTGAGTGATCATGTGCATTCAACACAAGGGTAGCTGAAATGATGTAGCTCATGTTGCAGGTGTTTCATGAACAGAAATTTATGAGGGCCTTCAAACAGCCTGATTCCAGCTAGTTCCTCTTGAGTCCAAACCTTCTGGAAGACTATGATGTTTTCTATAATAGACTTAAAAGATATATAACATTACTGGCTTTGCTTTAGGCAAGGGAATCCTCCCTGGACACAATGTCAAGCTAATGAGATAATTTATTTTTATTGTGGATCACATTTAAGTGTCTTTACTTACGTAAGCAACCCCATCAACTTTAACTTAAATCATATGACTTAAGATGGGCAAGATTTGATCCTCTTTAATAATGTTTATGGAGCAGATAAAATTAAGTAATGAAAAAGTATGAGGAATATTCCGCATCCTACTATCATGACTACAGTGGGGGGAAAATCTAATGTGAAATAGGTTGACAATTGCAGTTGCTGCCAATCAACATCCAAAATTGTTGGCACCATTAGTGATTGCCTTCATACACTGGGATGAATAAGTGTGTGATCCCAATTATGCTCCAGAAATGTGCCAGTTTGGAAGCAAGCAGTGTTTGTGTCACTTTACATACTGCACCGTGTGTGCTTTTACAGATCCTGCAGTTCTCAACAGAAAATGCAGTTGCCTAGACTCAGTCCAGCATCATTCATTAGCATTCATTATTCAAAGAACTAAAATAAATGGAAAAACTCATGGGAAAAAATGAAGAGTGTACCTTTTTAAAAGTCAAGTAAAGTACGAAATATTCAGACCCCCAGTTTTGAGGAACATCTATTACTGAAAAATCTTATTGCTGTACGTTTTCTGACATCTTTCTTAGACATTATAAATTGGAAAACTGACTGGGCTGGCTGCATAAAATGGTATGCAACCAAACTGAAAAATCTGATTGATAGAGACACTGTTATTTTTATCATGAACAATAAAACAATTATTCTGAATAAAACAATTTTACTTTTAGAATATTCTGTTTTGCACTTTGCTCTTTGCAAATTGTTCTTTCCAAACGTGAAAATCCATGACATGATTTTATGTGGTTTGAATTTTTCATACGTACCCTTCACTATTTTCTATAGTATATGGGGACATATCACCATAGATAACAACCTGCAGTTCTCTGGAAAGGATACAGGTTTACCTGTATGAACACTGCACTTATGAAATATCTGATAGTAACAGCTGTAGTAAAACTCAACAAGCTCCAAAGACAGTTGAGGTTAAAACTTTGCACCTGTGAGGATCAGAGCTTATATGTAGCTAATGCCACAAGCATGCTGACACTTACATGGCTCCTTGAAGTTTTCTAGTTAAATCCAGCTCTGTCCATTGCAAATTACAGCTGGGCTTACTACTCCATGGTCTTCTCACATGTGATGTACTACTACATCTGGTTACCAAAAGGGCCGGGCTAGTCACCTGATATCCTCTAATTTTCATGGCTATTCTACTTCCTATAAACAACCTGATCCTTCCTCCTGTTCCACTGACCTACGGTAATTCCACCCTGTGTCCTTTTTTCTGCATCTCTGAACATCCTCATTCATTTTCGCAGACTGTATGGCCTGTATTGAAACAGTCTGGAACACGTAAAATCCTCTCTTCTTACTCATCTAATGAGAGAGAAGACCTGACACAGCTCTATACAACTCATTCTTTCTTCTGGCGGAACTTGTCGTAAGGTACAGAAAAGTGCCTTGGTTGAGAGGAGATTAAGAAAAATGTTTCCAAATCTTCAAAGTGTTTCAGTTCTGACATGAGCTTGCACTTGGGTAAATCAAAAAACCAGACTATTGACCCAGCTTGTTCACTAAGATAGCTGGGGAAAAAGCAAGGAGATGTTCATTTTTATGTCAATAACACATACACTTTTTCTGAAGTTCTGCGAAAAAAAAGACTTGTTGAATGTCTCTGGGTGAAGATAAAAGAGAAAAGAACAGGAGTGATACAATGGTACAGATTTACTGTAGACGAGATAATCATAACAAGGAAGGAGATAAGGTTTCTTCTTCTGAGCAACTAACAAAAGTATTCAAAATAATTAGGACTCTACCTGTACGCCTGTTTAAAAGCAGTATAACAATATTTGCTCTGTGCTGAAGGCATTATTGTATGAAAATGCTGATGAAGCTATTCTGGGCATCTTCTGCTACATCTAATTGCAATAGGAAAGAACTTTTGAGGACAGAAATGTAATTAGGATGAAATAATCACAAATGAAATAGAGTTTACTAAAGAATACATAGCATGAGCATAACAGAATAAGGATAATGGATGTTGGAACAGCAAACTTTAATAAAGGATGACAAATAATGAGAGACAGGGACTGAAGCATTTACTGCCTTCCCTGCTTCACTTCATCAAAAATCTCCAGCCTTACCTGTGATCAGAAATGTAACAAAATTGGGCAAAGGAGTGCTGACCAGAATAAAGAAAAGGGGCATGAATATCTAGATCTTGTTGATGTTTAAAAGTGTCTAATGGAATTCATCCAGACTAGATGAGGAACTAGCCTAAGCAAACTCTAGACTCCGTGGAACACCTCGGAGAATGCTGGAGGAAGTACCGGAATCAAGAGTTCTGGAAAAGGACAAACGTATCCATCTTTGAGCTGGGCCAAAGGGAGGACCTGACAAATAACAGATCTGTCAGTCTAATTTTTAGAGTGAAAATGACATTAGAACAAATGATTAAACTATCAATTTTACGAGCATCTGAAGGATAACGAAGTGATTATAAAAAAGCCGAAGTAAAATTGCCAAGAATACTTTACACTAAGCCAGCCAAACTTCCTTCCTGAACAAGATAAATGGCTTACTTTTTAAGGGGAAACATTACTGATGATATACTTTGATTTCTGAAAGACTTTCATTTTCTCAGAAGCAAATGATAGTGGCCCAAAACCTATGGAAAAGTTGCACTTGAAAAGTATTGATCAAAGTTCTACCTGGAAAAAGATTTGAAGTAAAGTGCCCTCCGTAGATTCCCTGCATTAGACAAAAGAGAATCTGAGGAATAACTGCTAACCTGTGCTTAAGCATTTTGATTCTGCCGAAGTTGGCGCAAACTTCCACGAGGGTGTAATCAGCACCAGATGGCGCAAGTATGACAAAACAAAGAACCCAAATCAACTTTGAACAATGACTGAGCAGCATTAAAAAATGGAAAGGTTCCATACAGATACTTATTTACTCTTGGATCACTAGCTTCCTTATTTCTATTTTGGATGAATGTGTTCATCTCAGGAGAACAACAATTAACACGCATCTGCAGAAAGGGACCTTGTGTCCAGAGATCCAGCAAAAGAGCCTATATTCTCTTTAGCACATGCAGTATAAAAAGAAATCTCCCATGCTGAAGCCTAAATTTGTCTCGTCTGTGATCAGGCATAGTGATGGCAAAACATCAAGGAAAGCCCCACAGTCACATTCTTCTAAATCTACGTTCTGGTGTATGCTTTACAGTGAACAAAAATTCGAAGTCCAGCTTATAACCCTCACAACTGCTTGAGGAAAAAAAAAAAAAAAAAAAAAAAAAAAAAAAAAAAAAAAAAAAAAAAAAAAAAAAAGGCTCCTTCCTGGTTTGAATAGTTTAATGTGAGACTGTTTTAGTAATACAATAGGCTGGATGTTGCTCTGTTTTACAACCAAGTTAAAGTTGGTGAGAATAACAAGTGCAGGCCAGAGAACAATATCTGGTCCCATTATTACAAGTTCCTATGTGTACCTGTCACCAAAACAATGTATTTTTGTTTGAGTACTACAGTTAGCTATAGGGTGGGTACAAAGACACCTCTGTTCTGGAAATGAATGATGGCCTCCAGAAGTGCACCCTGGATACTAAGATGACCACATCCCAGGTGCATTAAGACCGCCCTGTGATCATTTCTGCAATGAGCTGTCTTACTCATCTGCAACAGATGGTGCAGTAATAATACAAAATGGTGGCACAAACAAAATTTAGGCATAGTAGGTGGGAAATGAAGAATGATGCTTTGGTAGGGAAGTAGAGGGAGCCACTACCAGGGAAAAAGGTAGTATTTATGCCTAGGCCATACATAATAGCAGGCAGGGAGTGAGAACCATTGCTCTCTTAAACTTCACCTCTCTAGCTAAATGGAAATCAGCCCGCTCCTATCTCCAGTACCTACAGAATCACTTGAGACTTTCCACAAAACAAGTCAGAGTTGTGCAAGGCCTGATAGTGTCTTTGTTGTTGATGTTCAAGGGGAAAACTTTGCAGTTCATTTCTTTTCTCAGAGTAAGCTTTTCTGTCTGATTACATCTTTCTTTCCTTAGACTTCGGATAACTGAGAATGCTGGTATAAACTCACTATGATTGGAGGTTTTTATAGGCTTCAGAATATCTTTTTTAAATACCACTGAATACGTTTTCAACATGTGTCTCCAGGTGTTAGAACAGTGTTTACAGGCAGTCTCATGCTGATAAGAGACTATTTCAACCTCGAAAATCCCTGCAGCTTTCTTCTNAAAAAAAAAAAAAAAAAAAAAAAAAAAAAAAAGTTGGACTGGACACACAGATTTTAAGATTTAAAGTGACAGTAAATTCAGGAATAAGTAGAGTGTCCCATGCATTTCTGAGACTTTATCTCATTACTTTTCTTCAATCAATAATTTCAACTTCTTCACACAAAACAACTGCATTAGAATCCCAATGATTTATGTTTGACACTTCACTGGAATTTCTACTTTGCTGAAACAAGTTAGCAGCCTATCTCCTTCATCTTCCTCCTGGCTAGCAGGGCCTTGTTCTGTTGGCTCAATGCAATTCTACCTGGTAACCATTTTTCTAGACTCTCTTTTCAGTTAGAAAAAACACCATCTCAAAAATTCACTGTTAAAACTGCTGGCAAATGCTTTCCCCTCACCCCCCTGTAACAGCTGGACTGTCAACTTATAAAGGTCTGTAAATGTAAATAAGTTTTGCTGACTGTGCTAAGAAGAGACTGATCATCTCCATAAGACTGTCAAAGGCAACTGCCCAAGCCAACAGTCTGAGATATCCAGCAACAGCAAAAGAGGGTATATGTGCTTGAAGACAAGAATGAATTTAGTACAGAAAAAGCATTAAGTTACAAAAGGCCCATGGATCATTAGAGGTACGAGGAGAAAACATATTTCAAAAATATGAAAAGAAAAATCAGTACATAACATGTCTGAAGTAACATGCAACAAAGCCTGAAAAGGATGTAAGCAATCAGATCAGCCATAACGGGCACTGTCAAGGTTTTCTGGCTCTTAATCAGACTGAGTCCAGAAGCAACCACTTAATGATGGGTTCATCTACTGATTTTTGAAGATGTTATTATTTCTCCTCTGAACTGGTCCAAATTACATTACCTCTCCCCATTCTTGATGGATGACTGTAAACATGACTCTCCATTGACAAAGAAGGTTGCAACTTAATCAAGGACGAGATCAACCTACAGCTTTGCTCACAACAGGAAGAATTAATTCTTGTATTTTTTATAAGCCAGATAGGTTAAGCAAGATAGCTTAAAGAAATGACACCACCACGTCCGCATGAGAGGTAAACCTCCAAGTAACTTATTCAAAACGGATTTCAGAGTCCCATTTTTAGTTCAACTATGGACATGCAGTCTAATTTTTCTGCAAGTCACAGTGGCCATACAAAGCTGTATCATGGTCATACTTGTGAATTTTGAGAGACTAAAAAGAAGCAGCTCTCTTCTGAAAGGGAGTATTATAGACAAAAATTAAGAGCCCTGAACTAGCACTCCATACTCAGACAACGTCCACCTCACCTCAATATGAAGAGGAGACAGATCTGAAAAAGACTGCAAGTAAGCTTGTAAACTTTAAAATAATGGTTGATACCACTAAGCAGTATCTTTCTAAACAAACCAGTTTAGTAAATTTGTAGGTATGAGAAGTTTGAGATACACAACTTCCTGGATTTATTATATAACGATGAAAAAGATTACAGTCCTGCAGCCAGCCTAATTTAATTTGTCCCAGTGGCTAGGCTCAAGGCCATCTCCTGCACTAGAAAGTGCTTGAAAACATTTCTCCTACTGGTAGGGGGTATTCAGTGGCTGTTCATTTTGAACTTTCCTGATTTCAGTACTTTCTTTCACCTCTCACCCTCTCCTAGTGAGCAATGATAATTTTAGATGTGTGTTATGGGCAATAGGCAGACACAGTAGATCCCTCATAAAAAGTAAAACRCATAGATTGCAGTAGTTATAACAAGATGTATAAATCCAAATGTCAAGGAAAATTAATTCTTTTGTAGCTTGTCTCAGTAGAGGCAAACTTTATGCTGCTTTGCATCTTAAAACACAAATTTCCTTTAGAGTCTGCTGCATTTCCTCCGGTGACGTAAAAGAATCTCAATGCATGTTTAAGGACCTTTCCACTATGCCTGGGATAAGCTTGAACATATCCAGCTGTTCTTTATTAGTTTATTTCAGAGGGTCTTTCACAGCTGGGTTAAACCAGATTTACATATGTTTTGTTGAATATGCATGATTTCAGGGCTCCAGAGAAGCTGCTGTAGCCTGCAACGTGAATCTCTCATCTCCACAGCTCCCATTTCACTGCACCAAGCTCCTCTGATGGCATAGAACAAATGGTGGTGTATTTTTTTTTCTTTTCCTGGTGTGGGCATTATGTATTCTGGGCAGCCCAGTGCCTTTCTGGAAGTAGCTTTTATGTACAGTGTCAGGGAAAGTGAAGCTGTCACTGAGAAATTCTGTAGCTCTCCTCCTTTCTTACAGCCTATTTTGAACTATGGCCTCTCTGCACAAGAGAAAAAAAGTCAAGTTTGCTGAATGTCAACATAAGCAGCTCTGCTTAGCAGACTGCTAAGCAGCTCAAAGCAGGCATATGGAAGAAGTAGGGTTAATTTTCAAACATTATGTATATGGCCAGAAACCATAAATTGTTTAATCAGCTCCAATCTTCTTTAAAGATACAAAAATGGAAATGCTAGTTTTAAGCTACTTGTGTAACTGAACATGCCACAGCTGAACTAACAAAAGAGCCATCTATTAAACATCTAGGACATTTAAATAGTAAGACTGTGCCCTATACATCCTATTCCCAGAGGTCCTTGGAAAGAACTATTAAGCTGTCAAACAACTATGTGACCAAGCCAAYAAGGTTCACTCGTATACATAGACCTTCTCTGAGATGGTCCTCCTGCCCACATATGGGCTGCTGGTGCATGTTAGGAACATGGCTGGACCATACGTTAGCTCTGCTCGTATAAAGAGGGAGGAATAAAATCAGTTTGTTCATTCAAATCCCAGCACTGTATATGCTGTGTCAGAAAATGAACACTGTGGATTAATTCTTCATTTCTACAATACTCATGAACACTACAGGTTTAGTCAAAAGACCTGGATTTAAGAATTAAAGCATGTTCCCAGAGTTCAGTAGAAAACAGGACTGCTTCTTGTAGAAATATTGGGAGCGGTGGGACTATACTTAGAAAAAAGCTTTTGTATCTATCTGATGCTTGGTTTATTATTTTTCTCCATCTTATGGTCCTATAGCTTCACCTGCCTTTGAATACACTCAGTGACTGAGGAATTACTATGAGTCTGAAGTAGTGGCCATAAGAAGCAGCATGAACAGTTTTACTGCTAGTCCCTTTTCTGTAGCCAGTATTTCCCAATGGGACTTGACCTGGTGCTGCTATCATCTCCCTCTCTCTTACATAATTTTCTTTCTCCTCTGGTGACTTCTTTCATGCATTTTCTTTTTTGTCGGTCAAAATTTATAGTCCTCTGCACTTTTTTACCTACTTTCTCCCTCTTGTATGCAGTGCTTGCATATTTATACTTTGCTGATGTAATTTAGTTGATGCTTCCTGATTGCACGCATTTTTTAACATGTTGGAGCGTTACACTGGCCCACCTGTTTCCCTAGACGAAGCAAAATYGTAAATTTGTCTCAGGAGACATACCATGGTATGCAGGTACCTGACCTAGCTCCAAGAATGTTAGCCTGGAGCCAACAGCAATCTAGCTACAGTAGCATCTGCAAACCAAATTCATCTCTAACATATATTCAGAGCTCACTCAAGCACCCGCTGTCCAGCAGCAGGCCAGGCAGTGGTACCTGCAGCTTTGCTTTATAATGTACCTCACAGACTGCAGTGTTTCCAGAATAAAACTCCCCCAGTCTTCTGCTCGGTTCTGGTTCAAATCTCTCCTTTTTGGATTTACTGTGATGTTTGCTCATTTTCTGCTTATGCTCTTTACTAAGCCAGTATTTTCCCCTGCTGCAGGTGAACCAAGCAGTGTGCGTAACCAGTTAATCAACATGAAGGTAGGTGCTGTAACAAGGAATCTAACTGGCTCTTTTCATATCTGTAGACTAGTTCTCAAGATACATTTACTGAACTACAGGTACAGAAATTTCTATGTGAGAGACTAAAGCCTCGCTTTCTTTCCTGGCATTGGAGCCTTAACAAATTATAACACAATCTCTTTTCTCTCAGTGATACATTCTTTTTCCTCCTTTCTAAATACAGTGCAGGTGGGGCCAAAACTTTTGAGGAAGCATATTTGGTGTTATTGAGTTGTTTTGCCAAGAATAAGTGGTGATAAACTATTGTCTTTGCAGGTCGTGATGCTGGATATCTGAAAGTACTTGGTGATTTGGCATTACTTAGTTCAGTGGCTGAGAACTTCACACTGAGGTATACAAATCCCCCTAGGGTCCACTGGGTATGGAAAATTAATTAGTCTTACTGGATGAGTGCCTAAAGGCATCGTCTCTAGCTTGGCCATATTTAGACAAAAAGCATATAAAGTGTGGTAGGACTATAAGTTCTCTACAAGGCACTGAATAGAGACTAGTGTTTTATAGAGATAAAGCAGGATGTTATCTACAAAAAAAAAGAGCAATGTTCTTTATTATGAGCTGTGATCGCCTAAACCTCTGGGCAGGCTCTGTGGTGAATGCAAGGGGTTTGACAGAGAGAGGACACAGAAGAGGGGACAGAGGGCACCCCTGCTCTGGGCCCTTCTTTGGGACCATCTGATTGGGAGCCATTCAGCAATGAATACACATGACTAATTGTTGAACTATTTGATGGAAGCTATAAACTGATGGCAGAAATTAAATTTCTCCAGTGCTCATAGAAACTACCAACTGCCTATTCTGCATCAAGTGACAAGACTACTTTTGTTAGTGTCTTTAACGTAGTCAGGGGTGTTCACTCTTTAGCTAGCATTATGACTTCCGTTTCACTCACCCAGATCAGCTAGCCAGACCGATGAGTTTGAATTACTAAGCAGAGGTGGGGAGACAGATAGCTTACTCATTTTTTTTTCCATAATTTCTTACAAAATACATTCATTATATTAACTAATGTGAATGACTGTGTTCTAGATTGGGATTTTTTTTCCCCAGGATTACAATTAGGCTCGTTTCCAAACAGGAACTCAGTGAAGTTTTCTGATTTTAAGAATAAGGAAGCAGTAGTAATATGTGTCTCTCAAAAGACTTCTGGAATTATTTTATTGAGGGCTTGGGTGTGCTGCCATTTGAGAGGTATTTCTCTGCACTCCTAAATTCACTGTCTGAGCTGGTACTGTTTGCATTTAGTAATTGCAGAACTTCAGGCTCTCCAAAAAATCCCTCTGTTTCTTCATACAAGAACATGATGGTGAATAACAGTATCTTTGGAGGCCTTTAAAAATGTGCCTGTTCCCCCCCCCTCTTTTTTTTTTAAACAGCTGTTCTTTTATTTTCTACCACAATTGTGAGTAAGATGGGACAGAGCATTATCACGATGGCATATTACTGGCAGCACGCAGCTGGTGTTATTTTCCAATTAAAAAAAAAAAAAACTTCTTGGGCATATGAAAAAGCTGTCTAGTTTGCACAGTTGTGACAATGTTATCAAGTTGCACCTTCACTGAAATTTTATTTCCTAGAAAATAATAATCCTTGGCTGTTGTGGGAAGCGTTATAACTTTATACCCACGGCTAACCATTTGGGTAGACATGGGAGGCTGGAAATGGTCTGGAGACTATCTGTTGGGACTGCTTCAGAGTATTATGGGTATTCTTGCTGAATGGTATAGCTTTGCCAGAAATGTGTCTTAATATTCCCTAAGTAACTTCTTTATAAACTACCCTAGCTCTCCTAAAGTCAATGGAGCTGTTAAAACTTGTTTCAGCAGAGACTCTGACCTATCTGAACTGCTGGGGCACAGAGCTGTCAGACTATCAGTTAGATGGTTAATGCACTTAGTGGTCATAGCACCAATATGCAATGCACATAGAATTGTTCAGGTATTTACTTGCCAAACTGTGACAAGTCTCTTCTGGGTATGGGCAGACTGACGTTTTTCAAAAACTTACAGCTTGGCCAAATTCCACTTGTTTTCCCCTCACGAGGACGTCAAAATGCATGCTATTGATACAATGATAAATTTGCAGTTACCTACTCCAAAACCTCTCCATAAATGCACAGATGACTTCTTTTTGGCAACATGATAATAACATATTTATCCCCACTCTCTTTCTCAGACACTGACATAGAAAAACTCAATACACGTGATTTAAATCTAGCAAAAGTCACAGCAATAGAAACTGAGGTCCAGAGACTATAGTGTCTTACTAAATATCTATTGCAGAGCTCAAAGTAGCACATACCTAACCACCTTGGCTAAACTAAGGATATTCGTAAGAAGGACTAACTTTCCAAATGGAATGACATTTTTTATCTTTTATTTAATATTAAATAAAATTAAGATGGTGAAATCTAAATTATGCCCTCTTAATTTTTTAATTAACTGCGTGCTGTTAATCAGTAGGCTCTGGTCCATCCCGACAAGAAAGAAGTAAGTTTGTCTTTCTTACAGTCTTAAAGAGAACTAAGTACAAAAAGTAAGAGTCAGGATCCTAGGCAGAGAATGGGGTATTGATATTGTTCACTCAAGGCTTATCTACATGAAAAAAAATGTAAGTGGTATTCTGTACAGAGGCAAGCAACTAATAAACAGTCCATAGATCATACTAAAAGTACTCTGAACTAGGACAGTCAACATTTACATTGTCCTAAAATTACTACAGGACATCTTCCCCATTAATTAATATAGTTATTGAATTTAGGCATATCCTATATAAGAAAAATGAATTATTCAAATATCTTCAATTTAACAGTGTATTGACATTTTAATTATACACTGGTATTAAATTAATACCAAAAGGTGCTTTAGGACTCCTTCAACTCTACGATTTTCTGCTATTAAATCCCTTCAAATTTCATAGCTGTTTCAGAAATCTTTTATTTAAAGGGCTAACTTTTTCCTGCTAATTCAGCATCTTTGTATTGCACAAAGTCTCCCTATATTCAATATAAATGCTATAAAAATGGAACTTGGTGTTACTTAACATCCTGTCCACCAATTATTCTCCGTTATTTCCCGACGGAGGAGTGGCCCTGTGGGGCCAGCATACCCTACAGCAAATTCCCAGCTCTTGATAAATATGTCAGCACGACACAGGTCAGCCCAGAGCGCGGGGCGCTCTGTGCTCCTCCGTGGGGCTGTCCTCTCCGGGTGACTGAGGATGAATGCAGCTGGGAATTGCGTCCGGCAGACAATAGCGCTAATGCCCTGAACTCCAAGCAGCTGCCTTGACAAATTAGATGTGGCCTCTTTTATTGAAAAAAGTAGATCAAGGTCCTGGGGCAATGACAGTTTTTCCCTGTTTGACTAAGGCAGGCCTCTATTGCTCATTGCAGTCTGCAAATGGATAGCCTGACTTTAAATCTACACAGGTGGACAATTACAGGTCAAGGATACCTGCTGTTTCCTGCAGCCACATCTGACATTTGATGAGCTCTATTTTAAGACTTACCCTTCTTATACTTGTAGGATCAAGTAATTTGGAGAGGTACTCAGAAAGAAAAGCTCTGTCAATAATTTTCATAAGCACAAGCTGCACACTGAGACAACATCTTCCATTATCAATGCTGTCCTTTTTTTGGTACTATAKAAATGGTAATAAGGTCTAATAAAGGTCTCTTGCCTCTTGCCTTGCTACTTATGGTTCCACTTCTGCTAGTTATACCTGAAATATGTTGCTTCTTACAGCTCACTGCCAGTGGAGTGCAGAAACATTTTCATTTCTGAAAATTTTAAGTTAGCTCCAGTGATGAAGTGTAGATATTTATGTGAGTGGGACACGCAAACTGGTGTGTTTCGGAATAAACCCCCTTATTATCTTGTTTTCCTGAGCCTTGCCCATCTCCCACTGTGGAAAGTGCTCCTCTCCTTACAATTTCAAAGGATCTTACGGAAAATCTGTGAGTAAATGAGCTGGGGACTTTTTGTTCAAGGCTTGAAATGAAAATGAGCCATGGAGAAGACACTCTAAACCACTGCCCTGTATTCTGTTACAATCCCTTTTTGGATTAAAACTCGTTTAAGAATATGGCCCATGGATTTGGTTTCTGTTACCTTTTCTGTGTGCCTAGCATCAGCCTCTTCTTTGTCTCTTCATTCTTGTTCCCATACAAACTTACAAAAATATAGTGAAAACAGGTTTGAAGAAAGTCTGTTGTCAGAAACATGCTTCCATCAGTCATCATCTTTCATCAGTTTCATTTTCCATTTTATTAATTAGCACCTAGTTTTCTATTGCTGCTGCTTAAGCTTGGGTATGCAATCTGAGATGATTAGCTGTCTCTAGCTCTGGGAACAGACAGCTTGTACATGCAAGACAGAACAGACGAAGGATCAGTATACATTTCTCCAGACAAGTCTGTCATGTTCCCTTAGTCCTGACTGCACAGTCCCCTTTTATATGTCACAGGATACCTGCAATTCCAACACAGCGAGCTCACTGGCCTTCTGACACTTTTGCTGGTTATTAGCCTGGTCTTGTCATATAGCTAATCTGACTACTATAAACTCTACTGAAAAATTTGGTCCCATTTAACTGTTAACAATGGTTTTCTGGTGTTTATCTGACATGGAGCGAACAGGTATCCCACACCAGAGGAGCCTGGTATACCATAATTGGTTTCTGAGACATCCTATTCTTGGACAAGTTGCTCATTACAGTCATTCTAGATAAATATGGGCTTGTTTTTAACAGACAAAAATTTAGTATTCCACCTAAGGAGCTACTGTATGTGACAAACATAAGTAATGTCCCCTCTATAGCGCTGTTTACAATAATCTAATGCTAATTCACCTAAGAACATTTTAAGAAAAAAAATCTATAGGGCTTTGTTTAGCACAGACTCATCCAACCAACCTTTGTTTAAATCCCAATTGGGAAAGTAATTAGGTTTAAATCTAAATGTGGATCTATAAAAGTTTAAATGAACTAAATCATGCACCATTTTGTATCATGTACACGAATCCTTTTGTGGAACACTACAGCTCCAAGTAATCAAATCTCTCACTTTCAATCTCAGAGAAATGATACAGAATCATAGATAGTAAGGACTAATTCCATGTTCCCTTTCTCACACCACTCTTGACTAGACTATCGGCAAAATACTTAAAAGCATAGAAAGTGAAGGATCAGGTCTCATCTATCTTCATTGCTTCCTCAGCACCTTAGAGGGCTACTGAACTGCAACATTCAGCTTTGTGTGGACAATGGTTTGAGACATGGAAGAGGGCACCAACAGTAGTATGTGAATTTGTGTAACTTCCTCCAGGCATATATGCTTTGATTTTACAGCTTTTCCCTGGCCCCATCAATGCAGAACTAACTACAGTGCAGCTCCTTCTTTGATTAGCCTAACACATTTTTTTTTAGGATCAGTCAATTRTTTCTGAGATTGCCAGAACTATGATAGGAATCAAATACAGAATATTTACCTTGCCTTGAAAATCCAACCCTCCCCCTCAGACCTGCAAATATTTACTGAAAAGATAGTCTTGACAAATTTTGTGCCACTTTAAATGCCCTTCTGAATTATTACAAAATATCAGCAGGATAATGATGACTTTCCCCTGCTTCCTCAGATAAAACATGTTTGGAATCTTTCAGGTCTTTTTAGGTGTATGTTTAGCATATCATAACATTTTGTGTAAAAATATACTCTGCAAATGTATTTCCTGGTGCAGAACTCAGCCCTCCCGCGATGAACACCAGTTGTTTAATTTATGCAAAAAGTCTGCAGCTTTGCTTTACCACGGAATTTTTTCTTTCATCTCTATTTGTAAAGTATCTTGTTAAATCAGCACTTTACACTCTTTATCGTAACAGCACCTGAAATTTCACATAATTCTGTCTCACCGGAGCTGAATCTGCCCTCACATTTGCAAACTCTCCAGAGACAAGCATTGTCAGCACTTGGCAAACCTTTCAAGTACTGATAATCACAGAAAAAATTAACAACACTGCCACTTGTGTACAATAAGAAACATTTTCAGGAGTCAGATTTTGAAACGAACAGCCTTTGGGCTCCCCAGTAGCAGTCCTCTCCAAACATGTGAGCTGACTATTGTTAATAATGCCTATGAATTCTGTATCAGAGGAAGGGTTGCCGTTGTTAGCAGAAACGTAAGCCATCAGATTTTACCAGACACAGTAGCTATGGTAGAGTTCCTTACATCCAAATACATCAGCAGCTCTAAACTCTATGAACTGTGTGTACCGTGTCCCGCTTTCAGTCAGCCTTCTACCTTCATTATATGGATATTGACAAAGGGTTTGTCTCTCAAAGGAGAGACCACATTGTAATCTTTACTTACAAGAGTGCTGAGACAAGCAAGAAGACAAGTATTAAGCCTGCTGAGAATAACCCTGCATTTTCACTCTGAATACTGCAGAATAGAAATTGTAGCAGAACTGACAAACTATAAGCCACATTTGCAACCAATTTATCAACACCGTGATTAAAGGGTAGGCTCCAGACATCTAGGGAGCGAGTGAGAAAACCAAACAGTTGGCTATGTTTGTGCTAATGAATCCAGGACTTGAAAAGCATCAGGCATTTCTAAAGAAAGGCAGGACGGATAGAAGACAGTAGAGAAGGGCCAGCAGGGTAACGGCAGGGGAGAGGAAGACCAGCTACACCTGAAGAAAATCACTCCATTTTCTTCGTACCGGCCTCTCCAACAGCTACGTGTGGGTACTTCCAGCTTCGTTAGTAGGACTAGGCTACGGAGGCAGAGTGCCAGGGTGCTGTTCAGAGTACAGGGTAAAGCCTTGGAACATTCCACACGGGGAGCCTCTGTATTACCGGGGAGGGACACCAAGTACAATGGCAGCAGAAGGGAAGGTTAGAGTTGGCAAGGTGAGGACAACCGTTTGGACAGAGGTGAGAAACACGCAATTAACACTAAAAACACAGCAAGAAAGAAAACAAAACATAAACATACTCTGGAACATGTGGGGTTTTTTGTTTGTTTGTTCTGCTTTTGTGGAGGAGATGGAGAGGAAAAGGAAAAGGAGGGTGCAGTTTGCCCAATCAGAGCTGATTTTTCATTCTGCAATATGAAGGTCGGATTCCTTAATGGCCAAAATGAAAATGCCAGCGGGATGGCAACACATAGTTCCCACTCTATGGGTTGCACTACACATTTTCATCTTGGCAAGAAATACGATGTAGCTCAGAAACAACAATCCCAGAGTATATTTAGCTACTAAAGCTGTGGCACACAAATGTCACATTCCCATGAGTCAACCATTTTAAAGAACCCCCTCTTCACACCCCCACAGATATTCCCTGAGATGCCTGCACTGAATTAAAAGTGAAGCATATGGATGGATGTGACATCACCAAAGCACCCATGTCACAGAAAAGAAAGCAGCAAGCGGATTCTGTACAATTAGTACGATCAGTTAGAAGTCTTTTGTGAGGTCAGGAAAACACAGTCCAAAGGATTAAACACAACCAATGAAGAACACCACAAAGCACTTTGCAAAACAAAACGTTAAAAAAAAATATTTTTTTTCTTTGTGAATGTGTGAGGGAAAAGAAATCACAGCAAAAGTGAAAACAAAATCCTCATAAAAGGATAGTAAGTTTAACTTTTTTCTGATTTAATTTTGCATTAAGAACTCTTTCCTTTGCCCTTTTAAAGCAACAAATCAATAGTAATTTTGGAGCTGACCGGCTCTGACTGGGCAAGGTAAGGAGTAACAGCACACAAGTAGATGGTAATGGTAAACAACCATGCGGTCACCTCTGCCGCCATTGTTCTGTGTGTAGACTGCTTCCAGCTTTGTCAATATTCATAATTAGGCATCAAAGAATGCATGATATTTAAATGACCCTGTCAAGTGCTAATAAGGCTCTTTGGTAACCATCACTCCCTAGGGAGGGAACTATTCAATATAAGCCACCTAATCAGTCAGTGTACTGAAGTGAAAATGATTAGAATCCAACAGTTATACATTTATTAATATTTTCACTGCATGCTCCTCTGAAAGCTGCTACTGGCATACAAGATGCCTTTAAGAGGTAAGATTCCATCTATTAAGCACTCCTGTAAAAGATCTGTGGGAACCACACACAACAAACAGCGCCATTAAAATGCATAAACATCTCTGCATTCCTCTAGGGCCAGATCTTCCACTACTGGCAATTTTTGACGCAGCTCTGTGACTGACATCAGCAGAAGACCTGGGCTCAAGGATCTCTTCTCTCCTTCCTCATCAAGTCTGCTTAATGACATCCCTTGCTTTCTGCAGGAGGAGAAAGACACCACTATCTTTTGGAAGAGGGAACACTGCATTTTCTAAGAAACGGCCTCTAATCTCAAGCATTTTGAGTATCAGGTATTACCAAGAGATTGGACAGAAAAAAATGCTTATTTTTCTGCTGTCATCGTTGTCACTGATGTATTCCTCAGAGTAAAGAGGAGTGATAGGTAAACTACATGCCATCTTTAGAAAGGCATACAAGTTTTTTGCCTTCCCTTCTCTGCATACATGATACCTAGAAATTGCTTTTTCTCAATTGCCCATCTGAAGCTGAGGGGCAAGGGCTGAGGAATACAGTTCAAATTCAAAAATAAAGTTGGTATCTCAGATTAGCCTCAGGCAGGAAATAAGAATCTGAGCTTTTCCCTTCAACACCCTCAGTCCCTTGCCACGTAAGTTAGAGTTTGAGCTTGGGTACTGCAACTGCCTAAAATTCTGTTTCTGCACAAGCTCAGCAGCCCAATAGTCTGCAGAATGCTGAGAAGCCTGTGCTTAACTCACATCTAAGCTTGATCTAGAAATTTACAGTCTTTGCCCCATAGTTTTTGCAGTTATCTCCAAGTAAGTCTAAAGGATCAGGCTCTGAAAAATACCTCGGAACATTAGCCACTTCTAAATCCCAGCTAAAGGAAGAGGAGAAAATGGCAGTTTCTCCCCCTATCCCCCCCCCCCTTTTTTTTCCCTCCGCAGGAAGGGCTAATTGCTATAAGGTGGGAAACCTGCCTGAGGGAATTCAAACCCTTGTACCCCATTTCCTGCCACCAAGCCTAAAAGCTAGGGCTTCTACATTAATTGTCACCATGACCTCTTAGGAAATATTCTGGATCTCTTGCCCAATTTGACCAGTCTCCTCTGCTGGAAAATGCTTCATGCTCCAGCCCTGCTGGGTCAGCCAGGTGATATACATCGCCTTCATGGCTGGGAACTGTGAAGGTTCTTTGCAGTCAATCCTGGAGAGYCCAGTGAGAAATCCAGGATATTCACAGGATCATGGGAGGCACTGTGCATCTGGAGCAGCTRTAAATTCCAGGCACTACAAATTCATAGTCTGGATCCAGACTGCTGTCAGCTGTTTGTGCAGCTCTGCTAAAAGCTGTTCTGCAATGTTAATGTGCTTATTACCCTCTGCTTAAAGTCTCCACAGTGCATGTAGAGAATTCAGAGATTCAGTGGGTCAGAGAGAGGGGAAGGAGCATGATTTAGAAACGTAGTAGCTTGGGCAGACAACTCAGAGCAGGAGGTCAGGCATACTAGTAGCTTCTCTAAGAACAGCTGATGCTTTTATCTAATGAGTTTTTCATGTAAAATGCATGAACAGTAGAGACTGGAATCCACATTTCAATTAATATTTTAAGTGTTTTATATAAAGTATTCATARCAGCAAGGACTGAAGCCCATGTGTGTCCTCACCCGTGGTGCATACCCTAACACTCAGCAAGTGAGATTTGCTTATAAACATCCTCCTTCTGGCCCACTGCGTACTTAATTAGTCCGTACAGGATGGAACATCTTCAACATAGAAGAGACTGAAAGAACAGACCTGAGAACACCCTAGAGAAGAAAGAAGAGGGAGTCAAATTTCACTAAGCAGAGGAGCTATATGGATCCAAGTCTCCAACTTACAAAGGAACTATTTTAATCTCTGAAATACTGATTAAAAGGAACTGAGAGAATGATGAAGGCCATGATGGACTGAGGGAGCACCATCATCCCTATTTAGGAGGAGAACTTCTTTTCTAAGCAGCTCAAGTGGCAAGTTCAGGCAATTTTCTGCCTAATTCTCCTCATGCATAGCAAAGGAAGACTGGAGGCCAAGTGACAGGGCTGTCACTTGTATTACACAGAAGTATGCTTCAAAGTGGAACACAGCACTGAACACTTTGAAACAACACCTAAATTTTGAGGCTTTAAAAATGCTACACAGAATCTGTCTCCACCAGCAGTCACCTAAGCTTCTTTTGAAATAAGCTAATGATCTCCTTAGCTTTAATTCTCAAAAGTATTTGATGCTCAGATCTCGCTGAAGACATTGGGACCTAGGTCCAGTTACTAGGACCTGTGTTATTTCAACCTCACCAAGTTAAATTAGTACAGACCTTTGTGCTGCCGTACCTATATCTGTCAGTGAGAGTACTATTGCGAAACTCAGACAGAAATAATGCAAAATTAGCAGAGATCTGTTGYGCTGTCCTGGGAAGACAGACAAAAAGGCAATGTAGAAGTGCACACTTAAGAACTATGGAAAGCCACAAATCTTCTGCAGTCAGACAACGGGGAAGATCAAATATAAACAGAGTCCCCACTGTGTTCCTCCTCTCCATTCACACACACAACACACTGCAAAGGCATACACTCCTATTTGTTTTGTGTGGTTCCCTTAGGCAGTGAGTATCTAGGACTGAGTTTGAGATTGGCTATCTAGTTTCTGCTTTACGATAAGCTTTCAACTATAGCGAAGGAGTTCTGAAGGAGTTTTATTATGTTATTCTGAGCCAGCTGGAAGCAGTTACACCTTAG
Organism: Rhea americana; assembly: GCF_003343005.1. Taxonomy (NCBI): domain Eukaryota; kingdom Metazoa; phylum Chordata; class Aves; order Rheiformes; family Rheidae; genus Rhea; species Rhea americana. The sequence goes on from NW_028186329.1 coordinate 3,680,675, forward strand.
TCCTCCACCCCCCTCCACCACAGGAAGTCATTTCCAAGGCCTTACCCTTCTTGTCTTGATGATTATGGGATGAAACTGCCACATATGGATCTGTATTTTCAGATGAGTCAACCGGATCCTTCCAATCCAGCATGCGTCCCCTAGTATCATAACCCTGTCGAGCGCGAGAGTCAGAGGTGGTGGTGCTTGGAACTAGTGAACTGGAGTGTCCTGTTTACATTATAAATACAGTTAGGGAAGACAAGTCTCATTAGTCACTTACCACGCTATCTCAGGAGTGTAAGCATTGCTTTTCYTCAGTGACGGATGAATGTCTTAGACTGAGTAATGTTTTAAAAAGTCTTTCAAAGCACTGCCCAAAGGAAGTACAGAACTTGAACCTTTCAGATCAGCCAGACAAACCATTGTTAATAGGTATGCACATGCCTTTGGCGGCAGCTGAATTCAAAGCTGTGTGTTTTCACTCAACAGAGTTGAGCGAGAGCAGAACAGTGTGAGTGCACTTCATTTGAATCAAATATTCTTTCAGCTGAATTCAGTATACAGGCTTGACTGACACTGAAATGTAAATCCAAAATGTTTGGCAATTGTTTAGTTAACAAACAATAAAAAACAATTTAAGCATTAAAATGAAACRACTTCTAATAAGGCCAAAACTAAAGGGGAATGCCAGTTGAACTGCAAAATGACGTCATCAGCTGCTCTCTGCCTCCTGTCCCAGAGGGAATAAAAGGCTGCCCAGAACCTGGGYGTTCACGCTGGGGCATTACCCTTTGTATGGCACACGTACAGGGCCTATCAGCACCTCACACCCACGTGTACGCTCTCCGTGGGTCTTGTCCAAGCAGATGTTCTAAAATGGCTCTGGGATAAGCACAGCCAGCAAGAAACCAAACAGTATTTCTGCTTGAATTAACAATGAAGGCAATACCTTACTACATGAATCTGTTCAAGAACTCATAATTCCAGCTCTATAGCCTTCAAATCACACTTGGCTATTAGCCCTCTTCAGGCAGAGATTTGGCATTTTTATTCTTTCTGGACCCCTTCAAACATTCACTTGCCTGTTATAAGGAGAAACGTTCAGAATCTAATCCACCTTGTATTTGTTACGTAGGCACTGGAATTCAGCGCAATCATCTTGACTGCAGAAGTTTAGGAGAAATTTATAGCCCTGTTTCACTAAATTTTACAGCTATCCTACACATCATTATTGCTGTTCTTAATAAGCATGCTGAAGAAATCCCTTCTGACTGAATACACCCTAACAAACACCATGTTTACAGAACATGSCCTGCGGGAAACACAAAGCAATATTAACAGTGGTTTGGCTTGGGCAGAGAGGTATTTGTAAATTAGTATGTCCTTTACAGCTATATCCCAAGAGGTATGTCAGCACCCAAAGTGTGACGTATTTGGAGTCTAGGTCTCTGAATCTGAAGTTTCAGTCTGGAACTCCTGAACTCCACTAACATCACAACATTTTGACCTTAAAATTCTGGGTGTCTCTGAAAGTCCCCTTTTGGCATGTGATCAAAATGAGTCATTTTCAGCAGGACTCAGATAGCTCTAGGCCTAGTTGATTTGACCTGGCATAACTACATTTCCCTTTACCTACTTTCCTGAAAGAACCGGGCAAGACAGGCACTTTCAAAACATGCTCAGACTTAAACCAACAGAATCAGATTGCTCAGATAGAAATTTCTGATAATGCTTTATTCTAAGATCCTGCTAGATAGGCGCATAGCAGTCCTCTTTTGCTCCCTGCTTCTTTTGAACAGCCTAGCAACTTAATTTTCTTTCCTTAGATGGGAGTCTCCCGTAGAGAGCAGTTCACTCACCAGGCTATAGGCTGCCCTAGCAGGGSGGTATTCTATTCCTTCCCTTATGTTGTACCACTGTTCAAGAAAAAAATTCACAACTTTGTAGGGTAAAAACACAGCAACAAMAGGAGCCCAAATTTGGAACCTCGTGGCAACAACACAAGGAACCCAAATTTGGAGCCTCATGGTGAAGACATAGAGGTGGGAAGGAAAAAGACTATGCTTCAGTATTTTATACTAAAATAGTCACTAGATAAAAATAAAGCTTTGAGAAACTGTATCTAGAAAAGGATGATTTTGGTGGCTTCTGGATCTTAAGACATTCCAGACCCTACTCTGAGAARCTTAATTCTCTGCTGTGCATAGAGGGTTGATGTACCTAGGATGCCCAATTCCATTCTAGCAAAAAAAAAAAAATCTAAATGTTGGTCACCAATGTTGCCAAGCTTTTCGATGCACCTATGCCTTAGTTTTATCTAGCCCTTTTAACAGCTTCACAAGATTGAACTACTAATGCATTCAAAAAAAAAAAAAAAAAAAAAAAAGAGAGAAATGTAGCTTCTATTAAGATGTTCCTATGATTTAAGGAAGTCCTGCTGAATTTTAATGACCTTGGAAAAGATGATGTCTGTGCTCCTCCATATACTTTCGAGGGGCCTTTCTGATTTATTGCACAGGATTATACTCTGAATTGTATTTTGGACAGCACTCTGGACTGAATTTTGCATTTTGTTACACTTTGCARGGCAAGTTGGTCAGATTCACAGTGTTTTCACCATGGATCCAGGCTTCAGATGCTACAGCTGATCATTAACATGATTAACATAGCATGGACCTCAAGCTGAAGGCTTAAACTGACAAGGGCACTGTATCATTCTCTGTCCCTCATGACGGAAAGTGTGATTTTCCACCAGCYGTCTTTCTTTAACACTGCAAATTAGAGGCTGTATTTTGTTTGAAGATGAAGTTTTTTAATGTTGCTCAAACTGAAAAGCAAAGCCAAGCAGATTATCCACTTCTAAAAGGTTTCCATAAGCCACAGAGCATGGCTGGATATAGTGGTAACATTTTGATGAATCGATTCCAATCCAAATTTGCTGCCTGCTCTGCGGCAGTTCCACAGGGCTGCCTGTTTCCAACAGGACTGGTACAGATCCAGCTAGAGAAAGCATGTGCTCTCTTGAAGCAAGAATACGTGGAATGGTAAAGCTTTCACTTTTATACCATTTTATGCTTGTCAACTCCTGTACTCATCCCCAAGAAATAAGAGAAGCAACGAGACAAAAAAYAGGCCAGAAAGTGGAAATTATGAGCTTTCCATGTCTTCTTTTCCCTAAAGACTAAACCATACTGCCAGCATTCATGGGGTTCCAGTCTTTGGGTTAATATCTCATTCAACAACCACAATAATGTGTACAATATTTGGTCAGCCTACAAATAGTGCTGCACTCAACATAAGAAAGYAATTAGTCATAGCTTGATAAGGAAGTAGAGGAGAAGAAAGTCTTGCCAAGTAGCAGTCATATTTTATACATGTGTATGATATGCAGTTTATGCCCATATCTCTGTCCAGACACTTTCAATTTAGGTGCGTTCAAGAGGCAATTTTAAGGAAAAGCCGTAAGTATAGCTGAAGAAAAACATTTCTTAATACAGTAATCTAGAGGAAATATATGCCTTAGGGACACATTTTCTGCAAAAAGATTTCCTGAACCATATGCTACAAATACACAGAGAACTCCTTCGTAATGGAAAGCTAGGACTTTGTGACGATATTAATGTGTACCAGATGGTAGTTAGGTAGAGAAGGGTTTCACACAAATGTGAGAAATCAGACTATACGCTTTATTACTAATGTGTTATTCTAGTACACATCAAGAAACAATTTTCCACATGTATTGAGACAAACTTTCTTCCATTTGATTTACTAGAAAGAGGAAGCAGGGCAGGAGAGTTTAATAACCTTTCTCAGTTGTGTGAAGACCATATTCTGCCAACAGTTACTACTGGGCAGTGGCTGATCCCATAAGCAATATTACTGTGTCCCACTGTGTGAAATTCACCTTTAAGCAGAGTGGCACCACAGATGTATGAGCTAGTTAAGTTACTCTCATAAACAAAGACTGAAGTTGCAGGCAACCTAGTCCTGGTCCTTTCACTCACAGCCATTACTAAACCTTCACAACGTGCTGTATAGCTTGCAAAACGTAATGGACCTGTTTTTCATTACACCATTTTTACCACACTGACTACATAAACAGGCTTTGCTGTAATTCAAGGAGGCTTTAGCATGTGTGAGATGCGGCCAATACTTCTATTTGGCATAGGCTAGGTTTTACTGCACCTAAAGAGCTAAAATAACAATTCTGCCTTTGTTTTAAAACAATCCATTGGAAAAAACTGCAGATACAGTGCTTTCTTCTCCATTTAAAGCAARTATGTAAAACAACATACACTTAAAAAAAAACTGTTTTAGGTGCTTCAATTATTCACAAAACTTCTAATTTGGAATGCTGTAATCACAGTAATACACGGAGAGTAAAAATACTTCATGTCTATGAGCATGGATAATGATTCAAAAGGGCTGCACTACGGCTTTCTGAAGTGTACTTGTAAAATATAAGGAGATTTTTCTTCTGCTTTAAAACAAAGACAGGGATTCAATATATATTCGATAGTTGCTCTAATATGCACAAGTCATTAGGATACTAGAGGTTAAGATGTCCACACACTATCCTATTAACAGCTAGAGCAACCTAATTAGACAATTAGAGGGAAAAGCTAAATCAATACTACAGAGGGAGAAAGGAATGTGGCTAGGGGGTAAAATAAGGGCCCAATTCACTAAGAATTCATATTTCCAAACGTAATTGAAGCTGCTTTCAATTTTGCAGAGGAATCTAGCCTAATCTTTTTATTTTAGTCTGTGGCTCTTGCATCATTTCCCTCCTTCAGCAGGCAGACCTTCAGTATGCTATCTTCTCCTTGGGTGTGAAAAGGGAATGTACTTGAAGAGTCATCTCTGGACTCTGCACTTTGTTGCTTGTTTACAACTGATCATGCGATGTTGCCCCAGAAAAGAGAGCCCATCTGCCAAATTCAGGAGGTGGCCGATGCCAAGAATACAAAGATTAAGGTCTTGATTCTCCTTTCATTTACACTGGTACAGATTGGCAGTAAGTCCACTGAAGTGAGCTGATTTATATCGGTATAAATCAAGTGAGAGGAGAATTAGGCCTTAAGACGTCTTTTGCATCTGGAGTTTCAGATGCCTTTGGATATATTTAAACCACCAGATCCAAAGGCACCCTGAGCATGCACTTGATTGACATTCTGGTATACCTCACTCTTCTGAGGTTTAATCCATTATGAAACACCATTTACTTATGCATTTAATTGTACTCAATAACACAAAACCACCATTTATAAAAATTTAGCTTTCTTATGCAAAARAATGACTCAGAGCAGCCATAACAGTTAGCAAACATAAGCATGTTTACTCAGACTAGTTCACTGAGTATTATTGGCTTTTTTTTTTTTTTTAAAAAAAAAACACCTCATGTGGAAGATGAATAGAGGTGACTAACACATTTTCCTTATGTATTTTGCCTGAGTGCACAGTAGGTGAAAAGACTGACTGCCAGCTATGCAGTAACATTAGAACTGGTATTTCAAACAAACTCATAGAAGAGCTGTCTTGCCTAGTGACCATGTATCATGATCTACCCAAGGAATGTCAGTGAAATCACCTGTGAAAGAAACGGCATGAATGGGAACCAAACTTAATGTTGGCTCAGCATTTCTCCATTGCATCTGGTAGCAGGATCCTATTTTAAGAACCTAATTCAGTAAATTGCATCTGTGTTTGGGCTTGACATGCACAGACAGTAGAACTGACTCCTTTTGTTACCTATGYCCTTTGGGACTGTAACTTTTTTCCCTTTGCCTCTCATTTGGCCATTTTCTTGATTCAATATTCAGATGAAAAGATTTGCTTTTGCTAGAGTCCCTACTACTATGGTAGCAGATGGGATCCAGAACTACAGCCCTACAGCTACAACTGGGAAGGCTGTGGGTGAACTTAGAATTGGAATCCTAAGGCATTCCTTGTACATCATTACTATGCCCAAGGCCATTCACTTTTTCTTCAGATTCAGCAGTATGGATTTTATTATTATTATTATTTAATTACTGCTTTGTGTATTGGAAATATAACAATTTTCAACTGCAGGAAAGTACGAGCTATATATTCAGATTAAACCATCAGCATTCCATACATTACAAAGTCTCAACCTGTCTTTGATTTTGTGTATACTGCCTTCACTGGTTTTCATTATCATACTTGCAAACAAGTTTCACCTGCACATTTTCCATTTCCTGATAATAAAAAAGGGGACTTTTATTTTATTTCTTTTTATCACTGAGCAGTATTACTGTGTCTGCAGCTATTTATATTCTGCTTTACTGAGCTGTTGTTGGTTCTGTTTTGTACTTACATATTTCGTAGGCACAAGATGAAGGGATCAATCTAAGGTGTACCATCACCACTGCACATTAACCTATACTTAGTTATGTTCAGCCAAACATATGGTAATTGCCCCAGCTTTGATGGACTGTTAAGTCTTGTACTGCCTTAAAGAAACCTCTGAAGTAAGCTCCCATCCCACACAGAAATTTGCCACTGACTTCACTGGGAGCACTACTACACATCCTCTCAGTTTGTGAGTGCTTGTCTTTGTTCAGGCTGTCTAAAAAGAGAAGCTATTGCAATATAATTCTAGGTTTGAATTTAAAGCAATTATTTATTCTGCAGTAATTCCCCATTTATGTACTTATTCTGCACTCCAAGTGCCTACTTACACTTTAGTGCAATCCACTTCCAAATAGACAGAGCAAAGTGGCACAAATCTGCACTGTGAGTGCAGATTAACAGTTGCCTGGAGGGAGACTACTTCTCTAGGCTACCAGGAATGCTCCTCTTCAGCTCTGGTCATTTAATCTGCTGTGTGAATTGCCTTGTTCTCACAGACCAGAGCACCACCAAAGCATTAAGATATTGCAAGTGCAGATGACATAAATGACTCAGTCTAGTAGTGAGAGAAACCTTTAGGATTCAAGGCATAATCCAGCCACAGCTGACATGGGCAACAGCTCAATTTTCCTCATGAGATCTATTTCTTTAACCCAGGCACAGTTCTGCTCCTTTCCCTGAGGTAGCTGTGACTGGCTGCTGTCGCAGTAAAGACACCAGCCTGGAGTAATTGTGAGTGGGATCCAAAGTGCTATCTTCTTTTTTTCCAGTGAAGAGGTAAAATGTATCACTATACCTAAGTGTTGTTCTCCTGAGTGTTCACATGAAGCATGTTCTTTATCATGTTTGCTGGACTGGTGTTAAAATTGGCCACACATGACTAATTCAACTGAGTTTTGAGGGAAGACTAAGAAAAGAAGGATTGAAAAATCARGAAGTATAGCTTAATCTTATTTGCAATTAGTGAATCAGGCCCTCAAAAAACTAGAAAAAACAAACAAAAAAGGGTAATGACTATTTAAGGACAGGAAATACTAGCTAACACAAAGATCTGGGGAGAATTTTTTAAAACATCCATAAACTGACCATACACTGTGTTGTAAGACATTTCATGATCAGGTGAAGCAGTTGAAATGTCTATGAAAAAAATAAATCAGGAAGAAACATTAAATAAAACAGAAGTGTGGAAATACTTCAAAGTTTAGTAAAAATGATTCCTCCAGAATTGATTTGCTGACAATAAATAATGAAACTAAGAACTTCCTTACCATTCAGGGCTACGAAGGAATCTGAAAGAAAAATAACAGGGGAAAAATCATTATTTCTCTCTTTTTTTTTTCTTGTTAACTGTTTGCTGCTAGTAACCTTTTATGCTTCAGCTGATATTTATACGTATGTGATCAGTACCCTAAGGACCCAGGCAAAACCAACGTTCAGACATACCTGAAAACAGTGTCTGACCTTAAAGTATTCATGACTTGCCCTGTGCAAGGGATATCAAGTTGGAAGACCATTTTTTTCCCTGCCATGGCTTTCTTTGCAAGATCAGTCCTAATTTAACACGAGGCACATTAAGTGATGCAGCCAACAACGTGAGTCAATGAGGACAAAACTCACATGATATAAGATCACATGAAGTAATAAGATCAGCCGGGTTAGCATGGAGTGAAATCTACCCCTGCGCAATGCCAAGGTTCAATGCATCATTCAGGTCTTAAGAGGGATTTAGGCAGGGTATTGGCTTTGTTGTTCCCTGCGCAGGAGTGGATCTCTCTCCATGAGCACAACTTGCTCTTTCTGAATCATTTCCTACTCTCTTTTCATATATAACTGATATTATGTACACTCTACTCCTGTCTTGGCCAAGAAGAACAGAACTAAGTTGATATCTGAAAAGGACAAAATTGTACCAGCTGGGTACTGACCTGATTTTCGTGCTATCCCATTTTACAACAGGCACAGGAGGGACTATGTGTACACTCCATTCAAAAACCAGAGACTACCCAAGTAATCTTATCTTAGGGTAAAAAAACAGAGGGAAGTATAGCTAAGATGGAGAAATGTAGAGGCTGAAATCCTTGAACTCCCTTAAACACAGTGATCACAATAATAAATAACCCTTGAAAAAGAATGTGTAAGGCATGGGAAGGCCCCAGCACTCCCCAAAGAAGCTGGCCTGCACTGTATCCTGGGGCATGCTCTAGCCCTCTGTTATTTTGCTCTCCATTCCCAAAGTAATGACCCACAGTACATTATCTCTTCAGCTTCAGCCCTTTTATTGCATCTACAGGCACCAGCGCAAATGACACCAAAAAGAATGTGATTCTTGGTGTCATGAAGTTTATAAATAATATTTGGGGCTCAGAATTAAACTGAACCTGGCAAGAACATTTGGAACAAGAGCCGTCTTAACACAGCTGTTGGTATTCTTGAAGGCTCAGAATTCAGCACGCAAAGTTTCTTTGCATACAGGGCAAGTGAGGTAAATASCTCAGTGCAAAACATGACTATTTAAAGGATGCTTCCCACTCACTTTGTTAGTGTCTAGGTTTTATCATTAAGGTTCCTTTGGTAGGATCAGTAGTGTCTCACCCTGAACCTCAGCTTATGTGTAAAATCCAGTAAAGGCCCACAAATTAAGTATTTCCCACTTCTTGATTCTGGATGTGAACCAAAAAAGGTATTCTCACTGTCTCCCTGTCTTGCACGGAAGTGCAGTCCAAGTCACCATCTACAACAAGAAACCAAGCCCTTTCTGCACATCTGCATAAACAAACTAGCTCATCCACTGTGGCTGATAAAGAAAATGAATGTTCAGTTCATTGTATCATTGTTATAATTAATATCCTCTAAAGCTAGGGTTTTCTCACCTCGTAACCATTATAAAGTCCGGTGTTTGTATAAATCACACCAACTGGGATATTTTCTTTAAACATGTTTAAACAAATGTTCCTCTTGAACCTGCTTCTTTAGCCACAGTTCATGTCCCCATTGTGCCTTAGACTGCTACGGCACCACCTGACAGGTAATGGTGATTTGAGGCACTCAGAAGGATTCTGTAACACATAGTAAATGGAGAGTAAAAACTTGCTTACTTTGGCAGTCACCCAGGCCATCTGTATTGCCATGTTCTATGTCCTGTTCAAATGCCAGTCTAAATAATAGAAAGAAACATAATGGTATGAATAACAACAGTCACAGACACTACCAGAAATAAATTATCAGACCTACAACTGAAATGAAGACACAGTGAAACTGGCCACTTCCAAACACAGCCTGAAAAATTGCAACGTAGGCATTTATTTGTCATCTCCTAATTATTCTTTTGCTTCTTATGATGCAACCTGCATTTTCAAGGATATTTAGGTACTGCACTGAACTTAAGTTCAGTGCAAGGCCCTAGGCCCAGATTGCAAAAGCACTGAACTTAAACTGTATCTATAAATGCTTACAGGCTTTTCTAGCTGACACCTCTGAGAGGCTTGATTACTCTCATAGGCACCCAGTTCTGGACTCTTAAGTTCTTAAAATTCCTGTTCAACTGCCACCTACTCCAGAAGGGCACCTAAAGACTGTTCCTGTTGGATAATTTAAAGCTCACCAGCCAGCTTAACAGTTGTTCTGGATTTCCTTCATAAAATCTATGCACTGGATTGAGAGCTACCTGCTTAGCTCACCTGTGGACTGCACCACAGCAAGCTGCGCTGTCACTGTCTTCATGGATGTATTGGTAAATACGGGAGCCATTTTGGTGAGTAAGGTACAGAAATCATGAAAATCTTGCTATGGCAAGTGGGAAAAAACCTCAAATACTTTTCAGAATGCTGGTAAGTTTTTTGAGAAAAACTGGTATACGCGCAGATGGACTTTAACATTGTTTTACCAAATGTTCTGTCAGGAACAAGCCACACTTGTAATAATGCATATATAGATATAGCTATAATATCCACACTGGATCATTAACAAAACAATCTAAATTAAAAGAGCAAATTAAGAATCTCACACAAGCATATGAATGATAACTCATCCATCCTGTTTACTGAAGACCAAAACAGAAGCATGGTTAAGCTGGGCTGCTGTAGGGCTATTGAGACTATCTGCTGTTTACACCACACTTATACTACTGTCTTGAGGAAATATAACCATACCTCAAAGCAGGTGAGTGTGAGGCATGTCAGATGTAGCCAAGAAAAGAGAGCTCTGAAGTAGATCTGTTCCCTACAAGGAGGCTTTAGTAACTGTATTTAAGCAAGCTCTCAGAGCCTTTTGTTATTATAAAAAAATAAATTCTACTGTTAAAGCAAAGGGAGATCCAGCACTTCTCTGACTCTGCTTTCAGCTCTTACCATGCTTTGTGATTCCTCTTAGTAATGCACAGTAAATTAGAAGGACTGGTTTTGTTTTCAGTGGACAAACTGCTTCAGTAACCTAATTTAGATTCTATTGCCTCTTTAATCAGCTGTGATGGCTCCAGCATGGGCTGGTCCAGACATACTTATCCAGTTCCCTCCTTTCAACAACACGTGGCCCTTAGCATGGTTCTTTCATTTTCTTCTTCCTCCTCTTTCAACAGTTACCAACCGAGAGTTAGCATGAAAAAACACCAAGAAATTTCAGAGAATGCAAATAAGGCAGAAACAAATACTTCACACATTTTTCTTCCCTGAGAGCCCCACGTTTCAAAGAACTCTGTCCAAATCTGCCTGGCGCCACTGTTAGAGTCTCACAGTCCATCCAGTGAAAGCCATTACTTACTTAGCACCAAGCACCAGCTGTGTGCATGCCCCGTTCTCCTTCACCCAGCCACAGTACGGGTCTCTGGATGCTATGCAGGCCCTTAGGAAAGAAGGAAACAAGGAGGCATTCTTGAGTTCTCTAGCGCTCTGTACACCTGGCATCACGGCTTCTGACAACAGGGCAAGTGCTACCACAAAACACATACTTTTTACATTTGCCATGACGCTCACAACGTCCCAGGGGAACTTTTACGACACATGTAGAGAAGGCAACATAAAGGGCACTGCTTTGTCTGTCAAGCTGCATACCCATAATCCGCTTGTCTTCCACTCCGTCATAACTGCACCTGGTTTGACAAAGTGAGATAATGTTATAAAGGAGTTCTGCTGGGAAACTCGATGACAACGTCATGACTCCTTAAGCTGGAGAGAAACAAACAAACAAACAAACAACAACAACAAAAACTGAGAAAAAGAGAACTGATCAAGGTAAGAATAAAGAATACACAACAGGCATTAGAAATACCAATAAAAAGATATTTAAGCAAGTGTTAAAAAGGCATGGGGCAGGGGAACGAGAAGTAGTAGAAAGGGACTGCACAAGCTCTCTGAGGACCCTTCAGTTTTTGTGTTTTTTCTTCTCCAGCTCTCAAAAGTAGCTGAAGTGTCTGCATGTTTATGGCACACTTCAAAACCTCCCTTGGCATATTTGAGAAAGGCTGAAATCCAGGAAATTTCCCTTGGAGAGTGGCTTGCTGGTTGGTGAGTTGGTTGGAGAAGAATCAGCTTTTTTTTTTTTTTTTTTTTTTAGGATTAGGAAATTAATCTTTTCTTTGATGAGTTTCACTTTTAATTATCCATCAACTGCTGCGTAGGATGGTCTATTTTCTACACATATTGAATAAAAAATATTTTATTTCCATGTAGAGACTCACAACCAGACATCCCCCCCGCCAATGAACATTTGAAACGACTCAAAACACTCTGTTTCTGTAGCCATTTCCCTTTTCATGGGACAACCTGCTCTCTGGGAAATCGGAAGTATCAAAGTCACCGATACATGAGTACAAAGAATCAGATACACACTTTTCAGGATTGTAAATGTTCATCTCCTCCAGGAAAAGGCTATCATTCAGGAAACCGCTGTTTCCTGTCCGGGCCAAGAACTTCAGGATGATTCCCTTCTCTGATCCCAAGAAAACCACAGTGTAGTTCTGATATGGCCCAGCAGCAGCGTCTACTGCAATTTTGGTCAGGCGGTACCTAGAATAACAACACAGCATTCATCACTAGGATTAGGTTGTTATTCATTATATCACCTTTTTCTACTTCAAATAACTTTGTGATAGCTTTCTAGCAACCACATAACATATTTAAGTACTTTTTCTGGTTGAATAACTGTAAGTCAACAGACTGTACCAGCTGGGCTCCCCAAATGGTGGGGAATTTTCATGTGTGTGCATGTCCGTACATGAAATAGCTTGCAGAAGTGTTTGCAGCAGCACTCCTCAAGCAGAATGCAGAAGGGGTGCTAAGAGTCTGAAACTACTTAGCAATTATCCTTCCAACCAAAAGCWAAGCACAAGCCTGATGACTTCTACAGGCAGGAAAAGAAAATTGGTGCAGTGAAACTTTTTAATTTCAAGCTCTGTCACATTAAAAGCAGCAACAGTGATAACAGATCCATAGTCAACTATTTGGCAAGAAAAGCTGTACTAATGCAATACTGAGGAGCTGAATGTTATTTTATCTGACAAAAAATCCTCACACAGCAGCCACTGAGTGTGTTCAGTGCTGAGATGATACTGAATCTTGGGATCACACAACTGCTTGAAAACAAGTACTGGTGATCTGGTACTGATGATTAAAAGAAAGTTCTCTGCAAAGCTTGGTGCCATCTCATTTGGCTAGAGATACATACCTAGAATACAGCAAGACAATATTCCTGAGCTTGAAACTACTACTGGCTCTTTGGAAATTCCACTTACGATACTCTGGTAGCACATCATCTCAGCTGCATGGTTTACTGTGCCCTTGCAACACCTCACCTTTCCTCTTTGTACCAGCAGTCCATAAAGTACAGAATCAAGTTTTCAGTCTATGCTTCAATCTTAAGATGTCCGAGTCCAGGCCCATCTGCTCCCAAATAATGCCTCTGACACAAGGTAACTGGAAGCTAAAGATCACCCAAGTGGGAAGCAGCTTGTCCAGGGCTAGCTTAAAATCCCAGAATCAATTTYCATAAGAGCAAAACATCACCACTTTTTGCTCAGAGCTCAAAGAAAGTTTCCTCGACCTGACTTACCTAACATAAACACCTAACAGAATGTATATTATTAAAACTAAACCATGATTATTATTACAGCTGAACATGACCAAGCACAAAGTTCTATCCTTGTACAGAGGGAGAGAGGAAAATGCAGCAAAAATTAGTCACATTATTTCATTCACAACTGGAAGGTAAACAAGCAGTATAGTGACCACAGCATTATAAAGGAGTGGGAATATATTTTCAGAGGAAGGAGATGGCATGTCTGAGGGTTGTTGATTTATGAGTCTTTGTTTAAATCTCTTCATTATTATTTTTCTCTCGTTGCCATAGAACGGATAGGGATTACGTGATTATTTCTGCTTGCACACTTGTGTAAACAGTGAAACATACCAGTACATATCCCGACAGACATCTTCATATCCTGTGAACATATCCTGGCAGACATCTTTGTATCCTGTGTACCCTGAGATATCTGTTGATCTTTGCCCAAAGTTTTCTACAGAGCTGTCTCAAACACTAACCCATAAGCCAACAGGCAGGGCAACCTTCCCTGCTCTCTATTTTCTCCAAGATCCGGTTTCAGAACAGCGTGGTTGGAAAGGACCGAGGTTTTCTCCAATCTTGAAAGCTGCTCTGGGATTTCTATGGCATCTACTCAGCACTGTCATCTTTCCTAGTTGGATTTAGGCCCGGCACACCAGGGAAGTTTACAGAACTTAACAGTATTCTAAGTATGGTTATTAGCACAACTTGACAGCATGTCACGATGAGGAGAAGAGTCATTTGGAGGTATTTACCTGACCATCGTTCTGAGGAACCAAGGTCGATTGACAATAGAAGGTACAGCCTCATCCATCAGTGGATGTGTTTTGATGAAGTTCAGAGTATCATCCGGGAACTCATTAGAGGTTACATATTTTTCTAGTGATGTAGAGCCAGCACAGCAACCTGGCCTAAATAAAACAAGAGTAGGAAGACAGAACACTTATTTGACACCTAAATGCAAGTCTCCCTTCTGTAAGACCTATAACCAGGCCCTGTTATGAAATCTGAAGTGATTAGAAGGGCTTAAATGAAGGATTGAGGCATCTGTTGGGACTTTCTCAGCCCCTCAGAGAAGCCTAAAATCCTGCTCTATCCTCCACTTAGAAGTACTTCCATGTGTTGCCAACTAAAAGCACACGGACATTTCTTTAGCAGAAGTTGGACCCAGAGTTTGTAGTTCATCTACTCTTCTGGAACCTAATTATTGTATATACATATTTGGCCTTACAGTTCACCAGCACAGATACCTTCTGATTTTTAACCTATCTTACTGCTGTTTCCTGGAATAAAAGCAGTCTCCCTAATATACAGGAGATTTTTTTAAAAAAATGATTGACATAGCAGTGCTTTCAGTACTGTCTAGTAGAAAAAAGGACCATCAGAGAAGACAATCCAACAAACACACACGTAAACATTGTTTTCACCCTTCTTCCATTTGGATGGGAGAACCTCAGTGCTGTAGCACGAACAGGACTCTCACTGAGATGTTATTTAATTGTTCTTGGACAATTTCAGTACAGATTTACACACTATATTTTTAAAAACTGCCTTGCTCTTCTTAGACAGCTTAACTTCCTGCATGGATAGGTGATCTCTAAACAAGGAGTAACAGAGCTCTTTTTCTGTCATTATAATTTTCTGGATTACTTTCTCCAACAAAAGGTTAATTTACTCCCTTTCTCAGATCAGTGTACTTCTTCAGGTTTTGAGCCACAAGGAGATGGGAGGATGAAAGACTGACCATCCACTCATAAATATGCCATAGTGTCCAATCTTCACATGCTCTAAAGTGAGTAGAACCACTGACATCTACAGAGCAATGCTACCTTGAACAGAATGTAATGCTAGTCCTGTCACATCCACTCCTCAGATTTAGATAAATATTCCAACGTTAGGTTACATAATGTTACGTAGGACGGTAACACAGGATAACACAGGGCTGGAGAGGACTAACCGGGTCACTAAATTTGGTTCTGCACAACTCTGCAGTGGACATTACATACAGAGACTGTGCGCTCTGCCTCTCCATATACAAAATACTTTGGTTTTCTTTAACTGCATATACAATTAGCCATAAGGGAAGAGAAGGAGAAATTAAAGGTATCACCAGTCTCCTAGGTCCTTCCAAGGGCACTGATTCATTAGGTGAAATTCCCAGAGAATTCTAGGGAGCAGACTATGTCTTCTGTTCCTGTGGTTCCTGAGATTTCTGTAAATCTGATCCTATTTCTTTCTAAATCCTAATCACATTATTGGATTAACCCTGTTTTAATCTCACCATTGGTTTAATCGAGTAAACACTAAACTGAGTAAACCTTGTCATCTATCTCAGGAAAAAAAAATAAATAAAGAGAGAGAAGCTAGGCCCCTGAAAGATTCTGGTATGATTCTGAGAAACACTAGCATTGATAGAAGCATTAACATTTCTGCCTTAAATTGAGATATCCAAATAAAAATTACTCTATTTCAAAGGGTTCTTTTCCTCCCATCTCTTGTGAACTTCAACATGAGCTACAAGTAGCAATTACTTCTATTACACAGACTGATGGCCAAATGTTGTATGAAACATTACTCATCAATTTAGCTCATGTTATCTGCTAATGACTTACAAGAAGCAGATTATCCCATCTTCCAAAGTAACTGTTAGCCTGCTATCAGACCACAAACTTGCACTGCAACTTTCTCTTCTCCCTTCCCACTGAAAAAAAAACTATTCTTTTTCCCTTTCCCTGTAAGATCCCCTAAATGAAGATGAGTTCCAAATGAATGGTCTTGGAGCTTGTGCGCAGCCTTGTATTGCGAAGGCAGCCCATCATGTCAGTGAGTTGTTCAAACACTACAAAAAGTAGAACAAAATCCAGGAATAATGCTAGCAGGCGCCTTACTATGGCTCAGGCTGAAAAGAGACAGAGAATTTAACAGATTTTCCAGTTACTTCAAGGTTCTTCTCATGATTGATAATCTCAGAATAAAGACAGCAGGTAAATATCAGACTCAGAAACTCTCTGAAACATGATGGGCCAAAACTGCACTTAGGTAGAAGTCCAGCTGCCACCTCAGAGCTTTAGACTTGTTGAATAGCTCCTTAAGATATCAGAGACAATGTAAACGATGTATTAAAGTGGAGAGATTGACTGAGACATTTATATCATATTCTCAGAAAAAAATCTGGCTGTTGGGTATAAACTGGTTAATATATGACTGTCAGCAATAACTTATATAAAAAGGTTGCTTATAGTGAACACAAAGAGAGTGCAATAAAGGGGTCAGAAACAAACAGGAGGAAAGTAGAAGCAAGAGAAAAACCTGTAGCAGGAATCAGGCAAAGCAAATCTCCCTTTTGATAGAAGGCTGCTCCCCCCCCACCCCGTTGCATCATCTGTAGCACATAAATTGCAAGTTAACCCCAAAACAACAAACTGGTGCAGTAGGCTTTGCTACCAAATACATCTATTACTGAACCAATTTGCAACAGGTGTGCAATTCATACAACTCTTAAGTTACCAATTATTTTGACCAAGTGGATCTGATCCTGCCCTAATTTACATTACAGAGAGCTGACTTAAGTGAAAAAAATCTTACTTGCACCAATACACCTTAAATCCAAATCCAATTCAATTTCTATTTCACTGATACAATACATATTTTCAGTTCTGTCAGTACTTCACAAAGTTTTCAAATTGTCAAAAGCTGTGTGCCCTGTGTAGGAACAGAGCAATCTATTGCAACAATGTGTATGCAACATACCTGGGCTTGGGCACTCGTTCATCAGGAACTGGTGTCCATGTGGAATCTGGAGACTTTTGTTCTTTGAATCTCCCAGTAAATACATTGGCAATGTCTAGCATGTCATAGGCACAGACTGCAGAGCCAGGGATGCTGCAAAGTGACATTTCCCAGAAAATGTTACTCATTCTGCAGTTATGCATAAAATCTTGAGTGAAAAACATGCTGTATAGAAGTCTTCCTGTCACAGGCTACTCAATCCTGAACTTTGTAACCTCTGAGTATTGACAGGAAAAGCCAGCCCCATAGCAAAGACTGAAAAGTACCAATCAGCAGACAGCTCCTGCCAGCACAAATTGTTTCAAAGTCTCTATAGAAAGAAGTAATCACAATAATCTAGAAGGGTAAGAATCTGGGAAACTCTGCATACCACTGGTAATGCATGAAGAGTAATAGCCGATCTCATTTAGAGCATGTTATTTGGAATTTTAAGTTCCCGTAAGTCACATTTTCCCAATATTAATTCTCACAGCCCCTTCCATGTCTCAAAAATATATTCTGCAGACAGTTCAGAGGTTGGAGCTAATCAAACTGGGAGTATGCTGCAATGTGCCATTAGCCTGGGCTTTGCACATTATTACCCCTTCCTCCCACAGCCCGATCTCCATCAGCTTTTCACAATGGAAAGGAGTTAACTATGCTCAGGAATTTGCTTAACTCAACGAGGTGTAAAGAGCTCATAGAAGCAAATTCAATTTTGTTTTTAGATAGCAAAAGTATGAATTTCAACTTTCTGATTATTTGTATGCAACTACATGGCAGCATTGTCTAAACATAATTATACCATTACCTACATACTTACTGAAAGGCTTAAGGGTTTCTCATGGTCAGTCACTTGGAAGCATGAATTATTTATTTCTCTCTCTCTCTTTTTTTTAAATACATGAATTACTGTATTTATGTCTGACTTTCATCACTTGATTTTATCAGATAAACAGTATGAACCCATCTGGCTAAGACTTTGAATCACGCTTTTAGCTAGTAGGTTATTATACACCAAAGAAAAAAAATGTAGGAACAATAATATCATTATATAGTATAAACTCAAAGGGGATATAAATTGATTTGAAAATAATTGTATAAATATGAAAAGATTTCAAAATGCTGAGTATTGAGGGAAACAAGAAGTAGGCAGACAGTAACAGTCCTGCTTGAATCTCCACAGTCTGTTCTTTTCATATGGTCAGAGGCTTAGTTCAGACCTCTACATTAACATGATAGCGCAAAGCAAGAGTTCTAAATGGAAGCAGCCAAAAGTATGTATCTTGACAAGTATGTATCTTGACATACAAGTTGGTTAGGAGTATATTTGGCCATTAACAGCTAACTGAGGGACATCTTGGACACACAGGACCTAATCCTGAAAGATACCGCAAGTTCTGCTTCAGCTAGAAGTTATTGCACTGTGCTGAATTAAGCCTTAAAGTAAGAAGAACCCTAGAAGTTTGAAGCTTACTGTACAAGACTAAAAGAACTGAGGGATGGACTCAACATCCATCTCCACAGTGATGTAGGGAGCATGAGAAGAGCGCAAAAGCTCTGACTATTGAGGACATCAATTTGTTGATCCACAGTGTCATAAACTTATACAGGTGGAGAACTGAGGGTCACCTCCAAGAAAATCCATCAGCCGCTGGACTACAACCCGTGACCAGCTCCCACTCTGGGTGATCTCAGGTTGCACTGAGGATTCTATTCCAGCTCATTCAAATGGAAACTTCCTGTTCCAAAGATCAGAGATATTTTTCTAAGCTCTTCCTCAGTGGAAGGAGAAATGGAGATCTGTCCATGCCAGAACTAGCTCTGTTAATGAGGAGTCTCCAAGTCTATGTGCTTTCCTCTCATCTCCCCTACCTTGCAAAAAAAACAGAGCCTATAAAAAAAGTATCTTAATTTTAAAATACTTAGATTTTAAAAGGTAGGATATAAGAAAAAGGATTACTCATGGCACACCACAGGAAATACTAGCAGAGCAGGACGACAATCTCAATTCAGAGATAATCCCAATGATACAGCCTGCTTTCTGATGTTGATTCTCTGTTTGCTTGTTTTTATTAAATTAATTTGCATAAAAAGAGATCATCCTAATTTAAAACTGTGTTCCCTATTGGTGACACAATTGTTCCAGTACAGCTTCTCTTGCTTTATTGTTGAAAGTGGTGATTAAATAGCACAGGTCTGGGTTTACTCTCATTTGAAGTCAGTTCTGTGCATGACCTCACTGAGGTCAAGCTTTGATGAGTGGTGGTAAGTGAAMAGCAAAACCAGATGAATTCCAGAAAAAAAAAACCAAAGAGCCTGTTTCAGCTCAAATGTTACTCTGTGAAACAATATAATTTTTAATTAGAATTTTTTTTTAACTTCTCTGGGAGATTCAATAACTAGATACAGTTACTTTTTTCTAATAACTTCTGGGGAAACATGTTATAATGTGCAATGGTAGCAATAGATCAACTGATGTTTTTGGAAACCATATGAGCTGAACAATGAAATACAGGTGTTTGAAGAATGAGTCCTCTTATTAGTATCTGTAGTTGTATTCAAGTAAGATCAGGACTCTTGAATATAGGCTCTGTAACAGGGAGATATGTTGATGTGTCCAGGAAAAGGAAGAAACTTCCTACTTAATATGGCTTCTGCTTTCCTCCTTGCTCACTGAACCATTTTGTGAGATGTAAAAGTGTAGCAGGGTGGCTGACTAGGTATAAAGAATTCACTACTCTCCTCTATGACAATAAATGAGCAAAGTGGGGCCTCTTAAACTCTATTCAATTCTTCTGCTTCCCTCTACATGCTTTGGAGCCCTGTTCTCTGCAGCCAGCAGGGCACCTTAGTATCTAGGCTCTTCCAGGAGAGTCAGCAGGGATGTATGAGACAGAGGGAAGAGTACTAAAACAGTTTTTGAGGGTGCAGACAAAAACAGGATAAACTCAATCCTTTCTTTTGAGAATGGAAAATCTTATTTTCTCTTCGGAATAACATTCTGCAAATCACACACTGCAAAGCTTCCTGATGTGCTATTTAAACTATTCCCGTGTAAAGAAAAAAACGTCCAAGGAACATGTCCACATAGTAAATGGTTGAAAGCTGATCTAAATTATCAGACATAAAATGCAGTAAGCAATATCAGGGTATTTTAAAATGAAACATCAAGTATTGGTAAGTGCATGATACATAATTACACTGTATGAGCAATCACTGCTTGGAGCTTAATAAAGTAAAAAGAAACTGCAATGCAAGGTAAATTATAAAGGAAACAAAGTAAAAGGTTACTGTGCCCATTACCTATTGTAAGGAGTGGAGAAGGTTGCTAAAACAACATCCCGGCCATTAAAATGTATAACATCTGTAACGGCCTGCAGTATGTTGAAGTAAAAGTGTGAATCGCCAGGAACTGAACAATTCAAACGAGCCTTGAGAAAGGAAGTCCACTGTTTTTCCAGCACTCTCTGAGATCCTCCCATGTCATTTTTGCAAACCTGAGCCACCCTTGGGAAAACTACCTGGAAGGAACAGAGCAAAAAAAAATAGAGAAAATGAAACGTTTGCTTGATCTGAAAGACTTCATTGGAATTCTGTCCTGAAATCATTTGAAACGACACAGCAAGTGCTTAATTTAATCCCGTGTTTCATAATCTGTGACAAATAACAAACAGAGAAAAATTCAGCTTTTGGAAGAGTGTGCTATAAAAGATAAGGCTGTGGCATTTAATACACAACCATAAATCCTTCAGGAGATCTGTTCTCAACCCATATAAACTCATTTCCATACAGACTGCTTAGCTTTCTATTTCTCCAAACAAAAGCACATTTTATACTCACAATCCCTGCAACCCGCACTGCCTGCTCCAAGTCTTATATTTCCAACAGTTAAAACTATGCAAATCTTGCTGGGCTTTTATTCCTGCCCTTCACCTTTGTGACCCTGGTCAGCTTTTCTGACTGCTAAGTCAGAAAGCTATTGTGAAATTATCAAAAATGCAGTAAGTRTTTAATTACTCTTTGCAAAATGGTAGAGAAAAAAATTCTGCCTCTGTTTACTCAGCACTCCAATTAAGATTTCTTAATGAAAAATATATCTTTGCTACAGAATCCGGGTTTAAAAATAACATGATGCACTGACTTAAGTATGTTTGCCTTGCACTTTTTTTGGTTGACAAAAGAGATTTCAATATATACCATCACCATAAAAACCATCTTGCTTCCTTTTAAGACAGTGCAATGTTTCACTCCAACCAACCTTTTGGCTTCAGTGATAGGAATCTTCTCAAAATGATGACCTTGTCAGCATGATTTATGGTTCTTATTTCAAGGTCATTCCTAACAGCATTGGTTCAGGAGTGGTATGTTTTTTTCTCCCCCTGAATGTCACAAAGGCATTCAAGGCTATGTTTTCCCTCTTACCTTTCCCATGCTGTTGTATTCCACTGCTATTTCCCGGAAGAAGAAGTAAATATAGTTGCCATAGTCCACTGCTTGGACAAAGAATGGTTCTGGAAAAAAGATGACATTCTGTCTAGCCACTAGGTATAGCACATAGCATGCAAATACATTATGGGTGCAGAGAGAAGCCAAATAGATCCACACTAAACATCTAAAGATTCATGCCCACATTAAGCAAATTTGCTCAGTTTTCAGAACAGGCAGCATAACCACCACAGAAGAATCAATGTCTGGAATGCACAGGATACCTGGGGGCAAATCTGCGGAGAATCCATGCAAAGTAATTAAGTACTTGCCACTAACATGTCTGCCCTTCACAGCAGATATAAGAAAAGGCAAAGAGGCAGTATATAATGGTATGCCTGAGGGGGTCCAAACAGGGCTCTTTATGGCCCGGTGGCTGTAGGTGGAGAGAATAACAAACTATGTAGCTGTTTCTGTGCATACATGTCTGTAGCAACAAGCAAAGTGGGACAGTTAAAGTCCACACCAAGCAAAACATTTCTGCCTGCAGAAAAAGCCTTCAAACTGCGGTTTTGCTCACTGTTTAGAATCACTCCAAATGCTAACTATTCATAACGCCTACGTGAAAGTAAACAGTACTGTTCTTAACAATGAAGGTATTTAGAGCACACAAATTGCCTAATTCAGTGGCAGCTGTACAGTACCTAAGAACTATAGAATGAAGGTCCTGTGCAAAATTCCCATAATTTTATTTTTATTGATGAATCTTAACGCTGCAGAACAAATTCTCTACACTTCACAAAGCCTCAACTGTTACCTGACACAGTCCTAGGGAAGGACTGTTTCAAGCACAGGCCGAGAGCACCAAGCCCTGCAAATTCCAACTCTTTCATCCAGCAGCTGTAAATTGACAGAATTCAGCTTGGAAAGCTGGCTGGAATATATTTTGCTCTACTATGCTCTCAGTTTCTGTCAAGTGCAGTAACTTGGGGTCAGGAGCAGAGAAAAAGAGATATATAAAACTGTGCAAGTAGAAGATGTAATTTAATTCTTTCTCTCTGCCAGAAAGTGTTGCTGAAATGAAATGACAAGAGAGGTCTGTCAGGAATACAAGATTCTCATCAGAGATGCTGCTTTTTTGCTTTGTTTTGTTTGTTTGCCTACCTTTCAACCATTTTGAGTCATGTTTAACTGTCCGCAAGGTTGGGCTATCTCCAAGGCTTCGGTATATGACTGCATCTATTGCGAGGAAGTCAGTCACTGTGGCAGAATACAGCTTTCCCTCTGAGGAAGAAGGAAAGAAGAAACAAAAGGGGAGGGGTGACAGAAACAATGTAATTACTTTCTTTCATCAGTCAAATGAAGGGGGACAAATGAAATGATCAAGAAATTTCCTTAGAGACACTGAAGTAAAAAAAAAAAAAAAAAAAAGGCCAGCTAGGTAAATGGGACTGAACACTGAACAAAAGTCATCAAACCTTAAAATGGTAATTTCAGAAGAAATTCGGGAAAAGAAATCCTAAGAAATAATACTTTATCAGTTTATATGAGTCAAACCAAGTTATTCCTTACTTGCATCCAGTTTCTCTGTAAACGCCTCCAGTTCGATGTTCACAAATTCTCTCACCTGCCTAGAAGTCAGTTACCTACAGATCTGAGTAAAATAAATACGGGGCTGCCCCAAAAGAAATGTTAGTTTTAACAGGGAGAGCAAACCAGGTAAGTCTTAGGGACTGCTAGCTAATCGATGCTTATTCAGATTTCTCCATTTGTGAGCTTTAATGTGCAACTCCTTCTCTCTCAAAAATCACTAACAAAAAAAAACAGTGTGCAGGGAGTCCAGACAAAACAGGGATGCAAAAAAAAATGAGGATTTCTCACTATTTTTCTTTCTTAAAATGCATTTTAGATATCTGCCACATGAATTATGCATCCTTCTCTCTTAAAAATCATTGGAAGAAAAATGATCAGAAAGAGTCTACAAAATGGCACCCCAAGGACAACAACAAGTTGCAAAATAATCTCAAGGTAAAAGCATGAGCTGAGACAACAGTTTAAGATGCTATTTGTTGACAAATATGTTTGTGGGACGTGGCAACACAGGGCTATTCTAGCTTGTGAGATACTTCAAACCATGATGTCTGGTGAGAGCACAAACATTGCAATGCAAAACTAGTAACTTGTGTCTCAGTTGCATCTACAAAAATTCAGGATCACTCACATCTAGTCTCACAGAGATTACGCTGCTTATTAGGCCTTGAAGGCCCTCTCATGAGAGGCTTCTACTGGTCAAGTGCTCCTCATTGCAACTATAAGCAACGCTTAATTTCCACTCAAGGCTTTAAAATCAGATTTTTTTTTTATTATTATTATTAGCAAGACTCTATTCTTTGTTCTAAATCCCACAATTGTTATTATTATTTGGCTATTTAAAAATAGGCTCGCTTTCTTAACAAAAACAGAAAAAAATTATAAATAAAGCAGATACTAAAGCCAATTTAAAACAGAATAAAAGGCTGAGTTGTTTTGATAACAATGTCTGAGCTCATGTTAACATAATCACATGTTCATTTTCTTTCCTGACAAGTTCCTGAAGACCATGTGACCGATTACAATTTGCACATATCAATCATAAGAGCCACAGGCTGCAAGAACCATATTCATGTAAGTGCACCCAAAAGACTAAGTCAAACCGGATTAGTGTCCTAAACTTTTATGAAAGTGCTTTTATACTGTGAAAAGTTATCATGGGGAATCAATAAGTATAGTATATCAAATAGTGATTTTCTTAAGCTAGTAGATTTACTGGGTATATTCTGTAAGAATATATCTGATCAGAATCAATCTATATTCTGAATTATCCTAAGAGAGATTGTGATCATTTCTATAAATATTTTCCTTTTAAAAAATGAGAGGACTTCTTTAGTGACAGAGCGGGATTCAGCTCACCTAACTTTAGCTGCATGTTAGGTAAATGTTTAGACTAAGTTGGTCATAAATTCCTTCTCTGGCCAGTGTGAAGAGAAAGGCACTTCCAAAGGGTGATTCAGACTGCCCTAAGATAGAAATCTAAGGCATACGGGATGAATCATTCTCTGAAGATGTCTCTCTACTTCTGTGGTCTATGAATTACCTACACAGAATTTCTACTTTATGTTCTTTTGACTTTAATTAAGAAATTACATATCATCATCATTTTTGAAACAAATGAATTTACACTATTGAGAGTAAAACAATTTTTGCAACCTGCTATAAAATTTCTCTGTTGTAAGGCTGGTCATGTTAGCTCTAACACTGGAGTGGTTAATACAAACACAATTTTCAGTTAAAAGGTAGAATATGTACAAATGCTTAAGCTTTCAGAGGAAAGCCTAAAATATTTCCACATAAGTTACAGGCCATGCTTCCTAGCGACACATACGCTAAAAAGGAGTGACATTATCATAGGYGGCTTTTGTTTTATCTTTACATCTATTTTACAGCCAAGTTTAAGAAAAGATCAGCAAGCTTTGCACTAAGAGAAGTTCAATAAAGAAACAATTTAATCAGGAATCTATGAAGAGGAGAGGTACCAAAATACCATTTCAAGTTCAATAGCCCAAATTAACCCTATTAATAAGCACTCACTTTTTTAACTACTGTAGAAGAAATGAGAGTTAACTGTATTTTGCTGCATGCAGCATAGATCATTATTAACCAATAGATTTCTCATTTGTCTATCACAGTGGTGACAGGATGTCAAGAAGTTTTCTGCTTTAAAATAAACTCACCTTCCCCTTCCTTCTGGATCTAGAAAAGGGGACATCACAACATATTCCCTAACTTCCTTTTGTTAACTTAGTTTGGAGATGTTAAAGGAGCATATCCTGCCCTCCTGCCCCTTAAAGTTCACACAAGCCTTGTCCTTGACTTTCGTAGAAGCAGGATGCCAGAAATTAGGCCTCACAGTGATCTCGCATTATATTATCGTGAATTCAGGAAATACTGAAATATCGAATCAGGAAACAGAGGCTTTAGGCATGTTGTTTATGGTAGTGAAGTTAATCCCAGAAAAGGCAAGGTTTCCTGTGCTAATGATTTCCTTACGGCCCCTAATTTTAGTCATTATCCACTCCATTTACCACCTTTCAGATTTTGGTATTCTGTATTCAAGAGATACAGTGCTATAGCAAGCCTGGGCTGCAGGATAGAAAGCCAAAAGACTATCACAGTCATTCTTCTTTACCTGCGAACAATGCAACATTGGCATGCTTTGCATCATAGGGACACCTGGCCATTCCACTGAATTCATCTCCCAGGAACTCCAGCGTATCCATCTGAAAAAGGAAAGGGAGCTTTTCAGGCAACGAAACAGAACTTACTAGCCAAGACGTGACTTATGATAGTCTTTGTTCATTTCTGGGCAGGGAAGAAGATTGTTTCTGTAACCGTGTTCCTGACTGTGAATTAAAAATCCAATGAAAATCACAGCATYAAATAAAACCAGCCTGGAAAAGCATTCCTATAAGTCAGGCATCCCTTTAGAGGTAAACCCAATACATTTTTACAGAAGTCTGATATTTTATCTGTACGCTAGCTTCCTGCTGAACTGTAGCAGGCTATGTGGTCTGCGGTTCTGGCAAGGACTCAAAATTTACTCTCAACAGTGATTCAACAGAAGCGCTCTTATACACAGCAAAAGACTGCAAGCCATAGCAGCTAGAGGAAACGACACTAGGACAATTATCTGTGTGTGCATTTTTCTCCCTCAAGCCCGGAGATCCTTCTGCTCTAGCCACAACAGTGGTGTTCTCTTCCTTGATTTGCATACTTAGAAGGATGCTCTCCAAGTCTAACTGTATCAGTTGAGTCTGTGTCATGGAGAAATCCTCTTACCATCAGGCAAGAATTAATCTGTGCAGAAATTGCAAAATCTCAGGCTTAAATGTAACTCCTGGGAAATGAATTCACCCTAGGTACTAATAATTACGAAAACATACAGATCAACTTTACACATAGCTCAAGAGGGTTTACTGAGCTATAGGGGAAAAAGTACAGCTCTTATCTGCTTAAAATTCTTGTACATATTTGGGGGGGTAAAAATATTTCTAGCATGTTCAAGTAACTTGAACAGTTTACACTGCATAAATCACATACAGTACAGAATTACAGAGCATGAAAAATAACCTATCTATCACCATCAGCTACTCCAATCAACTCCTAGCACCTCTGTTATGGGACCTAAGTTACTCAGAGGATAATTGGTCATCATTTGTTTTCTGTCATGTCTGTCTAGATCCATGGAAGGGAATTAGTTGTGTTTACTCTAGAGTGGAAAAGCATTTCAAATGGTGGTGAAAGGAAATGAGTTACAGTCCCAAGCAACTTTCCAGTACTGAGCCTGACATTCCAAGCTCATCTGCTCTTTCACTTTACAGTGCTGAGGGACAGCCATATCTTCTGTTTGACACATCTTTAGTGCCTTGTCTCTTCTGCTAGAAATATACAGAGAAAAAGGGCAGGTGTCTGAGTGACCTTCTGCAGACTCCTGGAGGTATTACTATCCAAGCTCTGGCAGCTCAGCAACAGGTGAGGCAGTCTGCACAGGCCATATATCATGGGGAATGAAACATCTGCAGTAAGGGAAAGGAGGACCATTTATATCCCTCATGGATATAGAATGCCATGGAAAACTGTATTTGCTTTCTAGCAAGAGGATTGGTTGAAATTGTTAGCAGCATTAGTTATATTGAGCACTAAGCAATGACAAGCAGTGGTGGAATATTAAATACAGTACTGAAAACAGAAAAGCTAGCTGCATGCCAGAAGCAGGATGTCAGGAACGGAAAAAGAAATGGCTATTAACAGAACACCTATTATCTTCTTGCTGCGTTACAGCAGGTATATGCACCAACGGATTACCATGATGTAAACTTGTACTTGAGTAAGATTCTTCCTTCTCAGACCAAAAGAAAATACTCTGTTGAACTTCTCTAACTTGTTTCCTAGGCTACAGCCCTTACAGTGGGTAAATGAGGTAAACCAGCACGGCTGAAAAAGGAAGAGCAGCAGTCACAAGCAATACTACTAAGGAAGTTGTTTTCCTGGATGTTAGTATCTCTGTGCTGTTTCTTCTGACAACTCTGACACCTCTGATTCAATAAGAACATTCTATGACCTCATTAGAAGCAGCATGAATTTTTCTTCTATCTGAAGAAGGGTAAGAAATGACCTTTGGGACATAGCAGAATCTGGAAAAGCAGAGTCTGGATATCAACAACCTAACTCAATTCATTTCAAAGCTACCTGGAAAACATCCATTGATGGAGGTTATGTCAGATTATATAGGTGCAAGCCTGAGGAAATAGAAAATAGTTCAATAAATGGGCTCTCTTAATATGCAGATGCAGTAGACACACTAGGTCTGAAGAAGAAATCACAGTCAGTGAATTAATGGCCAGTATCCATGGACCAGCATAGTTTTCTACAATGCTCTAGATAATGTTTTGGCTTTGTAGAGTCCCAGCTGGTGAGGAATATATCCA
The DNA here is from genome assembly GCF_003343005.1 of Rhea americana. NCBI lineage: Eukaryota > Metazoa > Chordata > Aves > Rheiformes > Rheidae > Rhea > Rhea americana. The sequence goes on from NW_028186329.1 coordinate 3,708,799, forward strand.
TTTCTCCTTCCTGCTGTGCCTTTCTCTCTGGAGATCTGTTGTCAAACACTTTTACAGTACACAATACCGTAAGATTTTAATAGGTTCCGTCTCTGCTGAGTCCCAAACACTAATCGTTCTGAGTTTTACTGTGCAAAGTCCTCAAGTGTCTTGTTTAGAACTGGCTTTGCAATTGAGCAATATGATGGAGACATTTAAAATGCATTATCCCAGTAATAATCCTCAGCATCAACCTATGTCTTAATGTGTCAATGACAAATTTAGGGACATTCTGAGGAGCATATAGGTCCTCAGGTACATAAAGGATCTGAGGATCTCTGCAACTATGGAGGGCAACTGAAAGTGACAATAAACTTCAATATGGAGGAGCTGCAAAGAAGTAGGTCATCAATCCGGCAGCCCTCAGAAATCCAATCAACACTGAGTTTCGTACCATTGAAAGAAACCACAATAAATGCTACAGAATTGAATGATGCACTGTTGAGGGACACACCTCATGCTGTTGCCAGCATAATCACAATAAATACAGCAGAAAGAATGGTTATAAACGAAATCCCACAGACAGATCACATACCTTGTAGTTCCTGCAGGAAGGGTTGAAGGCATTTGTTCCACAGATAAACAATGTATCCTCATTTCTTTTTAGGAGAACCTTAATAAAATTATGACACTCATCCTGAAGAAAAATAATAAAACGTATTACAGCTACTGCATTCTGGGTATCTGCCTTTATTTTTACGCTATTATCTTCCATCGTCAGGTCTAAAAAGAAATTGGCTGGAAGCCACCATGATATTCTGGGCTTTATTTCAACTGTGTTTTAAATGACAGTAAAGAAGATACAATTATTTTCCATTCTATTGTTTTAAAAAAAATGGTTGCAAAGGACTGAGGATTTGATGTTCATATTACAGCTCAGATTTTGCAATTGTTCACATAGATGGATTTTGTTTTAAAGCTGTTGCTTTCCTCAAGAGTAATGATGTGATTTTCTTCCCATCTATGTTGCTGTAAGAATAGTATCACCAATTAAGTTAAAGCAATTCATTGACATAACTAGAAGGGGGAGCAGGTACAAGGAGCCTGCACCTAATTTTGATCCCTCTTGTGTTAGTCATAGTTTACACTAGGGACAATCAGTGTGTGATCAAACTCAGTCTTTCTATACTGGCAAACACTCATGCTTTCTGAGGCTTTATACAAACTTCTCTGTAAATTCCTAGGGGAGGACGGACTGCAGCACTCAGCTGTTGAGGCTATGTTAAGCAAAATCAGTACACCTAGCACTATGTCCAAAATCCCCAGAGCTCTCAGTATTTCAGGATGTTGCTGCAGCTCCTGTCATAATGTTTTATCACATTAAAAGCAAACTATTTTTGCAAATTAAAGCCTTCAGTAAGTTGGTGGAAAAAGCAATTACTAATAAAGAAGTGAACAGCATGATCCATTCCACATCACAGACAGTGGCCTGAGATAATAGTCAAGCAACTAAACTAAAGTGAAATGAAAATTGCCAACCTTATGTTTTCCCTTCATTCTGCATGTGTCTACATCAGCTTGTCTAGATTTCCATGTCAWTTTCTGCAAGGATGAAGAAAGAAATCAATTAGAGCCCAGAGGTTGTTGCATTTGATTTCAAAAGTAAAAGTCCCCAGGGGAGACTAGCTGCTGAACATATATTTATTGAAAGCTTTCTACACCCTTTCTCCATGATTAATTCACCACAACAATGAAAAATCAGTGATGCAAAAACATTCACTTAATTTTGTGTTGCTATCTATTCATTAAACTTGAAACGATCCTGTTTTTTGAAGCCTGTGAACAACTGAATTTAGCAATAGGCCCATTTTAAAAAACATATGCACGTTTCTGAAAAGTACTACATTCTCTCTTAATTTGTTTTGCAAATCAGAATAAACATTTACGGACTACAAACCCTGTCATTATGCTACTGGAATACGTTTTCTGGCAGAGGACATTTTAGATGAGCAGAGAAATCAAATTCAGGTAACTCTTATCACTTCAAGTCAGCTAACAGGCTCAGAGAGCTCTCTACCTATCAAAATACTCCTGGTTTTATCTGCTAACATTGTTCCTCTGGAACACTTACAGGTAAATCCCAGCCTCGATTTTTGTTCGAGTCTCCACTGTATTCTGGATACAGCCCTTTTATGAAGTCATGAAATCTGTGGCAAGTTTCAGAAGTGGTCAAATGTCATAGGCTGATTAATTGTAAAAAAACTTAATCAAAAAACCTGTAGTCTAAGATAATTAATACCTTTGACATTATAACCCTGATTTTGGTCCTGACAACACAGACAGTAAACTGAGGCAATACACATTAATTAAGGGCTTTTAGCTTAAACATTTATCATGACTGCAACAACACTGTTCTTTCCATTACAAGCCTTTGACTTCACTTTTCTGAAAAGTAGCAAGGCATAAGCTCATCTTCAGCATCACTGATAGCTACAAAAAAACCACTCTTCCCTCCTGCGGTGCAATCCATCTGATGGCCAAATTCATATGATCTTCCAGTGGACCAAGGCTGTGTTTGCCACATATTACACAATGTGCATGCAATGCAAAGGAGCTGAAGGGAGACTATTTCTAGTATGTGTATGTTAATGTACAATATGGCCATGCAGGCAAAGGTCGTCTCAGTTTGGATGTAACTTCCCATGGAGATAATGTGAATACATCTACAAATCGATGCTAAAATAAGATTTAGTGAGTACTTGCATCAGTGAATACAATTTGTGTGCATGAAAATATGTAAATGGAATTTGCTTTTTATGATGAAAGTTTCAGTCTACTTAATTGGGATAGTATAGCAGTTATAGAAAGCTGTAGAATATAAATGAATAGATGTTTGATGGATGTTCCAGCAGGGATCTCGCTGCATTTCAGTATGGATTGCTTATCAACTCAGCTAAATCACTTATCAGAAATTCACAGAGGACATGACTGCTACTCTAGCTTTCCCCAAATATGATTAGCAATGCCATCTTACTTGATTATTATAGTTTTTACAGCAGCGCTGGCAAGTTGTTTGAAACAATGTCATCTTCCTATTTATTTGAAGCTTGTTCTAGTGTCCTTGGTTTCTGGATGATGATAAAAGCTACTTACTTTGCTAAAATAAATTTCTTCTGTATGTGATGTGTCCATATCAACAGTATAAATATGGTCCCTGTAAACAAAGGCAAATAAAGTCAAATGGAGTAGTCAATTCATTTTCTATGAAGAGAGGTATCTATTGCAAGATAATCCACAATCCATTCAAAAAAGACCACAGGTTTTACCAGTGAACAACACTGACAGCATTGCCTGCTTTTCCCAGTAAAGCACTTCCATATATAAACCACCTTCCTTCTCATTAAGGAAAGGAAAAAAAAAAAGAGAGAGAGAGAGAGAGAGAGAGAGAGAGAGAGAGAAATTCTACAAAACTGCCAAACAAGATTCTTTCCCTGAAGTGCTTATTTGAACAAATGAGATTTTGGAACGGAGATGAGCCCCGTATCATGTTTGCTCTATAGGTCTTATAATAGATGCTATGGTCTAGTGTGTAGATGTTTTTGCATGTCCTGAAATCCTCCTTAGACAAACTTTGCCAGCTTGCTAGGATAGTAGTCACTGTGCCACATTTAGCCTTTCAGGGTTAAAAAGAGGTTAATGCTTCTCTCTCTCTCTCTCTCTCTCTTTTTTTAATTATGCCTCTAACCTCAGCTGTGATAATTTGATTGACAATATGGAAGGGAAAAGGTTGACAACTGCAGAACTGTTCCCAGAAATGATTCTTCTTTTCACACAATAATGGTCAAATTAAACTGCAAAATATTCCTCTGAAAAAAAGTTTATGCTTCTTGCTTGCATTCACCTTCCTGCTTTCCTGAGAACCTGGCTCCCTTTATAGTTAGCTGCCAATCTCTCCTTGGAAAGAGGAAATAGACTCAGCTGCTCAGGTGAAGAGATATTTTTAAATGTTCTCCTCTGTGTAAGCTCAGAACAAGGACATTTTTGTCTGTAGCCTGAAATTCAAAAAACAAACAAACAAACAAAAAAAAAACCCAAAAAACCCCACCAACCCACAGAGTTATAGTAACAGCCACACAAAACTAGGAAGAAGGAAAGGAAAAACACTGAGCATCTCATTTTCCCTTGAAATAACATTGAGTTTTTTCAAAATGCAGGAAGCCATGCAGCTGGAGAATGATCTACAGCATTGAAGGGCTCTCCACAGGAGCCTGCTGAAAGTAGGATACAGACTATTTCCATTTTAGAAATTTCTGCTGTCAAGATTAGCTTCATTTTATCAGTTTTGGAGGAAACAGTGCTAGTCTCTAACTAAAGCAGACACAAAACACTCTGCTATAAGAAGAATAAGCAACACTTTCCTCACGTGGAGAAAAGGGGCAGCATTGTCACTGGGAACTGGCTTTTAAAAGTCTACCGTCTGCTATGGCACTTGAGGCAGTTAGCTTTGTTAAGATGCCAAACTGAGGAACTGTGGGTTTTTTTCTCCTCTGGTCTCTGTACAAACTGCCATTTACTGTCAAGACAGGTTTAATGCTTCAGTTTATTATTTGTCTGATTTTACTGGCAGAGCAGTGGTCAGGGTCAGTGCTGGAACAAAATTACTTATTAGCATAGCAGCTTCATAGATTACTGCACAATTTCCTTTCTACGTGCATCATTCTTTGTTTCTGTTAGTCCTACTACACAATAAACTAGGTGCTGCAAGACCTCTAAACCCCCCTTCCAGTACAGCTCTTAACTTTAGTTACCAATCTTGGTCCACTGTGGTTAGGATTTTTGTTTTTAGCGGACTTACTTTCTGGTTCAACAAACAATCCAAAGAAATTTCAGATGCTACATTATGGGGACATAAAGAGGGTTAGTATCAGGCAAACTACATACCATTTTCTCATGCCATATTTAAAACATAGTTGCTGACAATCTCAGCAGAAAGCGAAAGAGCTGTCAAATTCGGGGAAGGTTCCCTGACTACAGACAATAAGGGATTGTCCTCGCCCTCCTTTTCCCACTACTGCTTAACTCCTACTAGCTACTAGCCACCATGTGCACACAGCTCCCTGCTAATTAAGTTATTCTAACACAAATTGACTTAATCCTAGGGCTTCCGTTTTTCCCACCTCCAGTCAGCAGAACTGAATTTTGTTGCCATAGCATGATCGTGTGGAGGAAGGGAATTTAAATAATGCCACCGGCTGTGCATGACCCTTGGCCACTCAGTGCAACGTCTGGAAACGTGTAACTGCAGAGCTGAGGGAACCATTCTGATGCTTCACGGCCTCAGCAAACCATTTTGCACATACATATGAGAGGTGACAGATAATGTGAACAAAAGCAGCCACCACACAATACAACGGGAGGAGGAGACACAGCGAACTTGCAAAAGGGTGTTTGCATGAGACAGAGAGAGACAGACAGAGCCCCTTCCAAGGAGAAAAAAGAAAACAGCTGTTTCTTTACGCACTAGAAGTTAGATATTCTAATTGCAGAGCAATATGGCTTCACAGGCTTCAGTTGAGTTAGTTCACACAGGTTGAAAATCTCTATCATGTAATATGAACTGAAGCCTTTCCAAAGTGATACCAAATTTTATTTGATAATAGCCAGTCCGATACCCCGTGTACCAAAAGAGGCACCTGACAAAAAATTTTGTTCAAGGTCAGTCACTCAGTAAATTATTAGAGGTTCTGAGTTTGCCCTGTTTTCCCCACAGAAACTGTCTGCAAAGCAACCTCTGGGTAAGTGGGTTTTCCAAAAAAGCAAGCAAAAAAGCAAACAACAAAAAAGAAGAAAAATCCAGTAATCCCAAATGAAAAGCTCTCAGTGTTTAATCATCTGTTTTGATTGCTTTTCAAATAATTGGGTACACGCGTAAACTCAGTATCACTCTATTTAGACACCTAAAAGACCAGTATGGAAGCAACATAAGATATGATAGCTAAGGGATTTATTCTAACTACAGTTTTCAATTTATCTTGTTACTAAGCTCTTTGAGAGCTTTGTTTCTCTTTGAGAAATACCTTTGGTTGCGTTCAGATTTGCTTCAGTATCTAGGTTTATTATCATCACTAAAGGAGATGCAGTGTTACAGCTATAAACTATCATTCAGATAATTCACTTTCTAGAGTTTATCACTCGAAGATAAAAATGACCTTGAAATTTTTACTTATATCACAGTCTTCTCAGCCAAACCTGGATTCCAGTAACATGTGGAGGGGAAAAAGAATACGCTTAAGAGTTTTTGAGTTACTGAAGAAAGAAAGTGTAATAAGATTTCCTGTGCTTGAATAAGAACAGAACAGATTAGGTCTTTGTCTTTTTTTGCAGGCCAAAAGCTTGGAGGGGTATCTAAGCCCCCTCTTATTATAAGACAACATTTTATATATGTGCATAGTTATATATTACGCTAGAATAAATACACACATACAAATACACATATTCTCCCCCAAATATCGACATTCTTTATATAACTTGTAAACACAGCAGTTGCAGATCCCAAATTGTTTAGCTAGCTTTTCCTGTTGTAGAGTCAATTGCTTGGGCACCGCAACACTGTAATTGCGTCAATCTTTTAGTCTGGGAACAAGCTCTAAGTACAACAGTGCAAAATCTGCAAAGCGGATTTACTACCTTGTCACTGCAAATAATTTGCTAATTTAAAGAAAATAAATAAGGAAAGCAAAGGGAACTCAGCCATGAAAAGAAGGAAATCCTGCCGCCACCTTTCAACCACTTCACTCCCGCCCCCTGCTCATTATCACACTAAATGCAGCAAAAATAACTAAGTTGAGGTAAAGCCTAGAGAGGCCTCCCTGCGGGACTGCCCATTCTTTGTACCCTGAAACCAAGTTCACAGCAGTTCCCTCCAGAAAGAAGAAGATGCAGAGGGCCTGGACGTCTGGCAGTGGCCTGACCAACAAAAATATTCACAACGTGAATACAAATGCCCCACAGAAGAAAAGAAACCACTGCCCTGTGTTGCATAACTACATATTATTCAGTCTATGCACTCTTTGCCAAGATCTGACACAAAGGGAAAACCAGGGGCTGGCCCAGGTGGCTAGTCATTTTAGTCATTTCCTGAGAGGATGCTTTGCACTGCAGAATACCACATCTGATGTGAGCTTTTGGTGGCTTCTGTGCTTGGAAGCTGTGCAGGTCACAGAAGTATGATTGTGCTACCTGGGAGAAGGGAGTGCACATACAAGGAGCAGTATGACAACTTAGGAAAAAGCAGTATTGAAAAAACAGAAAAATAAATCAGTGGTGTTTAGAAAATACATTCTTTGTTCAGAAACCTCAATCCCCGCACCTTCTTGGTTTCAAGACCTGTACTACTCTTACTGTTGCTTTTGAAAGTAATTGCTGTGGAAGGGCAACGTGGTAAGAGAATCAGCCAGTCTTGACGTGAGTGGGAACCCAAAACTCAATGACACAGAGGAAGTACAAACTAGTGTATGTGAAAAGCCTTAAGCACCTGAGCTTAGCAGATAAATCTACAACACGTGGGCACATGCACAGTTAGCACTGCAGTTTTATAGTAGTCAGAAAAGTGACCATGTAAAAATTGTACTCAATGATTTTAGTGGTAAAAGCAGCTAATTACTTCGCCAAGTGAAGGTCAACACGCAAGATCCCCACTGCGGGATACATCCAACCACCCAGAACACAGGGAGTAACTGTTTGAGAAGAAAGCCAGGCAGCTCCTCGCGGCTGCTGAGGACTTTGAGGCCAGGGCCGGTGGCTGCTGCTGGGCAAGTGGCTGCCTGTTGGGCAGCTGCTCCCTCTCACCTCCTGGCCATCCCACCTGCCACTCCTCTCATCTGCAGCAACAGCCTGGCTCTCTGTGGTATGTGCAGAAGGGGGTATTTCTCAGCAGCAGGAGCAGTAGAAATCAGGCAGGAAATAGGCTGCTACTGGAGGGGCAGCTTGTAGGGAGGTCCCAAACAGAATCTGGGCACAAGAGCTTCTGAGCTGGACTACTCACCCTCACTAATCTGGGCCCTTATTGCATTTATCCTGTGCCCATCAGGTAATTCCCAGCCTGAGACTGTCAAGCTCCTCTGGTAAGGGAGAGAAAGTGTTAATGTCTGATCTGCATCAGGCTGGCAGCTACATAAATCAGCATAGCTCCACTGAAGCTGATAGTGCTTTGATGAGCTACACAAACTAAATGGTTGGCTCTATATGCAATTTTTACATAAACGCATGTGTTTGTATCTGCACAGTATAGCTCTCCAAAAAAATTCAGACACCAAATTCAATTAACCTTGCTAAGTACATCAAAAGAACAGCAGCAAACATGTTTTTTCCCTTTTTTGTTTTATATTAAAAATGTGCCTAAAACAGTAACACTGAAGTTTAACAATTCTTATTCAAACATGCATTTGTGCTCCAGCAGAATTATTCCCTAAAATATGTAATTAATTGTGTGCACAAACAAAGTTACAGGCTCCTTTAGGGAGATAATGAGGATAAACTTTCTCCACAATGGTGCTGAACAACTCCTTTGGCAATCTCCTCTCCCTGGATTCTAAAGGAGGCAGAGGAACCCAGCTCTTAAAGGAATGGCTCAGCACCTTGCAAGACTGAGCCTTAGCTTACTAACAAGTTTTCTAATATGTCTTATTAACAGGCTACAAAGGTAAGAAAACCCAAAATCATAGAATCATAGAATCAGTAAGGTTGGAAGGGACCTCTGGAGATCATCTAGGCCAACCTCCCCGCTCAGCAGGGTCACCTAGAGCATGTTAGACAGGGCTGCATCCAGGCGGGCCTTGAATATCTCCAGAGAAGGAGACTCCACAACCTCTCTGGAAGTAAAATGTCTGGCCAAGAGGAGCTCAAAATATTCCGTTTTTTTCTCCTTCTCAGTCTAAAAAGAGTAAGGAGAGAGTGAGGAAGCAGAGGGTAACTGACCTAGCAGCAACATAGAGAGTTCTGTTCATGATCATTATCAGCTGGATGTCCAGCCTGTGCCTCTGTGTGGCGTTCCGTCCCGGCTTGTGACCCATAAACACTGGATACTGTTTTGTATCTGTGGGAAGGAAAAAAAAGGTTCACAAAGAAGCAAGAGATAAAACAGAATCACAAGGTAAAACCATGTTAACATGGAGCATCCCAGTGCCAACCTACTGCCCAAAACTGCAGCAATATAGGTTGGTGCATGAAGGTACAACCACGCAGGGCTGAACAGTTCCTTTAGGGCTATAGCCTGTGTTTGCAGTTGTAAAGGAGAAAGTCATTACCTTTGCAGAAAATGAAAATTGTGACTTCTTAAAACTTAAAGCTGCTCTAGAGCTCTTGGCATACAGGTACTCAGCACCTTCTCAGTTTTTCTTTCACTGCTTGCCGAGTTTAAATGTTGGCTTCTGGCTGCCAAAGCGTATCTGGCAGAATAGAGCTGTTTTACAGTGGCCCTCAATAACCACAAAGACTAGATTGGTAGTGGTTAGAGCAAAAGTCCTGGCTCTGCTCTGTATAAACTGCCTGCTCCATGGGTCTCCTACAGGATCAGGCTGCCATTGTAGAGTGGCTGTGGGCATTTCTGAGAAACTGTGGATAACCATTACTTGAACTTTATAAAATGAAAGTCACTGCATAGTATTTTGGCAATCAGTCTGATACTTCAGCTCTTTTGGCAACCGGACAACAATTCTGACTGGAAGCCCTGTATTGAGTTCATACTATCAACAAGTGAGCTTTTTCCCCTCACTCTATCAGTCAGCAGGAACATTTATTCACTTTCTCACGTGGTTTATTTGGTGAGACCTCAGCATACTCAAGGCGCGCTGGTGCTCCCCAGATGATCTGTGTGTACTGTCTATAACAGAGTGAACATTTTTGTCTAGGAGCCATCTTGCTGTTAAATACGTATACATGATTGTGACACCTAGATGCACAACCTAGGGAACAAGCTAGGTAAAAAAAAGCCAACTCGAAGACAAGAGGAGCATAAACCTCTCATAAGCAGTAAGCGTGCAAAATCATTGCATGTGTGTATTATACAGATTTGACTAGTGTGTAGCTATGCCTGTGCCTTTACCCACCAATATGTACCCAGAAAGATGGAGCTACCTTGAAGGAGTCTGTTTCTTCAGAACCTCAGATACTGCTTTCATGTTTYTAGCTACTGTCCTCTAAAAGCATTCTTCCGTTAAGCTTAGTTAAACTACTGACTCATAGCATGGCTTGGGCAAAGCATTTGAGACTGCCACGTATCAAAAAGCCTGATGATAATACTGGGTAGAAACAAGAACCTCCCTGTAAACCACGYGCTGAGTATTTCTGGAGAAATAAATTAGCAAAGTTCAGCCAGGATTTATGTTCAGAAGCTTAATCCTTCTGACCAAGATTTACATGCAAAGTGCCAAGTTTTAACTTTCAGCTTTCCTCTATTCAATACTGTTTCCTTCACAACTCACTGATCTTACATGAGTAGGGGCCTGTACATTCGTGCAGACTTCAGCACTCTGTGACAGGAAGAAGTTATCCCATGCTTCCATTTCTCCAAAAGGATCAAGAATGGGCATGTAGGGTCCATCTACATTAGCAAGGGTGATTAGCATCACCTGATTGCAGGGTGAAAAAGTTGGTGCTGCACAACCAGCAGTTACAGTAGATATGTTTCAGTGAGGTTTACCTCAGAGCAGCTTTAGCCTTGTCCTATGGACTGAATGCCTATCAGCACTCGGAGCACATTAAGTGTGCCGCTGGAGTCTATCTTTCAGCTTAGTGTTATACAAAAAGGTCTATTTTACATGCCCTAAGACCACCCCAAGGCACAGTAAGCAAAGACCGTCAGGAGATTCACTTCAAAAATCAAACTCCTAATCCAAAGTAAGATGTTAGCATAAACCTACTCATCCACTGCTGACTCAGCAGATATTAGCACACTTTTACAGACCCAAGTGCTTCCTTTTAAATATCCGAACCCTTGGAACTTCAGAAGACCTTTTTTTTTTTTTTTTTTTTTTTGAGTAATCACAATTGCGCTGTGGTAAATGAGGAATAATCACTAATGCTAAGCCTGTTTTGCATGGTCATATGCTAAGAAAGCTCTCCACCTGTTTAGCTACTAAATCTCAATACTGACTTGCAGCTGTCTGTTACCCTAGATTCAGAGAGTATGCCAGTTAACTCTAAGTAGTAAGAVAGAAGAGAGATTCTGTTACAAAAGAGAATTCTTTTTCTTGTTTTTTTTTCTTTTTTAGTCTAATTTTCCAGCAAGCTTTCTAGTCAAAAATGCCTAATGCTGAAGTTGAATCCATCAGGGCTTGAAGAAACTTTTTTGTGTGTGTGTGTGCGTGTGTGCGTGTGTGTGCGTGCGTGTGTGTTGCATCATTGAAATATGTTTTCACAGCTTAGTTTCATTAGTGTGCCATGCTTGATACTCTGAGGTGCTTGGCTGGTTATCCAGAATGTTGTTTTTACAAATCAGGTGAGAAACTCTTTGATCATGAAAAAAAAAAACCTTTCCCTCATTTGCTGCTAGATAAAACAAGAAATTGGGTTTGATTATGTGATTGAAGTGTCTGTCTGAGGAGGAGAAACACTCCTGCTTTTGAGGAACATGCAGCTCACCACCCAGTAATCATAAGTGAACGTGAGAAAGTCTTGCTCTTCTACTAATATTGGAGAACATAAATTGACTGACCTGGGAGAGACTGCGAAAAATAATTTCATTCATTGCAACTGTAATACAATATTGTTAATAGGAAGTTTGCTGATCACTACCACAGAAATTAAGACTTCTGGAGTCTTATACTTACAGTTGCCATGCGAAATACTGATTGGCTCAGAATCTTCTGGGAAACCAGCCCCAGCAAAGTGTAGCAGTGTGAAATATAGCAGCAAGGCTTCTGACCTCATAGTAGTTCAGCTGGGAGACTTTAATTCTGCACTTCACCCTGTGAAAGAAGAACAAGAGCATAAGCACTTTGTATCGATTCAGCTTCAACCAGTGCATACAGAAAACTAAAAGAAGCACAGAATAACAAAGGGATCTTTCCTTCTCCTTAAGCCTCTCACTGTAATCGAAGAGGTATGTTGTATTTCTAAGCAGGAACTGCCCCAACAGGCCATTTCATCTTTAGCCCATGCTGCAGCAGTGCCATGTCTTGGTTGAGGACAGACTTCAATACTCGTGTGTTACTGAGAATTTTCTGTCTCAGCTGCCTGTGCACAATAAAGAAACTTTGTCTCCCGCACTGACTGGTAGCTGACAGGAGTTTTTCACCAAATATTTAGTCTGCCATTTCTTTAGCTAGGTTGACATAATTAGATGATGACACATACCGTAAATAAAAAATACACTACATTATTCATGTTAAAAAGAGATTAGGGGTTATACTACAGGACTGATTCATACCCTGTAGAGTTGTGAATCAAGTGAAGAAACACTGGGAGAACTTGACAGAGCATGCAGAATATGTCACTGGGCTTTACTATAAAAATATGTACCCATAAATTTAGGTGCCATAAAACTAATGCTTCAACTTGTGATAAAATAAGGGTGAACACAACTGTCTAAAACAATGTTTTTTCCCTCAGTTCTATTGATGCATTCACTCATTCACATTTCATGTACCAAAAAAATCCCTAAATCCTGAAGATAAAAGGAACCACAGGGGCCTTTGGATGCAGTGTGAGGAAACAGCACATAATACAATAAATAGCTCATAATTTCCAGGCAAATTTCATACAGGCACTGATCTGCAGGGAAAATCAGTGTAAAAGTGAGGTTTCTTTTCATCCCTTCCAGAGTTTCAAACTTTTGATACCACTTGCCAGAGATTCTTTTTGAATGAAGCTTTTTTTTACAGTAGTCTGTCAATCACTCACGATTTATGGGCAGAAAGTCAAACTTCATAACCTACATAGTCTTTGAAACTTAATTTGGCAAACAAAGTGCTAACTTGCCCTTCTGCAACACCACTTAATATTAGACGCCTGTCTCCTTCCTCTATACCAGAAAAACCATGAATAAATCTTGAGTGTTGCATTTTGACTTGCAATTTCACAGACATAGCTTATTCCTCAGCATTTATCCTATTAAAGATGTCACAATAATTAATTTGCCTTATTGGATATTTGCTTTTAAGTAAAATTTCAGCTCTTATAACTGGATTAGAATAGAGACTTCATTGTAGGGCAATACATTCCATAAGGACTAATGATTTATTATACTCTATGCTTGCTTATTATTATTCAAACACATAAATTGGAAACTTGGCTAATTCTCTGTTTTCATTAATCAAAGCCCGAGTCCAGAACAAATAAAATTTAATATGAGGCACTGAATGACCCTTTAACCAAGCAATGTTAGAAGGATGGTAAAGATAAAATAGCAAGAATAATGCAGAATAATACAGAAACTGTCTATTATATCTTATGTGAGACTGTATACTGGAGAATAGCACATACAAGCCCCCGGAGAAGTGTTCCATCTAGCACTGGTTAGGCTGGTAGCAATGTATGACCACTGACACAGCAGTGCTTGCCTGCAGACACTGTCTTTACCTGTTTCCTCCATTTGTCTCTTTAATCACCTCTTACATGTTGTCTTCGCTATGAGCTCTCTAGGGCAGGAACTGTTTTGTTCTATTTGTTTCTGTGCCCAGCAGAACCTCACTTAGGGCCCTTAGGAAGGCCCAAAGTAGAAATAAACAGCAGACATAAGTGTAATACTTGGAAACAAAATTTCCCTCAAAGGGTTTGAATTAAAGATAAAATCTATCTCTATATTATATACAGATACAAACAGCAAAGGGGTTAATTTCATTCTCTTCACACAAGTTTTTGAAGCCTAATTTTGCTACTTTCAAAATTTTGCCCCTCTAAGCACACTATAAAGTAACAAACTATTTTATCTTAACATAGAAACAGATCTCAATTCTTTCCCTCTTGGAACTACTACCATCCAAAGCAAAATTCTTCGCTGAAATACAGGTGAGGAGCAACAGTTTAGCAGAAGAAACTTATCAAACAATCTAATTCTTCCAGGTAAACCTTATTCACCCACTACTGGTCTGCAGGCTGACAATTCACACCAAACTTGGCTCACAGTGAGACTCTGCAGCAGCAGAATAGCTACCTTCTGTTACTGCCTATCAGCATATCACCCGCTATCTAATAATGTGTGTACACTATGAGGAAAGCATTAAGGTACTGCAGATAAATTTTAGTCACTGCACCAGAAAGTTTTAGAAACTTTTCTAATGGGCAATTCTGCATCATCACTCTCTTCTCATCCAGACATGTGTATCACTCTATGCAAATACATACAGGAGACGGCCTCTGGGAAAATTAAAAGCATCCAACATGCTTATTTTATCTTTTTATGGAGTGGATTTTTTTTTAACCTGAAAAGAATTAACCAACAAATGTACTCTCCTATTGCCTCCTAACAAATTAATAAGACAAAGGTTTTTAGATATATGGAATTCTGTCATTCTTAATGGTATTTTCTGGGAAAGGAAGGGAGGGAAGAGAGAAAAAAGCCTAATTCTTTGTTGCTGCAGTACTAACACAATTGTTGGAATTCATACAAAATAAATSCAAAACATGCCGATTTTGACCTGTCAGTGTTTCAAGCTGACTCTACATCTGTATCAATGCTTGTGTCAATAAAGTAACAGAGAGTAGGACACAAGCTGCATCCAAAGGTAGCTTTTCACCAGGAGGTAATTATTAAACATAGTATGAGTTTTGCTGTCCTTAACAACAGTGGAAAAATCTCTTTTGTTTCAGTGAAACTTCAGAAAGATGCTGATTTGAGCAGGTCTCACTTATTTTTAGTACAAACTTCCTTTTCAGCACATCCTCAACTCTGGTTGGGCTCCTGGGAGTGATGCAAGTGTCCTCACTTGCAATTGTGCTGAAACTACTTCCTAATCAAAAGTGCTTCTAAATGGAGCATTTGATGAAGCACAAGCACAAGTGGGTAGATTCTCCTTCTCTGGAGATCTTCAAGGCCCGCCTGGATGCAGCCCTGTCTAACACGCTCTAGGTGACCCTGCTGAGCGGGGGGGTTGGCCTAGATGATCTCCAGAGGTCCCTTCCAACCTTACTGATTCTATGATAGTGATGCTGAGCAAGTTCAGGTACCATCTCCGAATAATGGTCTTATAAACATTACGGGAGAGAGCTGCAGTCATCGTAAACCGCTGAAGTCCAGTCTGGCTTGTACTGAGCTATTCAGGTTGAGAGAGAACTGGCTCTAAGAATGCCAATTCTTCCTGTTCCAGATGCACTCTCTATTTCTGTAAAGGACATGAGTGATGACACGAGGCATGTTTTTGGTGGAGTTCTTTTACTCATAGACACTTGGAGCACAGCACTGCAAATGTGTTAGAGCAGGTTTTATAACCTGCATCTAATGCAAAACAGACTTTATGGAGTAGTAAGACTTCTTCCAAGTTTCAAGAGCCCAACAGATCTGCTTTTTGCATTCCAGTGATTAATGCAAATGTAACTTGATGCAGGGTACCTCGGTGCTCTGACTTTTCTTTCCGAATTGGATTGCTTCAAATACCTATGAAAGATGACTTGTCATAATTACTTGTATTTTCCACCCTTTCTAATCATTAAATATAAATAAAATCATATGATCCCTTGACTTACATGAAAATCAGAATTTTGCCTTCTTAGATGGGAACCTCTTTGGGTGGGGAGTAAGCTTTCCTATTTGTACAGTCCAGCATAAAAAGCAATCAAGAACTGAGCAGGTATTTCATTACTAGCACAATGTAGTTGCTATTAGTATTACTTAAAGCCTCCATACACACACACACACACACACACACACACACACACGCCACAGTGGTATTTGATTTAGTAAAAATTATGTTGTCAGCATGGAGGAGTTTTTGAAGCTAAGATAGTGATGACCATCCCAATATGATTTCCAAGTCAAACAGAAAGGTCTGATTTTTCTGAGCCGAGTGCTTTCTAAGGTTTCTAGGGTCCGTGGTTACCTAAGACAACAAGAAGCCACCAAGATGAGCTCTGCTTTTTGCTGTCTTGTCTTTTTAGTATTTAACGAGCAGCAGTCTGGGTGGAAACGCATATCCAGAATAGCTTCTTGGCTAAGGAAATGCTCACATGGCTACTGCCACAGTTTTCTAGTAACTAGGCTATTGTGTCTGGAGCTTGTAAGCTCTGGCAAGGTTATATATATTACGTGGAAAATCCTAAAGGGAAGTGCTAACTTCCTGGTAAATGCTGTAAAAGTGTACGGCCAGATTTAATCTTGAGAACGCATTCAACAGCAATGGCTGCCTAGGCATATCTATAAATAGCTATTGGGAAAGACGTTCTTGCATGTTAGAAAATCTCCCATCTAGCTGCTTTAGCCTCACTGAACAGCAATCTAAACTCACTGTAATTCCCAGAAAAATCAAAGTACATAACCATGTAAGAATTTTCCCATGGCACAGTAAGCCAGATCAGTAACGGACAGAGCCTGTTTTATTCATAATTATCACAAACTTTCTTTAAATCATGATGGCACATGTCCATACACAACAGCTGCACTTCGACCCACAAATTATTAAGCTTAATGTGAGAATTATTAGACAAAATGCAATGGTCTGTGTTACACATGAAGCAAGATGAGAAAACTTAATAGCCGTAAAAACGGATGACTGTATTAATGAAAAAAAAATCGTTTGTTTCTACAAAAACGTAGAAATAATCTACCTTTCTTCAGAAAGCCTGCCCGTCTATTAAGAAGGAACAGTATTTAACCAGAGAGTGAGGAAACTAAAAATTTCAGTCTGATGAATCAGAACTACTGCATAAGGAAAACTGCATGGTAAGAAAAAGTAGTAGTCTGCAAACTGACCCAAAAATATTCAGAAAACAGCCCTTCTCATCACATTCAGTAGTTCTTTTTTACACTGGCAAAAATAAAACAACCATGGGGGGGGGGGGGAAATGAGTTGTGTAACAGAAGTAACAAAAAGATTTGAGACTCTCTTGTAAGCATTTTAAGAGCATTCAAGAAACCCAAGTCCCATGTTAATGCCTCACTGAAAGAGACCTGAAAGAGTGAGCTCTACCCATCCACACGCAAACACGTAGCAGTCTACCAGCACATGCTCTGTCCTGGTGAAGGCAGAGTGCGGAAACCAGTCGGCCAACCTGAATTCTGTTCCCTGCCACGGTGCAGATTTGCCATGCAATGCTGGCAAGCATCTTTCACCTCCTTTGGCTAAACCTGTGGAAACCTCTGAGTGGAAGACGCTATTGTTACTGCTATTTACCCCTCTAAATTCACAGTTCCTAGAAGTGAAAGACATAGTTCTATGACAGTCAGAGAAAGGAATTAGGAATAATACAACAAAAAAGAGGAATACAACCTGCAGGCTTCCAGAAAAACAGGAGAGCGAGGCGGGCACAGAGGAGCTGTTCAAGAGAGCATCCTTTGTCCGTGCCTGCTTGGGTGGCGGGCTAACTGCTGCACAACCGCCCTGCCGGCTGCACCTGGCAGCAAAAGGGATCATGCGAAATGCCAAGGCCCAACGGTGCMGAGGGGATCGGGCAGATGTGAGTGAACAGAAGCTCAGTGGGCGCTTGGGGAGCTCACAAGGCAGGAGACGCAAGTGGCTATCAGCAAGACACAGCATGGAGCGCCAGACATTACAACCAAATTGGCACATGGCAAGACCATGTCTGGGATTGGGATGGCCAGCTCCTTCTTTTCTATCTCTTTTTTTCTTTTTTCTTCCTCTAACAGTTGCTGTTCAGTCACCTGAATGGTGGTGCAGGTGGCCACAGAGACTTATGCCAGCTMTGTTCCCACCAACATGATCAGCCTCCAACATCTTTTTGTGACCCATAGTGCACTCATTATTCATCTTTCCCTCTCCTGTCCTGCCCCTGTTGTCTCTACAGCTGGTCATTCATTTCATGTAGCCAAAAAAGCACTTGAGCACTCCAGGTATCTGGCCCCTGCACCAGAGAGACCGGTGTGTGAATACATCAGAGCAAACACTTGCACTTCTTCAATTTACCCAGTGACTAGGGGTCTCTCCTGACTGTTGGCGAGGGAGGTGGAGAAGGGACAACAGAAGGTGGGAGCAGTGACCAAGGGATGCCCTCACTTCTCCCATAGCCCTGTTGACTCTATTTCTGTACTGATTATAAGCTCGCTGGTGCCGGATTTGTCCTTTTGCTTCGTCTCCAGGCAGCATTTCTATCAATTGGATCCTCGGTCTCTGATTTGGATTTCTAAGTGCCACCACAATCATAAATTATGTGTGTAAAGCACATCCTTTCTCAGCTTTTGTGCGTATCAAGAAGTACTCCCTGACCGTAAGAGGAATACATGGGTGCCCTCTGCTATACACGCTTTACTACCATTTTAATTGGATTTAGCACTGCTTACTCATTGCCCAGCTGCTGTGGGCTGCATGCCAGATGTAACAATTAGGCATTAAGAGAAAGCGACCAACGAGCATGATTTTGCCTTACACAGTAAGCCACAGCACCTATCTTCACTAAAGAGAGCAACGCAAACTCTACTACTAGTTCTATGAACCACAGATACACAGACCATGTGGAACCTCCCACTTAATTTTGCACAAACATATAGCTAAAATAAAATTTCAGATAAAATGAAAGGTACCTCTCAAGCGAGTTTCCAGGGTACTTGCTTATTCTGTTCAGGTTTTTATATATGTGAGTCGTTATCAGCTTCTTCCCCCATCACTAGCAACTATACAAGGCCATACATCAGGCACCTATGCTATGCAACACTACTACTTCCTAGTTCAAAAAGAGATAAGCTGAAAAGATTTGGACAACCCCCAGGCAGAACTGATAAGCCTCGGCCTGTAGAACGGCAGTAGCAGGTGTCAAGTCAGTAGGTAAACTCAGCATGCTCAATGCAGGCAACCTGTCTTGTCAAGATCAACATTACTGCTTGTCCCAATGCAGTACCAAAAGAAAACATAAAGAAAAAACGGAGGCCTAAATAGGAGAAACCTTCTGTTGACCTGAGTGAGACATCCCTGACGACTGCAGCACTAATAGGATGCTGTCGTTCAGAGAGGGAACAGTCAGATGGAAGACGAACGTCTCCCAGATGGAATTAGAAGCATCTCAGGCCTATCGATTTTGGTTGTAACCTTTACTGTAAACAGTCTACGGGGGCCTCATCAGCCACCTGTTCAGTGATATTTGCATTGAAATATAGAGCCAACGCAAATGAGAAAATGGCCACWGTTTCTTGCTAAAGCATCTGCTCTGTTCTATCCCTCTGTTTATACATTAACAGGAATAGCGAAGGTACACATTTCAGAGGAAGGGCTAACACAGTGCCACTAACCCTCTCACACAGCAACAGAAACAATGAACACTCCATTTGTCACGATGTTGGTGGTGGCAGTAGTGGTATTATATCATGCAATATTTCACTTTCTAATAATTGCTCAATTTTATACTGAAATCAGGCTTGCCAAAACTGGGAGGAAAACCATCTGTGCCTGGAGGATGACTGCCAGAAACATTTGCAATTTTATTTTGGGGTGATAAACCTGCAGAATGGAAAAAAGGCAATGCCCAAATAACCCCTCGCCCTCATCATTCCCACCACCTAGAGCAACAGACCAGCTGGGTCGCTCATTACAAAGACGTCTTTATTATTTTTAAAAGCCACAGCCATTTAAGAGATAAAAATAGCTCTATTGATTATTTGTGGGACTTCAGCAAACCTCTGTCAAGATTCTGAATTGATTTAAGAGCCAAACATAGCAATCACTGCCTTCTGACAGGAGAGAACACCATCTCTAATACATACTTTGCTGCTTCATCTCAGCATGCTTAATAGAAAACAGATACACTACCAGCAACATCATTACTCTTCCTGACTCTCACTTTGCCTGGGAAATATCAGTGCGAGTCAGCCGACCTTCCATTCTCTCATCTGGTAGATGGAACAAWAATTATGCGGCTCCAGGTGACTCAAAGCTCTAACAGGAATGAAACGTGGCCTTCCTTTGTTTTCCTTTTCTTCTAGATAACAAAGGTGAAACACGCAGCCTGATGCATTTTCACAACAATCTTGCCAATTGTCACTGATTAAAAGTTTGACATAGCCCTGCAGACACTGTCTCAGCTGCCACGCGTCTGCTGTAAACATAACATTAGGATCAGGCAGGAATCCTGAAACAATCTCTCCAGCTCAGGCAACTCTTCAGGTCAGATTCCCTCCGATCCTCAGCATACGCTTCCTTTCACTGTTGGTACACATTTAGATGGATTCCAGCCCTTCTTCGCTCTCTAAGTAGCTAATTGTAATTTCCCGCGTACTTACGTCTGAGTAATGGATCAGACTGATATGTAAGGGAATAGATTAATTATGAAGAAAAATTACGATTCCACAGAACTTATTGCTGTGTTTAGAGCAGCTAATTGCTGCTTAACATAATCATAAGCAACTTTTTTTTTTTTTTTTAAATGCAAGAAATGGGATGTTGTCTCTTCAAGCATGGCCTGGGGCCGCTTTCTTCAGGAAACTCGTCCATTTATTTGAAGTGGAAGTGTCCATTTTTTAATATGATAAAACAGCAAGAGAAATGCAAATTTTTACCTTTAAGTCAGCTGTTAAGTAATCAAAGCACACTGCTTAGCTTCAGTGCAGTTTGGCCAGTGCTGGCCCTAAAGCCATTTATGCAGAAAATCGACTCATTAACATAGCTTCATTTACCTTCAGTGAAATAGCTTTTGTCGGAGTGTTTTTCAAAAGGCACCAATCAACTTTGGCATGAAGTGGTTTGATACAATATCAAACTCCCTGCCCCCCAAACGTGGATGAAATCTGCTGTAAACACTGCACAATGCTAACAAAAAACACAAACATTTACATATTAATTATTCCAGCTGTGGATTCCATAGCATCTGAAAGCCTTACCCTCACAGCAACCTCCAGAGAAACCACTGTGATAGTCTGATCACAGTAATAGTAATATTTAGGCCAAATCTCAGTATTACACTCTATGGAAGGTTGCTCAGCACAAGGAAATGTAGAGATATTGCAGTCAGGCAAGCTGACTTCCATTAATGTGTACCAGAACTCCTACAAGAGAAAGGAAAGGCAAGGTTTTCCCCTCTGGAAATGAGAAAAAAAATTCATCATGATAATTTATGTCTATGCCTGACAGATAAAAACTGCAGGTAAGCAAAGAGTATTCAAAGATACGTATTTCTAATTTTAATCCCCACGTTGTTTACGAAATCAATTTTCTTAGCTTTTTCTGCACCTTGCAGAAGAGCATGGAGGAGATTACTGCAAAAAATAATGAGTAACGTCCACAAAACAGATGTAATCCCCAAGGAAGGTTTCAAAAGCACCTGTAGATAAGCCTAAGTGGGTGGCAAAAACAAAACAAAACAAACTCCACTAAGTGCTAAGAATACAATCAAATTAACTAAGAATATTCACTTTTCAAAACTGCCTGACATCTCTCTGCTTTAGACACACATCCATTGAAAGGTGCCTACATACTCACAGATATTCAACCAAACTTAAAAGGCTCAAATAAGAAAAAAATTTTTTTTATTAGAAGTTAAGACAAACTTCATAGAGCTCCACCTTTCAAGAGAAATTTCACAGATCTCTTATC
This sequence comes from Rhea americana, assembly GCF_003343005.1. Taxonomy (NCBI): domain Eukaryota; kingdom Metazoa; phylum Chordata; class Aves; order Rheiformes; family Rheidae; genus Rhea; species Rhea americana. The sequence goes on from NW_028186329.1 coordinate 3,730,464, forward strand.
TTTCATGATTACTTTTCATTGACAATAAAGCCTATTTTTTTTTCTGGTATTTTTGGAAACCTTAAAAGAGTAAAATCTGACTGAGTAGTTTGCTTTTCCTCTGAGTATAATGTTTGCAATAATCCAGTTCCTGCAGTTTGCTAGTAATTGCTAGCTGCAAGTGGCAGTCTCTGAGCTCTGCTCTGCCTGGATTCATGCCCAACAAGTTCCTAAATTTTAAATCATATATTACTTTAACAGCTTTATGGACAGGTTAATACAAGAAAGAACTCTATTTGCAAGAATGCCTTTTGGGGAAAAATGATCACCTCAGTATGACAACATGACACATTTTGCACTCATCTCTTCATTTTCCCACTTTAGGATTATGAAAAAAAAATAGGAGGCAAAGTGAGAAGACAACAGATGTATCAAAAAAAAGCCACTTCCAGAATACTACTGAAATGAATGGTATTGTCTGCTAACCTGGACATAAGGTTAATTACTTTAATTCAATTTATTTTAAAGGAAAATGTTACATGCAGATATCATCAATTAACCACTGAATATAAAAATCACAATTCTTGTAATTAGTAGAACAGTGCAAGATCACTCTAATTACTGGGAAACTGCTATCAAGAGGAAACATAAAATTATCTGATGTGATTTCAGGGGCAAACTTAAAATTGAGGTGCTGGGGATCAAAATTTTTTTTTTTAATACAGTTCAGAGAGAGATCAGCTACTGCACCAAATAAATACACTACTCTCTTCTGCTGACACACATTCACCCATGTACTGTAGAATACAAGCATCCTTACGCATTCATTCACACCTGCATCTTAGCACAGCATGATTGAATTAGAGCAGCATAGAAAGGAAGCCAAAGCAGCATTGACAGATGCCTGGAGTACAGGTTACAAAAGTAAGTAATAGCTCTGTTATTATGTGCTTTATTTCTCTGGAAAAGCTGTGAAGAAAAAGGTTCAGTGTAGCAAAAGAACGGGTCCACAGAGTACGACTGCCTGAATGGGGTATGATGGATGAGCTTCCTTGTGGATAGCAAAAGCCTCTAATCCTTTCTTGGGCTTGTTGGTCAAACAAGGCGAAATCATTCTCCTCTTCTGCAGAAGATCTCTGCCTTTTCGGTAGCATGTGCAGGGTTTTAGCAAAGGCCAATGTAGACTGCCACCCAGATAAGTCAGTGGTCTAGATGAGCCTAGGTCCTGGGCTAGGGCAGACTCAGCTATGGAGCCCACAACACAGCAGTAATGCAAAGATTTCTATATTGGTTGTGGTTTCTACAGTTATTTTAGAAATGACCAGCTACACTCAGGTTCCAACAGCAAATAATAAGATATCAGGAAGAAAAGCCATTTTCACAGCACCAGCACATAACTAACGACTGATGCCGACAACATTATTAGTAATATTCTAGCTAATTTTGTAGAGTTAAAAATTGTGTGCAGCAAATAGAACTCAGGCATCATACCAATGATGAAATTACATCCACCAATGCCAGAATGCGGAGTTTCTCACTTTGGCATTCATCGAAACATGCACACATAATCTCTGCATGCTAGGTTTGGGTCTGAAACRCTAGAGTCTTTTCAGATAACTCAAGATCTTTTCCCAAAGCTCCTGCACTTTTCCCTCTCTCCACTACAACTCACAAATCCTTAAAAGCAGGGGAGCACAGGAAAAGCAATGGTTCATTACTCGAGTGCTTCTATGAGAATTCCACAACAGCACTTCATGACCAGGCATACACAATTATGGCATTTCTCTAAGTCTGCCAGGAGGTTTTGAATCCAAATGAATTCTTCATAGCTTGTCTGACAGGACAGAAAGTCCTGCATAGGAACAAGGAAGAAGATATTGTAGCTGGCAAACTGCTGCTATTATTTATTACTTTGCAGTTCTGCTACTTATGTGATTTATATCAAATGCTGCAGAGAGTGTTTCCTCTAACTTTCAGTTGGCCTCAATAATGTGGACATTCAGCTGATCAGCTGCCAGGAGCTGATCTACAGCCAAGACTCAAATTCCTGCCAGCAGATAGAGGAGAAAAAGCACAAAAGAAATTAGATCAGAAAATCCAATCTCTTTTTAGCGAGACTGAAGGCTGTATGCACGGACTGTGCTGAAGTAACTGGAAAAGCCTGAAGAACTCCAGGCTAGCATCAAGGTGTGATGCTCTCAATGCAACTACAGCCCAGGAGCCCCATGTCAAGCCATATCTGCACGTACGAATGAGATCTCAGAAACTTATGTCTTCTCTTATCAGAGTAGTGATTGTCCAGGTGGTGACAGAATCATGCAGTGGCAGTTCCAATTAAAAGGCACTGGCTTGTTGCTGACGACATCAGTGGAAATGCTGCTGCCACTATTTGCTGGTGGTGCAGTCGTGATTCCCACTGCACTTCGGAACTCTGGCACTCCCGCTGCATCATACTATGTGCATCAGCTAACACACGATGTTGCCTTACCTAATGACAAGCCTTCAGCTTACAAAGAACTGTATACATTTAATACTTAAATCCTTACAAAAGTATATCTTCTTACAGGTATAGAAATGTGTCACATTCTGCTAACTTCATACAGATTTTGGCCAAAGTCTCTCAGCTGAAGTGAGAAAAGTGGCTACACCCTATTCAAAGTTCCTGTGAAATTTCAGGTTACTCWTACTTTTTTGAAGAAAATCTTACTTTGGTTTGAGTTCTTTCTCTCTTAGAGTAACTGAATGAGGTGCTTTTCATCATATTCCATGTCATATTTTTTCCTCACTAAAATCTGCCTGTGAGCAATTCAAAACAATCTCATGGGGTTATTGTTCTGCGGTAAATATCACCACATTCGTTTTAAGTAAAACACTATTCATTCTTTTGCACACATATGCACCAATATTCAACTGATGTTTATAAAAAGCTCAGTTTTGCAGTATCTATGACTATATACATCGACAATTTCTGGTATCCTGAACAACAGGATAAACATCAGTTACAAAGTGGTCTGTGATAGTTCAGTGAAAAAGCTTTCAGATCTAAATACAGCATGGTCAATACATCTATTCAAAATAGTTTCTCTTTAAGACTCACAYTTAACAAACATATATACATATGTGRATGWGTGCTATGTAGAAAAGATGACAGCATACCCATTCATCTTATAGAGCAGTTTTTTGGAACTGAAGGGACTTTTGGAACTTCTCAAAKACTTGCAGTAACAAAGCGGTGCGAAGGACCTCACCCAAGCACTTCCCCTTTTCTAATAGAAAAAAAATCAACTTTGAAAGAAAGCATTTAGCTTTGAAAATCTTTTCTGGAAGCTTTGAGCAACTCTGTTACCTGACATTTACTTTACCTCTGAGTTCTCAGTAGTAACTTTTTCTGGATACCAGTCATACAAGTACCCTAGTAGAAGAAATAGCCTGGGACTTTCTGACACTCTTGGGCTCATCAGTTTGATGAAACTCATCAACAGTGATGACTTTACAGATGGCTTTGTTGACTTGGCACCTGTTCTACGCAGTGTCTGGGTTCACCCGCAGAATGCAGACCTTACAGGTAGTTTACTTACCAGTTAGAGCTATGCTTAGTCAGTATGGATTTAGTCATAAGCTACAGAACAAATGGCACTCTCAGAACATGCTGACTGACAATTTTAAATAAGAAAACAGTTTCAGATGTAGAATATATTTTCATATATTTCAAAATCAGGAAAGAAAGAAGGTTGAAATTCATTGATAACGTATGATTACTTTGTTGTATACTGGGACACAGCACAACTTCCTTCCTTAATTCAGTGCTAGAAACATGTGTTTTCCTCAGCAAACCACTCGGCATTTTTTCCTCACGTCCCGAGAGGATTACTTACTCTCCCAGCACAGTGTGAAACAACCTGTGCCAAGTCCACCTGAAGGACTATGCAGTGAGGCAGGGACATCTTTGAAGAAAGCAGCATAGGAACCTACAACTAGCAAGACTGAGCTGCTCTATAAAAAACTTTAAGATCAGGTTTGTTTTACAAAAATGAACACTCTGGTGCATCTCTAGTACAGATGAAAAGAAAAGCTTGTATATTTCTCATCTTAATCCTAAGGAGTCCCCACAATCTCTTCCCATCACCACAGTCACGTACAGTGACTCTCTCATAAAAGGACTTGGCTTCCCTCACACAAGAACAGATGTGGCTTCTCTTACACTAGAACAGATTACTCCCTTTACTCATACACACCCTTACATTCTCCAAAAGCTGAGAATGTATTTTTGCGGCAAGCCTGTGGGGACAGATGGTATCTTCCCTCTTTTTTGGACAGTTTTAAAAAGATAACTAGTGCTTCACATAAATAAAAAACAACTCTTGATGATCAAAGGAACACAAAACATTGAATATGCCCTTTAATGTACATCAAAATAAAACTGACTTGTGACATTACTTCTCTTGGATGGATGMTGGTAGACTCTAAAGACATGTTATAAGGAGAAACTGGGATAGAGATATGTAGTAACCCTGAAGGGCAGGACAATGAAGAGTAAGGAGAGAAAGTTGTATCCTCCTGGAGCCCAGCAAYTGTGTTCTTTCTTTTTTCTTCACGGAGATAAACCAACAGCCTTTCTCTTCCCCATACTCTGTAGAGTGAGGCATCCTGCTTTCTCTGGACCCATCAAACAAAGATCACTGTTTGCCAGATCTGAGTGTGTAGCCTCTGCTCTACCTTCTCCAGGGGCAGGACACAGTAAGCCAGAAAAGTTTTGTCTGACTGAAGATGCAAATAGAGACAGAAATCTTTCCCAAACAGCTACGCTTCTATCTCACCTGTTGCCATGCAAACTTACAAATGCATGACGTCAAACATGGTAGGAAAAAAATGCCAGGTCAACATACGCTCCACAGCGTGATTTAAGAATGCTACTTTTTGCTAGCATTCTCCTTTCCTAGATTTTCTTGAACACAATTAATTGTACTGCATGAACCAATCCACACAACCTTTATATATATATATATATATATTTTACACACACACACACATATATATATATATATACACACACACACACACATGTATACAAACTTTTCATTTCTGATATGCTGCATTCAAGGTATTTCTAATGTAAACACAGACAAAAGGTATGTTTTCTTTTATGACAGGCCTGAAATAAGGCAGCTTAGATAAAACAGATATGACTTCAGAGGTAAGACAACTCTGAATGCCAGAATAAGAAAACCCTCCCCYGAGCTTATTCAGCAGCAATCTCCCACCTTTCCTTCTTCACAAACCCCTTTTCTCCTTGACTCTGCAAATCTATACAATAAGTATTTGATTACTGATTGCTGCTTTGTTACAAACCAACTGCACATCATCTATAGTCAACCGATGTCCTGCATTAGCTGAACAAAGCACTGCAGTACGTTGCCCTGTCTATGCTATCACTTGTAATTTTTTGCTGGAACCAACCATAAAGTAGAAGATTGTAACCTAGTTTCTGTCACTGGCACAACTACAAGATTTGGGCTACAACCTCAATGTCGAAATACTGCTGACAACTACAGTATAGAACTGGATCAACAAGGCTAACCAAAAAAAAGAAAAAAGACACTACCCTACTGAAACTCCCTTTGGTTGTTCCTTTTATAAACTTGGATTTTATCCCAACAATGGTCAATGTTGTGCATCTTTCAAGAAAAAAAAATGCATATCCTGAAAAGTTTGCAATGCACAAACAACATACACTTACATATGTTGAGAAAGAAGGGTTTAATTTTTACAGATACAAGAAAAATGGTTCCCAACTGCAGTTCTAAAGATTCAAATGCAGAAGTCTTCTTTAGCCCTGTTCTTTCTTTAAGCAAACATTTAAACTATCAGACGGTAAAAACATTGATGCAGCTTCTATAGCATAAGGCTCCGTAATAACTGACTTCTCAGATCAACAATGTTTTAGGCTCCAACAGAGTCAGCTACTGACCTTCCAGCCCAGCACCAAGTCCTTCAGAATTCAACTTTGCACGCATGCACACACATGGATGCATCCCCCAAAATAGATGAGTTATTGCTTAGGGTTTGTGTTTTGGCAGGGACGTGGTTTCAGAGCACAGTTTTCCAGTTCAAGAAGCACAAACATGATGATTCATCTCACTGGCAATATTCATCTCATAATCAGGTATCTGTTTAGTGTTTCATCATTACTAACTCATCAGTCAGAACTACATTTTTTTAAGATATACTTAAAAGAGCTACCTACGTAACAAAAGGATTGTTATCAAATCTTCATCCTAAACACCAGACTTCGGAAACACCGATGTCTGAAAATTCTGAACAGGGTCCAAAAATGGACTTCAGAACTCACCATCAGTCTGGGTTCAATAACAATGGAAATGATGTCTCTTATTTTTTTCAGTTGTCCTATAAAAGTTGTCTTTTTCTCTGGCAAATCAGTCAAGTTAAATCAGTTTATTAGACTTCAATAGCTTAATTTAGCGCAAATACTTCAATCATCACTACAAATTTGCCCATAAAAGCAAACTTCAGTCATGCTGTCTTGGAAAAACTTAAGGTTTAATATGTAAACAGCTACCAGATGACTCAACTAAAGGAATATGGCTTCAAGAGTCAGGATTCATTCATTTTTTTTTAAGTTTCAGTTCTAGCAGTCATGAAAAGGAAGATACTAAATATTATCTTTCTTTCTCTTTTGAAGAAAGAAAGAGAGACAAAAAGTCAGTTTTGAAGGAGGACAGTGTCCTGAGCACGACAGATAACAAGAAAAGAAACCATCTCAGCACATTAAAGCTTTCTGTTAAAGTCACAGCCAACTCTTCACAATATAAATAGCAGTAGCAACTCCCTTGGGATTGCAATGTTGTGTGAGGCTACAAACAAAACACTTCATTGATGTCTCAGGGACCAAGGGAGGTTGAAGGTCTATTTTAGCTATCTATTCTAACCCTCCATTCCCCTCCTCTGAAGACCACACTTACCTTCCTCTTAAACCCTAYGAGCAGCAAGAAGTCTAGGTACACACTGCTCTGAAGAATTTGCACGTAACAAAGCTCTGCAAGTTTGACTGCTAAGTAGGAGTGACTGAAAATATACTTTATAAAGCTTACTGGTCTGTACCTCAGGTATCCAAAAGCAACGAAGGCTTCTGAAAGACTTTGCAGGTATCTCTGAGTAAAGGAATAAACATCATCACATCTCAGTTCTGCACTGCTTACCATTTACGTCTTCCCTTCCCCTCATTCTCCTGACAGCAAGATGGACAATACATGAAAATTTGATTCTTAGGTAAGCTGAGTCATGTAAATTAGCTTAATGAAATAGATGACTTTGTGTATGTCCCTTTGATACTGATTAAGCTCAAGTATCCACTCAGCTAATGACTAAAGCAATACCATGACAGCTCTAGTGGAAATATCAYAGCTATACTTTTTTTTAAAACAATCCTTTACTCAGCACTTATTTCTCTCATATCCCCAGGCCATGAAAACAGGCCAGCTTCCAAATAGCAGACAGAAACAGTTAACAATCTAAGACATGAATGACATGACACAAAGATCTGCAGCTACTTTACATAGCTTGGACCTCAACTTATAAAGGAGATAAGCCTTTGTGTCCCCAATTTTCAAAGCAGATTACCAGCGCACTGCAAGAGACTGCTTTGACTCTGCAATTATAGTCATCTTAATAATGATCTGTTCGCTGACTGCCTACTGCTGGTGCCCAGACAGTTTAATCACTATGCATTTTACTGTAGAGAACTAGCTACCCTTCCTGTCATTTGAAACATGGGACTTGTTGTGTGAAGGCAGCACAAATGAGTTTCTTCCGAACTAGCTGGCTAATATACTTTCATTATTTAAAGCCTAAATTATAAAATATACCAGTAAAATTGATAATGTGTTACCTCTTATTACAAAAGGATGTTTCATCTCAGTTGTACTAGATGAACAGTCACTCCTTATTATGTCTATACATGTATTATTTATTGAGCACCAGCTGTGTGCTCGGCCCTGTATGGACATAGGGAGATGCCGTTCCTGCTACTGGGAAGCTTTATATAATGGGAAGTGATGAAGTTTGGCAGTCATTCTGCATGTAGAAATCCCACTGGCTTCACTATGGGGAGCAGTTGCAGAAGCAGGCATTAAGGCATACACAGAAGTCAGTACAGCCTCAAGTGGTAGATGCAGTGAGAGGAAATTAATGCCATGCTCTTATTAGACTTCGTGGAAACAACTGCAAATAGTGACAAAGAAAAGCTATCAATGTACCTGATCACATGTGAAGATGCAGAAAGATGACGTAGTATTACAAGTTCCAGTAACTATTTGTGCCGATGCCAGCTATTTCTTTCCTTCATATCCCGCTGTTGTACAGTTGCTGGCTTACTCTGTTCTCATGCTATCATGCTTTCAAGGCAATATTGTTCCAGCAATGTCCATCAGTAGAAAAACCAATGTCCAAAGTCCTACAATGCCAGGGATTTGTTAAGATTCCTGGGTAAACACTAGGAGTGAACCTAATGCAAGACAGAGACATGAACTACCACAACCTCCAAAACAAACTTTATACTTGAGATGAAATCCTATTGTCAGATTCATGCAATTATTTCCCACAACAAATGTGGAGACATCTGAAGGTAAAGGTACATTCAAAARTGATAGACAGAAGAATCTGGAAATAAAGCAGAAAAAAAGTAAGACTGGAGTGAAAAAAAAAAGCAAGTAGATCTGGGTAAAGGGACTTGGAAAGGGAAGCAAAGAACAAAGAATGCTCAAATGGGGAAGCTGAAGGTTTGGAGAGGTGAAGCAGGCTAGAGAGGGAAAGCCTGGGTGACATATGGGCATGGAGGAGCATAAATGACTGGCCACATGAGGGGAAGATAGATGGAACAATATAAAGCACAGGTAGAACATTTCAAAATGAAAATAGCTGGAAGAAGAAAAGTGGGGCAGAAGGGTAGAGCAGATATGTGTAAAGGAGTCTTTACAAATGAAAAAAAGGGAATTATGGGCAAGGGGAAGAGAAAGGGAAAAGATTCATATGAGATTCAACAAGAAAAGGGAAATAAGAGGAGGACTTCAGCTGGATGCAAGAAATTGAAAAAGTGAGAAAATGCATTATTAAAACTACTGTTACATATTTTAAGCATTTTCTTATGGAGTGCGTGGTTGAAAATTGGCTCTCATGGATGGGTGTTAGTTTGTTCCTTTACTAACTCACTGACTTTTTGACCTTACAGAAGTAAATAAAGGAGAGGGAGCAAGACAGGGAAGGAAGTCTTCTGAAGTCACCTGTGTACTGACTGACACTGTATATCAATGAGGCAATGATGCTGCCCTCTCAGCAGCTGGCTCCTAGCAAGACTACAGGTAGCAGTACTATGGCTGTATATTAACACAGTTTGTGTCCTGTAGGTCATGACTGGACCAAAAGACACTTCCCTCTTGCTTCTGTTGGTATCTCTCTGGTCACATGCCATTGGCATACCCTTTTCTATCAGCTGCTATATCAAATAAAGAACAGCTAAAATATATTAAATACCTACTTGAATGGACTTTTCATGCAACTGTATTTGCCTCAGGGATGCATTTTGATCATATGCGAAAGGAGAAGCAGCCTTTAGATCAGGACTAGGAAGGCAGGTGGTCCACAAACAACCACTTCATTCCTATGAGATTGAAACTAAAAAAAGTTGGAGACTTACTGAGCCAAGGGAATTCTGCCTGAGCATGAGAACTGGCCTTATGTTTTTAAAGATGAAGGAACTGGAGTCTGGGCCCAGCTCCCTGTGTGTACTCATGTGTGGCTGTGATTTATACAGTAATTGTGTCTGCTGCCTGCAGCACATGGACTTGTTATAAAAGCACAGAAAATGTCTTCCCACAGAGCAGTATCGTRCACCTCAGAGAGCAGCTGCACAGGAGAGGACTGACAAATGGTCCATAAGGAGAGGAAGACATCCAGGTCTCAAGGTGGAATGGAAGAAGAGCAAGATGAGGAAGACAGAAATATGAGTTTGTGGAGAAGCACATAGTGGGAAGGGAACTGGAAGAAATATGAGGAAGAAGAATATACAGAAAGCCCAACATACCATGTATCTGACTTGTATCATTGGAATCAGTGAAGTCTAAATAAAATGGACTACCATTTTCATACAGCTGCAAAGATAAAACATTCTTCCCATGAAACCATTATAAACCTGTAATCTTCAGGGCTGATTCAAAAATTTTAACTCAGCTGTTCTGATTTGTGTCGGTTTGGAATTTGGCAGTCTCAGATATCAAATCAATTCCAAATGAGAAGAGGATCTATAATACCTGATTTTATAGCTTGAAATTATATTTTCAGGGGTTTCAGATGCTTCCTACATTGCTCCAAAGTGAAAGAATGAATAGGTTAATTTTAAAACTAGGGTTCAGTTCAGCTGTCATTACAGTCAATGGAAAGAGTCCCACCAAATTTAAAAGGAGCTGAATTTGGATTCTAGTTAGAAACATAAATAGCATGCCTTCAGCTTTCTTCCTCTCAAAAACCCAACCAATCAATCAAAAAAGCAACAAACACAACACAATGTTTAAGGTTAGAACATTTAAGTTCTGAGCATGTACAATAAATATTTGACACTGATACACTCCATACCAGGCTGCCATGCTGTTATGCAACATGCTGCTGTTTCTTCCATTCAGTCATTCACTAACGTCCATGCATTTTTCCATGCATTTTTTTCCTAATATTATCTTGTTTTATTCGGGTTACATCTTCTGCACAAGCTTAGTATTCCATATGGCAAAGATCAGGAGTTCTGCACTGCTATACATTCAAACTGTTCAAAATATGCAAACTGTGGATATGGAYTCTGAGAAACATAGGCAGACAAAACTGCCATTTAATTTAATAAAGTCAATGGGAGTTTAGCCAGCAAGTCAGACCTTATGAAATTAATATTCTGCATTAGCTAGCCTTCTAGTTTATGTTATAGGATGTGCTGGGCACTGTGAAATGCAACATACCAAATTCACCCTCATACAACCCTAGAGCAGGAATGTTTTATTTATTTATATGGAAATGTTACTACTAAACAAGCAGTTCCAGGAGCGAAGGAACCAGTGAAGTCTGGATTGTTAGGAATTTGTGTCTTGATGCTGATGTCTTTAAAAGGATCGAGTCCCCTACATCCTTTGCCTTGCTACAGGCCTCACTGTATTACAATACAGTATATTACAATACACTAACCTGTCTGCCTAGTTTCATGAAATTTGCAGGAACCTGGGGAAACACTATTTTGCGTGCAGTGTGGATCTAGAGTCAGCTCAAAAATTCAAAAGTTACCAGGGAAAAGCTGACAGCTACTTGCACACAGACAGTACGATCACACAAGCCTTGTTTCTTTCGGAAACCAGGCTAAAAATATAGCCACATGCATTAATTGCTAAGAAGAATTTCAGCTCTGACCTATAGAGGGAATTGTACCCCCAATAGCTCAGAGCCAGATTTAGCCCTGGAGATCGAATAAGGCTGAGTTCTCTCCAAATTCCTCCTGTTCTGTGGGTTTAAGACAGTTCCTTCATGCTGTCCTCACACAGTTGTTTGCATTTAATTAGAAACAGCTRAATTTTCTGTTAACTTGTAAGCAAACAAAGCACCCTCTCCATGAACACTGGGATTCCTGCTCGGCTGACTTTAAATAGATGAGACTGACCAGATACTGACCGTGGGTTTGTAGAAAGAAAGGGCCCTTGTGCGAGAAAGCCACCCTCCTGGGAACCCGCTCAGCACAGCGTGGCCCTGAAGACTCCACGCGGGCTGAGGCCAAGCACAGTCTCACTGTCAGCTTTAGCGAGGTGGGTTTGAAAGACAAAAAGCACTCACTGTCAGTACATTGAGAAGACCTCATCGCACAAAAATCCGTGAACAGATGCTGGCCAGCAAACAAAAAAATGTTACTTATTTACACAGATTTTAGAATGGGAACAGGGGCAGGAGGGAGAAAATACCTTGAGTTTCCACACAGTAATCTGGCAAAATCCCAAACCCAGCTCCTCCTGAAAAGCTCAGTGTGTCAGTGTTTCCTTCAGGTACTACACTGTCGACAGCAAGATGTTCTCAGCAGTAAAATACCAGCTGCACAATACAAGCAGCAACTGAATGGTTGAACAGCTTTTTATACAGGCATGGTGTGATAAAAACCTGGTGTTCTTTTGTGCTTCACAAAGCCTGTACTTTGCTGACTCCAAGTTCAAATCTCACGGGCTATTAGGAGAAGGAAGGAGGACAATGCATTAACATGCATGACAGAAAAGAATATGCTTTATTCTGGAAGCCAAACCTGTACTAGGAGCTGTGTTACATCCTAAATACCAAGCCAGAAGCAGCTTTCATGTCAATTAGAAGGTAAGTATTTTGGCATGCAGTGATCAAGCATTTAGTCACAGCGCAATTCAAGCCTGCTGTACATGCTGAGGTAAAAGTGGACCATTTTCCCCCTCAATAGTTGTGCTCTTCAGTAGTGGCAAACATAGGAGATACAAAGCCATTGCCAAATGGCAGCCTTGTAGCAGATATTTTTAAAGACTGGGAAATGTATTATTTTTCCCAATTCCCAGCCACCTCTCCCCAAAGAATAAATCACTGTCAAATAAATCAAGAGATGGGAAATTCCTGTTAGACTACTGAGTAAAACCTTGTGCTAGCAGAGGTGGTTAAGCCATGACGTGAATTCACCATTCTCCTAAATAATCCAAACTGCACTGAACAATAGAAGAAACAACATAAAGCTTTAGAAGGAGAGGAAAGGGTTACAGTGGCTGTTCACAGTGGAAAGCTAGTGGCCATCTCAAATACTTGAGCTCCAAACTTTGTCTTTTAAGACTCTTTACTTTCCTCCTCTTCATGTTCAAGGGTAATTATTTTTTCAAGATATGCATGGCAACAACTTTTAAGAATTAAGACTGAACATAGCAAGGGTGGCTTGTTGATAGTAACCAGTCCATAGTATGCTAGCTTGTCTTTGCTCCCCTTTCCAAATCTTTTCCTGAGGGTATTTACAGCATTGCTGCAAATCCTGATTTTATGAGATCTCTGTTTATCCATGTGCAAATCAGTATCCTAACATAGTACCTGCCTCACAAGGAAGTTAGGAGGCCACATTAATTTATTATAATGCATTTCAAGATAATCAAATAACGGATGCTAGGCAATGTTATTGTTCCCTGGAAATTCCCCCTTTTCCTAGTTGGCACATTTCTCCTTCCTCCCTGCTTGCTTTTAATCTCTCCTAGCCCTTGGGCTACACTTTATCGCTCTGCCTGTATATTGGGGCCAAAAACTCTTTGCAAATGTAATTTCCACTAGCAAAGTTGAGTCAGTATCAGAGTTTTTGGTGTGAACTATGGTAATTAAAACAAGCCACACTGACAGTAACATAAAATTTGGTTCCCTTACCCTTGCTGCAATAGCTCTTTACGAAGCTCTCTAAAAGAGGACAAAGTGCTTGAAGGTCATCAACTGGATTTGTGCCATACGTACTTGAGAATGAATATCCCTATGGGAGGGCGGATGCRGAGCGCAGTGAGAGAAAGTGCAACAGCTGAGGAAACTTTGAATTACACAGTTGCCTTGCTCAAGTAAATTACTAATTAACGAGAATTAACTTAGTCTAAAAATTCTAAGCTTGTTGGAAGCAAAAACAGACACCACAGTCCTTGCATCCATGCTCTGAATGAATACTATAGGATGGCATACTGAAAATATAATAGAAATAACTACTAGAAATAAGATTACTGTGGATAGAGCAAAGGGTTAATTATTACATCTTGATTATGATTATTACCCATATAACTCTCGTCTCTCAGTATTTAACACATACTGCTGTCATAACAGGTTGTTCAAACACAGACTAGTAGTTCTAGTATACTTGCTGGCATCTTACCCATGGCTGGGTATCTAGGACAGGCAAAAAGTAAGGTCTGTAAACCTTCAAGAAGTTTGATTTATACACACGGGAATTCTCATGCACAGCTATACTATGCCCTAGTTTGCATGTTTGTTGCTTTGTGCAAGCTCCATTGCTAAATTAGTACTCTCTTATTTCAATGAGTTATGCCGCTCTGCCAGATTTCATAAAATGCTGTTTGATCAAAAAAGACACAGCATTCAAAAAAGTACAAGAGCTTCTACACTGGAGAATTGCAGAAAGTGCTTCTGAACACTTGTGCTCAGTGGCTCTGAGGATGATCTTAGCCTTGCAGACATTTTTTCAATGAAACTGCACTCTTTGTAGAGAAACAAACCAAAGTACTTTAAGCTTCATTTTACTGAAAAATATGCATTCTGCTGGTCCCACTGAAGAATACCATTCTAGCAAGAGTAAGAATTATGTATGAACTCTAGCTGTTTAAATTATGCTCTGCAGGAAAACTCCACATTACTTTCCAACCGAAATAAAAGATTTGTATCTAACTTCCACCAGGTTTATTCATATTCAGCAATAGTATTGGCTTCAGTGGTATAATTCCAGATTTCCTCTGCTGCGAGAGTGAAATGAAGTACAACGCTCTTTTCACTATAATTCAAGGAACTACTAACTTCCATAGTTCTAATTAGAAAGCATATATTTTCAGCCTTTGAAGTCCTTAGTAACATCATGTTTTGCTAAGTCAGCTTTGGGGGCCTTTTCCCCTGAAATAATAAATATAGTTTATATTGTCTTTCTCCCTCAAATTCCAACTTACTTTTTATTTTTCCTCTTTGTCTAATGAACTGGAAAGCCCAATTTATAAATGGCTAAGAAGAATGCACAAGCTCAAATATAAAGATTTTTTTTCAGAATCACATAAAAGTCAAGGCATTTCCCATGTCAAGGTATTTTCAGAATAAATTAATTCTCCCCCTACAGATTGCAAACTTATTTTTTTGCTTTTTAAAAACATTCAGTTAACCAGTTACAAGACTGCCATCTCAACACCTTCTGCTCTCACATTTGTTGACTCTTCTTGTAACGAATAATCAACACATTAAAACAAGCTAATAAATCTGAGTTTCCATAAATGAAAAGTCTGAGTGTGACTGCAGACCAATTTGAGCCTAGATGGCCTTTCTCTTTGGTCCAAGATTCTGAAAGGTTGTGCAGATGAAGCAAGGGGAAAGGCATACACCTTCATCTTTTAGCAAAATGTTATTTCAAAGGCAGTGAAGATGATGAAAGGTTTGACTAAGTGCCAGCTGCAACTGGCACACCTTTAAAGAGTACAAGAAAACGTGYTAGTTATTTTTTTGGTCAGACCTGAGCAACCCTATCTTGGTTACGCTCCTTGTTAATGTACTGAAACAACCCTCATCACTAGGGATTCTAACTGGACTACTCATATGATCGCTTGCAAACTGAACCTGCTACAAGGAAGGTGATCTGACCCTTCCCATTTTTCTCGTTCTCCATTTCTATTTCTACCTTTCCAGAGCTTATTTTCAATAAAAGGATGACTTCCATCTCTACTTCCACCGTTGTTCAACATTAAATCAATAGAACAAATTGCCAGCTATTTACGCACCAGAGTTAATATAACAATGCTTTATACTGTCACACAGACTTCCAGTTTGAGAAGCAGTATATACTGCTCTTGGAGACACACACGCCATGTCTGCACTAGTATTTTCTCAGAAGTCTAGCTTTCATGCCAGGAGACAAAGCAGCCTTGATCCAGATAAGAAGGGAAGAGAGAGCTGCACCAGAGAGCTGCTGGTGTGCTACCAATTCACAGAGCAGACAGTATGCACTGCTTAAGCAGGAAGCAATGAAGGGGACTCAACCTATTTCATACCCTGATAAATCYACACGTGTTCAGAATAGCCCGGCAAGAACTTGGAACAAAATCAGAGTCAGTGAGTTTTGCCATTGACCTACAAGAGCTAGTACTTCTCTCTTGAAGTAAGGCTCAAACTCAATCTCACTGATGCCAACAGAAAAAAGAACCTGGTCTTTTAGGATGAAGATGCCTCTGATGCGTATCTCCACCTACTGTGTACACAAGCCATTAGTTAATGCCTGTGACTAAACAAAAGGTTAAAAAAGTACAATTTTTGAAGCTATCCATGCACAAAGACTGCAGATGTCTAGTTCCTTAGGATGCTCATTCCCAAGCACAAACTGTATCTAACAGTTCCTATAGCTGCAAGAACAGCAATTATTAAAAATGATTTAATTATCAAAATGGCTCTCCTAGAGATGTTCAGATTGTCTTAGTAGGTTATTTATGTTGATCAAAGTATTTTCAGTGATACAGAAAAATGAACTCAAGTCTCTTCCTTCAAGACAACATTAAATTTGGGGTTGAGCTGGGGTGGTTGTTTTTGTTTGGGGAAAAATTAAGAACCAGCTGGAACTGGAATTCCAGTTCAAATCCTAAACCTAATCTGCATTTTCTTCACATCTGCATAAGTAATGCTTCATTTCTACACCAGGCGCACTGTTTATGAGAACAGTATCTTTATTACTATAATACAGGGATCACAAATAYAAAGGTCTCTGCTTTCTGTGGAACTCCTAAATCTTACACGATTCAAGCTTCCCTCAGGAACTGCTTGTACAATGCATCAAAGAACCTGAAGATCAGACCTCCTGAGATGTTGCCACATTTTGGAAGATAAAGATAATGAGAGGTAAAGAGTCAGAAACTAAGAAAAAGAAAGTAGAATATGGGGGAGCARGCACTCTTACAATCAAGACACAGAATGAAAAGCAACTGAAACTATAGCAAAGAAGGGAGAAAGGCTTCAAATCTGAATCTTAGAAAGGAGGAAAGGATTTGGTTGAACTGCAGTGAAGAATAGGAGCTTGTCAATACTGAGACTCTGAGAAAAGCTAGGACAACTGAAAAAAAGATATAAATTTGAAGTTTATTCTTAACACATTCTAAGCCGCTAAAGCAAGCAGAGTTAAGCTGATGTAAGGCCACTTCAGAGTAAGATCATTCACACAGGGATCAATGCATTTTAATTAAAGAATGGTGGTAGCAAATGAGTCTTAGCTATGCAGGTCCTGTAGGAACAAGGACAAGGAGATAAAGAGAAGGGAAGATACAAGAAGATTAAGGATACAATGAAGAGAAGAAACCTGGAAAAGATTGTTTGGTAAAAGAAAAAAAAGAAAACTTCATCCTAGTTATCCACATCTTTGACCATCCTCAGCTGTACTCAGTTTCTTCAAGATACTTGTATGTAGAAGCAATATTTGACATTGCTGATAAGCTCTAGAAGATTCTACTGCTGGTTCAGCAAGACATCCTATAAAGTTCTTGTGGACACTGTGAAGATCACAGAGTCTGCTAGAGCTAATCAGCTGGATATCCGGTGCATTACTACAGGAAATAATGAAAACAGCAAAAGCATTTCAAATAAGAGCACAGGATGTTTCACCTCCCTTGTTCCTGTTATTTAATAATTTAGCTGAGGCAGTAAGACTGCTGGACTTTAACACACAGTGGCCTGTTCCTTCACACGTGAACTTGTTTCCCACTTTGATCCTGCCAGCAGTGATTTGCAAGTTCCACCAATTCCTTGCCAGCTACCCATATGACATCTACATACACAAGGTGTTTGTTTCCCTTGGTCCTTTCAGACAAAAGCTTTTTGAGATGTTTTTCAACTGCACCTACAAGAGCTCATAGAATAAATAAAGTACCTTTTCTCAAGTGACTGTAGTTGAGCACACTGATAAGGATAGAGCTAATCCAAACAGCCTGATCTGGGGTAGTTCTTCCTACCATTTCCAGTCAGCAAAGTCTGGAGTCTCTGTTTACCCTGATAGAATATGGCTCCAGTCATATCAGTTAAGAACTCAATACTGTAGAGTGCAGGTGTTGTATTCCRTAAGACAAGCAAAAATGCTGAGGCCTACTGTAATTAGTTTTCTCATAATGTCTGGCAATTTTATATGTTTTAAGGTTGATGAGTAATGAAAATAAAAAACATTCTAAAATTAATGAGTTGAAAAAACTATGAAAAGAAATATTTTCTTATCTATTCTTGTTTTAAGATCAAGAATTATTTCTTCTTTTGAGCTAAAGCACAAGCAGTGCTTTTTCAGCCAGCTCATAGGACATGGCTTTTGGTTGAAATTCTTCAGTGTTCTTGTTCTGACTCCAAGCATAACCAGACCCGAACCGATACAGCTGAGCTGCAGGAAGTTTCTTTCTGAAAGGATTTATCTTCTGATGTTGGCACAGAGCTGCCATGTTGTGTCCTGAACTATTGCTACCCAAGACACCACTGCAAAGGAAATAATGAAGGGAAAGAAGCTGTGAACAATGTGCCTATATGTCCTACTGTTTTCCAGGAATAGCATGGCCAGTCCTGCCTGTGACACAGCTTTCATACACCTTGCCCTAGCGTATCCTTGAATCCAGCTTATGTAACTGATCGCTACTCTCAAGGCTCAACATGTGTCATATGCAAGACTGCTGTATAGCTCTGCCAGTCTCAGGTCTTGCAAGCTAACTTTCTTGTATGTCTTGCATGTCATATGCAAGACTGCTGTATAGCTCTGCCAGTCTCAGGTCTTGCAAGCTATTAAAGGCAATTCTAACTTTCTTGTATAGAGTCTGTAGTCAAATTCTATAGTTCCCCCCCCTTCCCTTTCAGACCATGAAAATTACAGTATTCTTATTTCTCTAAAGCAAAGAGTTCCAAAGAGCTGCAAATTAGCTATGTGAGAACAGGATGAATAATATCTTCTAACCACTGTGAATTCCAGTTAGGAATTAATTCCCACTAACTGACTTCTTTGAAAAATGTTCATACAGTGGCAGGCTGCAATAAAATCTCTTAGAAATGATCCACTGATACGAAATCCACAAAATTTGCCAGAACCTAAAATTTCAATTTCTATGCATTTTTAGTAGATCTAAGTTCTATATGAATGAAAAAATGAGATATTTTTAATATCAAAAGCAATTATCAAATATTTGGTCTTTCTGCAAAGAAACTTATCATCAATTTAATATATCTACTGTGTATGGAGGCTATACCCTTTTTTTGGAAGTAGGTGCAAAATTCTTCATCCCTAAAATCCTTAGCTTATTCACTTGTGATCATCACTGGGGGAAAATACCAAAAAATATTTCTGTACATCGCTTTTTTTTTTTTTTTTAATCTTCCTTTTCACTTTCTATCCAGAAATAATCCAGCAAATGAGTTTATTCCCTGGGACATTCTATAGAAACAGTAAGCAAACTGACTGTTCCCACCACTGAGATCTGTGCAAGCTTCAAGTATATTGGTCAGGTAAAACAACAACGTGTCTACATCAAGTAAGGGAGTTTATTACAAGACCCCCCAAAGCACAGTTTATTAACCCTGGCAGAAGCCGGTGCTAACACAGCTGTAACACTTTTGCACAAAACATGAGAGCTAATTCGAGCAGCTCTGCGCACTGAGCCATGCTTACACTCCTCCTGTTTCTACACTCCAGTGCACTACATGCAGGAAGGTTAAGAATGCTGTTCCTTGCCATTTTGCTCTAAAAAAGCATCTAGCTGGTGCAGCCACAGAGCTGCTGCAAATCCAGATGTCCTGCCCGTAGATGTCCTTGCAGTAAATTTACTGGACCAATTCCCNGGGTCATTGCTAGATGTGCTGGTGACTGAGGGACTACCCTCACTCTACTTAGACTGACCACTCCTTGCATTTTTGTCTGGGTCAATAGCCTTGATTTCTACTTTCAAATAAAATAGGATTGACAATCAGATACAAGCTCTGAAGACCTTAATGTTTTTTTTTTTTCTTTTTTTAAAAAAAGTTTATTGCCAGATAATACTACTTTTCTCCAGTGGAAATCTGACTGCTGATGACAGCCTAAATTTGTTGTATGAAGTTCAAGAACTGAACTTCAATGTTACTGCTCCTCATACTCTACATAAGCTCTAGAAAACCTACTTGGTACAGTAATCATGCCTTCAACTCCCCTAGTCTATTAATAAACCTGTTTAAAGTATATTTTAGATCCAACAACTAATTTGCAAGAAATCCATCACTAAAACCAGGGCTTTCCTGAAGTCTCAAAGCACACCATTAGCTTCACATTGTGTTTGCTCATAGGAATGTCTCCTTGTTTGTTTTGAGATAACTGACAACGGGTGAACAATAACACAAAAATTTATAAAGTATTTGTTTCTTTATCCATCAAGTCACCTCTTGTGTAAAGTGATAGCTGAAAAAAAACATTTTTTTGAAGATAACTTAAGAATCACCAGATTATTTGCCAGTGCTAATGCAACATGTATTTATATCTTCAAAGCAAAGTTTTGGTATTTACCAGTGTTGCTAATTCTTGCAATTTTTATCATAAGGCTGGTAACACTAGGTATTTTCTTTGATGCTTCAGCTTTTGGAATCACCTTACTAAATGAATTTCCAGGAGTAGGAAGATTCTTCCCCTCTCTAGTGTGCATTTTAAGCTTGCCTATCTCATCATTTTGAAAGCCTGACCTATGGTTCCTAAATAGTGGAGTATAATACACTATATCTCTTTGTAATTCTAGAGATCTCAGAAAAAGAGAATTTTATATTGAGATGTCAGGAATGAGTCAGTGACATATTTTACTGCCACCTGTCAGATCTATATTTAGAAATTCATTCCACTGATAAAAATCAGCTTTTTGAGTACCATTTCTTGCAGACAAAAGCAAGTTTGTTCTGCTCGTGCTCCGAGATGGTTTTGAACTGGGAACAGGGTAACTGTGCTCAAAACAGCACCCACAGCTAACAAACCCAGGCAAGAGCTTAGATTAGTCCAAAAAGGGACTCATCTATTAAAGTCTTTCTGAAAGGAACAGTAGAAGGGGGTAATGGACTCCAATATCSCCCCTCTTTTTTTAATATTTCTCTTTTATCAATTTATCCAATAGAAGGGCCTGAATCCATAGTCTTCATCCCTGAATCATTCAAAGGTCCAAGAGAACTACGCGTAAGCAAGAGCAGCAGGATCTGGTTAAAGAAAATATTTGTGTTACCTATTCTGCAGCCTGGCTTTCAAAAGGTATTGTGCACCTTCAATTGTTACCAACTTCACCAGGAAGTCTTGAATAATCAGCAGCTCTGAAAGCATGATACCCCCTTAAAGCCTCCATAATTGATAATTGCAAGCATGCTGAATTGTAAGAGYAAATCCCTATAGAAACTACAATATAAAAATCTCTTTACTTGTAATACTGGGAAAAATATCAAGTATATCTCTAATAAAACATTTCCTTAATAACTGAAATAAATGATTAATAATAATTAATCATTATTATTAAGCAAAAAAAAAAAAAGATATCTCTGTAGCCTTTCCACTAAATATATACGTCAAGCAATTAATGATTACATCTCTTCATGTCCCTATTTAAAAAGATTTTTTTTCAATTCTGGAAAACTGRAAATAAGACACAATATATTTAGTGACTAGACGAAAGTCATGTAATTCTGCATCTGAGGAGATTAGAAAGAAAATAACTTTATATACAGCACTTTAACTGACAGTACAGCTCTCCTATGCATAGCATGTAAATAAGTCTCTGACAATTAACTCACATTCCTCTTCTACATAAATCCTACAAAGAAAAAAGATCCAGTCATATTTCCATTTCACTTTACAATGCCTAGACCAGTTCTGATGCATACTGAATATTAATAAGCCAACAAGAAACAATCAGGGATCATTCTGTATAACGTACATCTATCCTTCAACAGCTTTCCCAAATACACATTTCATTGTCTACAGACTTTCATAATCTCCCTAATACAATTTGCTCCTAATGACAATTTCTAAACCTATAATTTCCTCATAGAAAAGACAGAAACATAAGCAGCACTTGTTTTCATTTGATGAGTACAACTTAAATGAACTTCTAGCCTGATGGTCTGCCACAAATTCAACAACACTTACAAGGATTGCCAAAAGGTTACAGAAAGGCCTATACTCTCATGTATTACTTGATACCAGCAGATCTTCAGTATTTTAATTCTTGGGCTTGAAATTAGCATTATGAAGTAACTGAACAAAGTCACTAAACGGTGACATTATTTTGCTATTTGAAAAGTCTACAAAAAACTCTATGCTACTTCAGTGACACAGTGTTATCTCATCTTTTCCTTTATTATGCTGCTGACCCCAGAGGGGCTCCAAAGAGTCAAGTAGTAACACTGCTTTTTTTTCCATTGAGTCAGCCTACAAAACCTCTTTCAACAACTGTTTCGCCTAACAGCAGGCCCACATCTGAAACTGCCCACACCAGCAGAACCCAAGAACGGCCACATTGGAGATTCAGACCAAAAGGTCACTTACCTGGGAATATCCTGTCTTTAGCAGCAGCCATAAATAAACCCCCAGAGAAGAGCCATGGACAAGAGAAGCATTACTGAAAGCTTGCAGGGCTGCACACATTTAATTTACCGTTTCATACCATTTTTGCATACTTTCATGAATAGCATGTTTTAGCTACCTAAGAGGAAGGAAAATACAGTAATTAATTCAAAATTATAAGCCTCAGAATGATCCATTAAAAAAAAATTATATTTACAAGTGGTGCATTTCTCCTTGTAGGTATGAAAACATCCTGCTCTGAATACTGCAGAGTACTGACACTTGATAGGGAGCAATCAGTGAGCAGATACAAATCACCTGAGTTTTGCTATCTGCCTCTAACCTCACCAGATCAGAGGATCTCAGTTTTAAGACTATTTCCTACCTCAGCAAAAAATGTCCTCTATTTTAGCAAAATATACTTCCAGACAGGAAATTCTTCATCTAGTGGGTAAAGAGGCAACCTTTCAATACTGGGCTGCTTTTTCTTTTAAGCAAATGGCAGCTGCCTGAAGCTGCTCAAGGAGGCTAGAACACTCAAGGAACCTTGAGGGAGAAGCATTTGCAGGCGAAGTGCGAGGGAGCTGGTCAAAAGTGCGTAACAAATGCTATTTAACCTGTGACTGTCATTCATCACGGATGTCATAGAACATATGTGGTACCTACAAAAATGTTAATCAATTCCAAAAAAGGACTGTCCCACATGATTCCCTTTCCTTCTAAATAGTAAGTTCAGTCTGGCTTCTGTTTGACTTATTTAATTATGTTGTGTTATCTGGCTTAGAAGAAACAAAACAATATTTTACAAACTTTATTTCAATGTTGATAAAGTATAATATACACTCAGCAATTGCTTACCAAATCTCTTCCCTCAAGACCACCCTGAAACTCTAAACAAGTCAAAAAGGCCACACTGAGAATAAATATCAAAGACATTGCCAACTTCGTCTTTTTGTCTAATTAGTAGACAAGCTCATTAGTGTACAAGTCTATAGGAGATTATGCCTGCAGCCTTTGCTCACATCAAGAATTGCAGAAAAGTAGGTTGTAGTCACACATGCAGAAGGCTGCACAGTGCTGGCAGCAATAGCAACGTATGGGAAAACTGGAGACTGAGAAGCCTGTTGCCCTAATGAAGTGAAAATTCTACAACACACTGTGCTATAAAATGAGATTTGGCATCTTAGKGAAAGAACCAAACAATAGATTCAATAGCTCAGAGCACTACTGACGGAGCATGTCCCAGCTTCTTTCATCAGGGCTGTTTTCTATGTGAAGGAGGAACGGGTGGGAAAGTAATCAAGGTCCTTAGCATTCGAACGCTACCATGTTCCATGGAGCATTGCACCATGAATGAACCAATTTAGCCATGGGTCATAAACAAACACTATCATTAGAAAATATATATGACAGATGTGTGTGGGGGGGAAGGGAGGGCGAGTGTTTGAGTGTCTGTATATGCATGTGGCGGGGGTGTGTGTTAATTTATAATGTAACTATGATAGCCTGCCTCTGGGTTCAAACAGTTTGGCACCAACCAGCATCATTTAATAAAGCCAGATTTTAGTACTTGTTCAACACA
This sequence comes from Rhea americana, assembly GCF_003343005.1. NCBI lineage: Eukaryota > Metazoa > Chordata > Aves > Rheiformes > Rheidae > Rhea > Rhea americana. Next base: position 3,754,364 of record NW_028186329.1, read on the forward strand.
CACAGGCAACCAATACTAAAAACACTGATGAAATGCACTAAGAACTGAAAAGATAGTTTGTGTTTGAACCGAAGACCACTGCAATCTCTCCAAGTAGGAGTAAGTCCATCTAATTATTAATGGTACATTGTAAGATAAATTTTAGCCAAAAAATAAAATCAAAAAATTCTTTTAAATAATTTGAGGATTTTTTCAACTCTTATTAAAAAAAAATTGGGGAGATGGGAGAGTCACAGCTGTTACAAATCAAATTTATTTAAAAGGATAATGTGAAACAGCATGTTTGGGAAAGTTCATGATCATAGCAGAATTAAATCATTTTTACAAAGCATTTATTTGAAAAGTTCAGTACACAAACTTTGAATACAGCAGAGAATGTTTCCCTTGTAGTTTAGGTTTAATTTCATTCCTGGAAACTGCTATAAAACTTTTGTTTGCTACAGAGAGATTCTTTATTTATGCTCATTTTTAGTTTTAAGACCTATGACAATTACCAGATTGCTCGTGCTCATCACAAAACAGATAGAGCAGCCACATATATTACCCTGCCTGCCTCCTGGAATTACTCAGCCAGCATGCTGCACTCTTAGTTCTTTTTTGAGCAGCTAGTTCAACAGTTCTTTTCACTGCTGACATCTAGCCCTTGAATTTGGAAAACAGTATTTTGAACTTTACATGTGTGTTGGCACATCACCATCTACAGCAACAGCATGACACAGATCATGATACCAGAATGAGAATCAGGTGTAATTTTCTGCCTGCTACAAGACAAACTCTATATTCATTGGCTTTACAAAGACAAATCTGCTTATTTCAGCAAGAATTCTGGGTATACCAGAAATGCCAGACTGGTGCCTGGGTGCCTACTGTCTCTAAAGCCACTAGCCTCCCCCTCCTTCTTCCCCTTCCAAAAAACCTCCTTCTTCAAAAACAGGGGCTACCACTACTTAAAAGGAATGAAATATCAAACTCTAACTTCTAATAAATTTAACTTCTGTATCTAGATAGGCCTTTGCTGAGGCTACTGATAATTATCTTAAGCAGTGCCAGGTGGAGTGTTTTTTTTTTTTTTTTAAAGGAAGTTTTATTAGTACAGTGGAAACTGGACAAAAGCCATTAACTTATTTCATACAGTTGACCAGTCAGCTGTCCAATAGTAAGGCCTTCCACTTGCAGTCGTAACAACGTGAACTCAGCACTGGCCTAGAAGTAAAAAGATTCTGTATTCCATTACTAATTTCCTTTAAAATTCATAAATTGTAAATCCTCTTTCCACCTATTTACTCAGGTTTTAAGATTATAACACAATTGCTTACTGTACTTCTTCCGTTGGTTCATGATGAGATACTACATTCAAATTTTAAAAGCGACCAGCTTTTAAAACTAAACGTCTCGCTGCAAACCACTGACTCCGACAAGCCTCACAGCACACACAAAATGCTTGCTGGAGAACAATGCCTCTTCTTGCTGCGGTATTATGTATCAATCTCTTTTCCCCACAGAAAAACATCTTTCTAAACCAATCACTGGTAATGCTTGGCAATGAGGGGGGAAAGCTTTCTTTTTCTATCAACAGCTTGTTAGAAAAGTTAAAGGAATCTCATGAGATTTCCCAGTGGCAAGAAATAGAGTATGGGGACAGAAGAGATTGCCCTTTCAGGCTTTCTATCCCACCTACAGAATTTTATATGAAGGGTAAAGGAATCAGACAGACAAGGCTACTTTTATCTTTTCCCTGTGCCATCTATTTTTTCACTTCAAGCTTCCTAAACACCTTTGACGGGGACACCTCATCAGAAAGCAATCACCTTACAGCACACTGCAGGTTTGTAAGGCAGAGAAAGTAGTGAAGTAAAAGCACATTCCTCCTGCCCTCTCCTCCTGTACCTCTGTCCTTCCTCCATTCATGTATGCTCCAGTACAGACACAGGCCTATATCTATTCCCTTAAACCCTCTGTTTCTAGAAGCCTTTTGTCCCTCAAGCTTGAGCTTACAGCTACTTTGCTCCCTATAAACTCTTTTCCTTATATTTTTCTCTACATTTCTGTATTTGTCCCTCCACTTGTTGGTGGAGTTGGGATGAATCAAGAACAGTATGCTACCACAGCCGCACCTGCCCATAATTTCAAGGTTTATGGGCTTCTTGTTGACTTAGTCATGATTTTATCTTTTCAAATAATGTTTTTTTAGAGATTACACATGCTAAAAGCACTGATATGCCTCCATAAACTTAACTTCAGCTTAATTGACTGGGGAGTAACTATTAAAAATACCTTTCTTTTCACTGAAATACTTTGTGTGACGCTTCATTCAAAAATGTGGTCAAGCGATAGTCTTAACTGTTTTGCTATTAAAAAACAATTTTCTGGAAATTATAGCTTTCTTAGAATCTCTCTAGCAAGCTACAGAGGAGAGACTGAGTTGACATATAAACTTTTCTACATACTCTAACCACTTCAAAGACATTGCCAATATTGATGTGGATAAATTCTGTATTACTTGCCTCCAATATATCCTTCAACAGATAACAGTTTCCCATCTTTTAGCCTGCTCATAGTTAATGCTGAAAATATGCATCAGGTATGAAGTACTCAGTTCAAGAAAAGGGTCTCATTTACACTGAAAAAAATTGGGATTTTTCTGCAGTTAATAGAACCATTTTGTCCTTAATTTTTCACTTAGTCCTGCAGGTTCCAGAATGATGTTTTATCTTCTTTTATCACATACTCTAATATAAAGGTACAATGGAGTTTAAGGCACAGAATGACAGAACTGCCTTGAAGATGTCCTAGTTTTTCTAAGTTAAAGCCATGGCCAAAGACAGTGTCCTCGTTTCACATCTGTTGACATCAACAGAAATACTGCATGTGCTTCCAAGAAATCACAGGCTTCATCACAACAGTGTAACACAGTATTTTACGGAGTATCCCACCCATTTCTTAAAAGATGATCTGCCTAGATAACGAGTCTCGTTTTTACTCAGTGGCTCCTCTGTTTCTTCCTAACTGCACTGCACAGTCACAGAAACCACCTTTCCTTACTATCAGAGCCTGTGACACCTAAACAGTGGGGCTGGAGCCAACACCATGGCTGCAGTGCTGGGGCTGCTCTGGTAGCGCTCCACAGGAAGCCTGATGCTGTGACATGTTCGTCCTCTTCTCACCTTCTGTTGGTCACATTGAAAATCCAATGACCTTCTCAATATACAACCTCCTTATTTTCCAAACTCTTCAGGGGGCACCAAAAAAGGTTTGGGACAAATACCTAGAGAGTCTGTGGTTTGTACTGAGGAAAAAAAAAATGAGGCTGTTTCAGTCTTAACTTCTCCAAACCCACAGCTAGCACAAAGTGTAAATCTAAACAAACAAACGCCTGGACTGAAAAGTCTGATTTACCAGCAGGAAACAGGTATGAGTGAAGCAATCAGGCAACACCCATATTTGCAGATGGATTTCCCTGCCCTAATGCATCACCTTCATGGTGTACCCAGAAGGAGAAACTTGGAGGTTTTCCCTTGGCACATTTGATTTACTTAGGCACACATTTGCGCTGTTTCTGTTCCAAGTCTCTCAACATTTTAGCTACAGCATGTTTTAAACATAGACAATACATTTTGTTTTTAAAAAAGTGTGACCTAAGCAATGAGATTAAAGAATTGAGTGACTGCTTTGTAAATGTATCCCCTTCCTACCACACAGAAGGCCAGTTGCTTGCCAGCAGCCTTCTCCCCATGATTTTGTCTAAAACCACCTGTGAGCTTACAGATGTGTGATTGAGGCATGGACTGAGTGGAATGCCAAGGTGTGAACCAGGCCCATAAGCAAGAAAATCTCCTAAACGATCTGTCCCTAGAGCAAGCACAGGATATGAACACGGACATATCACATTCTAAAGGGTCTTCTCCAGCTGGGAATCCACTTCTGTGGGACAGTCTGCAGCAGTGGCCACAACACTGTACCCGGCAAAATGGATTCAACGAAGACACCGTGCTAAAGTCAAAGGGCAAATAAAGAGGCGCAGCATCAGCACATGAACATAGACATCGTGAGTCTGTGCCCTTCTGCAGATTCTTAAGAGCCTGTGTAGATCTCAAGAGATCAGCAGGAGTTGGAGCAAAGTACACCAAAATATAAACCTCTCTGTGAGGATCTTGCTTTGGTGCTTTGGAAAGGAAAAAAAAACAAAAAAAAAAAAAAAAAAACAAAAAAAAAAAACAGCTAACCCCTCCAAGTCCTTTTGACTTGAGTATGTTTGGGCTTGAGTCCTGAATGCTCAAAGCCACTACAGTCTGGCTAAAAGAACCACTACCTTAACCTTCATTTTCCTGTTCCAGTTCCAACATATATCTATATTTAAGAAAACGACCTGCACATAGGCTGAAAGATGTTGCATCTCAGTGAGACACAAATGAAATGTTTAAAAATAACTGAGTTCATATAGGATTGACTTGAGGCAAAACCCAAATGCTGTTTCTCATGTAGTTAAAACCTGGATTGGAAAAATGAAAATTAAAACAGCCCTGGATATATGGGTCAAACCAATCTCTAGTTGAATTCTAAATTACATTTAAAGCGAAGAATTACAAGAACTACCATTTCTTTATTCTGCTAAACACTTATACTATATACAGCTGCTGTAGTCTATGCTTCTGCATCTTATAAAAACTTATATATAGCGAGCTTCCAGAATTTTGAAAATATGTAAGACAGTAGATAAATACTCTTCTAAGCTAGGGAAAACTTAAGGGGAAGTGTTAGAGACTACGGTCAGAAACCAGTTAATAGCTCGGAGAAATTTTAAAACTCCTGAGCAGAAAAAAAAAAAAAAAGTTTAAAGTACTTGGAATCTCTATATTTCCTTCTTTCTCAAAAAAAAGTCTAATTTGTCTCAATCTATGCTTTTAGACTCCCTTTACTACTATTTTAATAATTATAAAAAAAGAACCAGAGCTCAGGACAGACTGAATGTTAACCTGAGAAATTGTTTTTGCTAATATGCACAAACATGGTTTCCGCACAGTGCAAATTGTATTATTTTGCGTTCAACTGGTTGCACTTGCACAGCTTGATTGTCTTATCTATCCTGTAGGGCTGAGCAAAACTGTGCAATGACTGAAACTAAACATGAATTTGTTTTCTGTAAAAGCAGGACTGAGACGTGAAAACTGAATAAGAATCTTATTAGCAATTCCTCATGTAGGTAGCATGTCTCACTTTAATCATATGCTTTATGGCCTTTACCTATTGCTGTGAATTGGCTGCTAGAGCTTTTCTGCACATCCATTTTGCTAACCCACTTTCAAATGTCTTTATAGAAGAAAACTGTAAACTGTATTGCTTCTTATACTGTAAACAGCAAGACAAGGCATTTCGGGACCTTCAAAGAGTATGGCTTGTCTCTCTCATTTCCTGTTTGTTCCCCACTATTTTCAAGTAATCATGTAGCTGCCTGAAGTGTCTGCACTGAGATTTATAAACACAAGAGGGCAGGCTACATATAAAAGAAAAAGCATTTTCCTGTTAGCTTTCACAACGTAAATAGCCCAGCAGAGAAAACTGTATACAAAGTTAGACACTCACTTTTTCACTTTCAGTATAAAAATGTGGCCAAGCCCTGCTTCTGTTTATTTACRCAGTATACTATGAGCTGTAGCTTTATCACTGAATATAAGAACTGTATCATAACACGATAGTTTATTTTTTCTTGAAATCTGTAGCAATTTCTACGGCCATTATAGAAGGGTAAGAAAAGCTACTTGCCCTCTTCCAGATTCTGCAATACAACTAATGAAAAAATGTAATGAATTCTAGGTAAATTCTGCTGGTAGAAACCTTTAAGAACCTCCCCCTACACACACCCACACACTAAATGCATTTATGTAAATATATTTGGTTCATTCCTATGGAACCCTTTTTTAAATCTAATTGTCTTACAACAGGTTATTACAAGATGTTTGTCCAGAAAAGGAAAACAAAATTGTGGAGTAGCATTCCAGTCTTGCTATTATGTTTTCTTATGTTTTACTTTTGAAAAAATTCCAGCCCTAAACACAGGCTAAAATACCAGTTCATCAACATACCCTTGTATTCTGTAGAACAACGCCTTCTTGATGATTTTGATATTAATTTGTTCATGAGCTGAGTTTGTCCGAATATTTTAGATTTCGGGAATTATCATCAACTACTGAAGTCAGAAAGTTCCGTCATTGATATGAATGAGTTGCACTGGGCCTTTTTAGACAAATCCTATGCCTGGTGAAATAAATATGGATATGTAATCTGAAGCAAAACTGCCCTCATTTTGTCTGTTTGATGTTAAGAGATCAAATGTTAAATCCTGCTAACCCATATTTTCATGCCCCAACCCAGCAGCTCTGCACTTACTTACTTACATGAGTAATGTAATTGGCTCTGATGACAATACCCCTGTAACTTAAGGCAATTTGTTTGAATAGAGTTTTATAGCACTGAACCTCAATATTCAGATCTTAGGAGTGTGGCACAAAGGAGGAGGTCAGAATTAGTCCTGAAAAAACAGGTGTGAGTACCCATATAGGTGTTTCAGGTTTTGAAAAGCTCTTTAGGTTGACTGTGACAACAATGAATTCTTTAAACTGTTTTATACTAAAACTGATTAGAGATAACTTACAGGAAAAAAAAAGTCTAAGGAACTGATTTACTACTCAAGGTAAATCAGTGCAAGTATTCTTACAAGTCCCTTCTCTGATATTAGCAGTCATTATACAACCTACATTTTCCACCCCTCTTCAGCACATCAGCAGCATTTAGTTGCAACACCATGTTACCAGAAAAGGTCAAGCTAACTGCCTTTCTCACATAAACAACACTTGAGTTGGGTGCTGTATGTGTTTTTTGCAGATGATGTCACCTCCAGGATTTCAGCTACACAAGACAGCTTACTATCTAAAAAAGATGAACACCCCCCCCCCAAAAAAAAAAAAAGGCAGACAGAAGTGTAAAGGGTGTGCTGAAATGGAATCAGAACTTGTGTCAGAGAACTCACTGCATTACAGATACTTTGCTTTATATTTTTAAAATGTTCTGAAAAATCAAAATAGCATTATTCTCACAGTCAGCCAGTCAGTCAGCAGCCTTCATCTAACACCTTCAGGCTATTAGCTCCAGATCAGCTAAATATGCCTTTGGACTACACATGCTATCGGGCAAGAACAGGGCCCTCCCTCCCCCCTTTTTTTTTCTTGCACATCTTGGGAAAGGAAGTGTTCTGGCAGTATCTCTAGGTCTTATGCTCAGAACAGGATAAAGCAAAAAAAGAAGACACCACCCTACAACATATGCCTCTCGTGACGGAATTAATCAGTGTATCTGAACATGCTGAACTTCCCTGCAACAGAAATAAAAGGAAACACCTTGCAGATAATAATGAAAAAGCATAGTAGCTCATGCAAAACTTTTCCTTTTCCCACAACAGCTCTTTAAGGATTTGATTCTTAATTTCTTTGAAAAAGAAAAACAAAATTCCTATTCAAGAATCATTTCACCAGGAAGGAAAAGCATTTGGACCCCAAAGAATCACTACAAAAAGTTTGTCTTCTCACTTCTTCACAAAAACTGAAATGATTCGCCTCTAATTCTTTTCCAGGTGGAAAAAAAAAAAGAAAGAAAAGAAAAGAAAAACAGTCCTCTGCACAACTTATTTTTATTAAAAAAGAAAAAAATCTTACTGAGTGGACATAGTTCTGAAAAATAATGTTATATAATCACCTTCCTATAGCAGATATTAAAAATAAATTTAACTTAGGTAACTTTTCATTAAGATAGTTAAAATCAGCAAGCAATAATTGCAAAAGCTGAACACTCATTTAAAAAATACAAATTGTTTGGCAGCTGATCRGTTGAATGCTATTCGAAGTTTATAGACATGGAATCAAGTTTTTGTTCATACAGAAAACTAAATTCAAAAGTTGATTTTAATGTTCTATGCCCTGCTTTTCATTAGCAAAGATTAGAATTACCATGAGTAGTCAGTAGTATAAAGAATGACCTGAGCTTCAAGATTGCAGTTAAATAGCTTGTGATCCTCTCTATATAACTAAAAAAGGCATTTTGAATCCAGTATCAGACCAGATTCAGCCAGGCTCGTGGTCTGCAATACTACTCAAGATAGATAACCCTGTTAGGTTTGCCATAGCACACGAATCAAATGACAGATTCGCAGCTATACTCTGTGTGTAGGGCAAATGGAAGAACTGCACCTCTGCAAGGCACAAAGGCATTCTACCTTTTTTCTTGCTTTGGCATTTAAGGATGGGATGTAGTTCCTGCTTCGGCCTGTGCCAATTACAACTGCACTATTTCCCAAGCAGAACCAGTTGCACTGGCCAAAGCACTGGCAAAGCAGAGCCAAGGCAAAGGCTTCAGCTTCCCTTCCCATCAATCCTCCCCATCCATTGGCCTCAAAGCAACTGAAACAAATGTGGAGAGCTCAAGCATTAATACTGCGTGCACCAAAGTGACGGGATACGTCTACAGGGGCGCTCTGTGGCTGAACGAAAGAGGGCCTTCTTCCTTCTTAGATCTATTCATAAGCATGAAATCCAAGTCAATTTTCAGCCTTCCAGGAATATTCAGGCAGTAAGATGCTATTCAACATGTGTAAGCTTTGCAAAACAGAAAGATAAAAATGTAATAGTCTCCCAAAAATAATTCTTGTCTTTTCTTTATGAGCTCAGGAGACCTGTTGGTAAAATTCAGCTGCCTCAGAATATAGATGAACTCTTAAAACCAACTATAAATTGAATGAGCTATATTGAACTGTAAACGGAATAAGGGTTGCTGATGAGGTGTCGGCAGAAACTCTACTTTTCTCTACAAGAGGAAAAAGAACAGGCCTCTATACTGACTATGCAATCACTTACCACTACACACCTCAGTATCTTGGATGTAAAAAATAAATAGTAAGTAATAAAAACATTAATGTTAACTGAAAGAACAAAGGTACCTCAGAGAGCTGCTTAAATTCATTTCTGAACAGAACGATTCTACATCTAACCTGAAACTAATTAGAGTACTACAAATGCTGAGAAAAAATATGTAACTGAATCTGCACCTCTACATCTTTTGACCTAAGATATTTTTCCTTAGTAACAATTTGCTTTTGCAACCAACAGTTCCCTTCTAAAGGGAACTGCAAATTGATCGGGGCATATTATTTGCCCTTTCAGATTGTTAAACTAGCACATTGGTAGACACATGCATTGTGAGTTTAGCAGGAAAGTGTTTCGGCTTAACTTCATATAAAATATGCATATACAATAGAATATAAAAAAGCCAGACCATAAAAAAGAAGCTTTGTACTATGTAACAGTGCAAAATTTCAAGTAGGGATGTTCTGTGTGTTTACCAGTGGGCAAAGCTTTGTTATCTTCAAAGTTCACATGAAATTCCTGGACTTTGAAATTGTTCCTTTGGTAGGACTCCTGAATGTCAATTAGAAATAACAAGCACACATTCCCAAACCACTTATTGATCCAGTTGGAAAAATGACAAGATTGGGTAGTAAAATCCCAAACCGAAGCGTTCAAGCTCATCTTTGAAAGAGAGCTAACCATATGAAAGAAAGAAAGAAAAAAAAAAAAAAAAAAAAAAGCTAATTTTCCAAATTAGTTCCAATTATATTGAATTCTTTAAACTGCACAGCTTTTAACACGATTCTCTGCTTGTGTAAATATTAAGGGACTTTTTTGTGACCAGAAAATACCTACCAAGCTCATCTATACGAGAACTAAATTGCTTTATTAAAACTGCAGGGAATCACTTGATTCTTGAGACACTGAAAATTAAAGTGCAGAAGAAATGAGATTTAAGTATCTGCATACTCCAGGTCACACGCAAGTGACAAAAATTTTTTTTTTTCAGTGGGGAAAGCAGAAGGACCATGATATGCTTAGTGAAGGATGTCTGTGTGTTATTTTATATTGTGCATAGTTAACAAAAAGCTATTAACATTCAACACTACATGAAAAAAGTCAGTCTTCCAGCTACTTTCTTATTAGACCCATTTACTACTTTACCACTTCTTTCATTTGTCAGATGAGCCACTCCTGCCTACTTACAGCTCTGCATTTCAAAAAGTATGCATGTTTTAATGCTAAATTTGTGAACGGATATTGAAACATTATTAAAAAATACTACCAATTCCAACACAGTGCTGAAAGAGCGCTAATTCTGTTTGACAAAAGTTTACATCCCCTTTTCTTCTTTGTAATTCAAACAGCTCTGCAGCGAAAAAAGGGTACTTACTGTCTTTGGACACTGAAAAAAGGCTAAATTTAAGGTAACAATGGAAACAATAAACATTAACTCAGTCTCAAACATGATGTCATGTTGTATGTAGCTAGGTTAAAAGAGAATGTAAAACAAATTACCTGGACTGTTTAGGAAACCCTAAATGCCCTAATTTACCCAACCATTTATCAGCAGTACTAATGAAAAGCCTTTCTTGCAGTAGATAAAGGTAGCCATTAGTCTCTGAACTGTACGGTTTTTACCAGCAAGACAAAACAAGAAGCAGATCTTGGGAGTAAATATCAGCTGGATGTTCACATAACAAGGTCCAGAGAGACATAACCAGAAGTTGTCTCTTTTAATCCAACTCTGAATAATGTTGGATGCTGTTTTCTGWTCTTTCAGAGCGCTACTACTGCCAAAATAACTGCAAGGCTTGCAAGTCCGAGTATATCTCGAGCCTTTCCCAAGGCACCCCAACACTATCTGAGGCACTGAAACTATGGCAACCGAATAAGAAAGCAGCTTCCATGATTAATAGATGAAGATCCCAGCGACAGTGCCTAGCTAGGCCATAATTCAAGAACGTAAGAGGAATTAGCATGGAATCAGTCTCAATCTACAAAAAAAGTAGATTTCAAAAAGCCTCAACAAAACAGCAAATTTTTTCTTCTGAAAGAAATATTCTACAGAACCATAAACYGTCCAAATTCCTGTTAACATTACAATGATCAGCTGCTTCCAACACAAGTAATGGATAAATACTCATTAACAATGAAGGAATCGATACTGCGAATTTCCCACCTGACTGTATCAAAGCCATACCTAAGAATGGCTTTGTAGGAATGGCTGTGTAAGAATACTCAGAACCTAGAGCATCTGAGTGAATCTGAGGAGCCAGAGATAAAGTCAAAACAATGTTTTTTGCAGTCAGAATGTATCTGGACACAAGTTTTCTCAGAGTGTTGGGGATTCATATCAGTGAGTACTTCTTCACTTGCTGAACTAGGACACTCATTTTCACTACTAAAAGGCCCTGTGAGTCTGTCAGAGCCATTGCAAAATTGATGAGGGGTTAGGAACACTTTTTTTAAAAAAAGTGCATAATACAATTTCCATTATCATCTCCAGTAATAATACTAGTATTATGGTCTTCATCCACTAGGTGGTTTCAGACTAAGGTGAAAAGACGTAATAAAAATATTCTGTGTTTTCTTCCACTTCTATAAACATGAGATTTTCACTGAAGGCAACTAGCTCTAGACACAATAAAGATATAGGAACTTTAAAAAAAAAAAAAAAAAAAAAAAAAAGTAGGGGTATTGCCTACAGAAGGGGCATGCTGAAGCATGGATTTACCTGGAGAGGATGAGGGAGAAGGAGCCAAGGGCTTCCTTTACTAAGGACTGTGCACATGCTGCTGTGTCACATGATATGCTATGCATCTGTCCCTGGAACCTGTCTTTTAACTTCAGCATGGCATGAATGTTTTAAAACTACTACATGTATTTTTGTTGGGAGTTCCTCAGCAGCAGTTTGGTCAGTAGCTTAAAAAATGGCATGGGATACTCCATTACATGTGCATTTCAAATATCTGGTGTAAATACTCCATATAGAAATGGCTATTATTAACGATAGTTTTAAAGGAAAGGTCATCACTGAATGCACTGAATTACCATATGTCTTCACTCTAGAGATACAGCAAATGGCAGTTCTGTTAATAGCTGGTTTATCTACTTCATTTTACATCTCTATTTCAGCCACTACAGAAACACTTTGGGGATTGGGAAACATTCCTTTCATACAAAAATGTCTCTGTATTCACACACAGTACAGTATTCCCCTCCTTTTGGCTGATAAATAACTGCAATTCCATACTGTGGAAGACAACTATCCAGAGGTTTTGCTGCAAATTATGGGATAATGCATGCAAGGTTTTTCTCATTTTCATCTTCCTGTTTTAAAAGTGGTATCTTCCATTTTATAAAAACTATAGCTGGAGCCAAACTTTAGATTTTGGAGGTCATAAGTCTGGCAGCCTCATTTATATTCATCTGGTGCACAAAAGCTGAGAATACGATTATTTTATGGGAAAAGGCACAGATATTTCATTCCCTTTCCTATTTCCTGTGGCCCGATAATTAACCATTAGTAGTTTTTATGAGTCTGAAGTGACAATACAGCAAATACCTCTATGCATATCTTTTAAATGAACCACTTCCAAGATTTTCTGAATATTCCAGTGTGCTGTATGTCCACCTCTTTTTTTCTAAAGTTTTCTTCTCAGTTCCTATTCAGTTCTCACTTTAAATTTTAAATCCTTTGACATCTTCCCTTTGCTAAAATGGGATAGGCAAGTGAGCAGCTTGGAAACTCAAGACAACATGCAATATGTGTAATTACGACACAGTAGGTGGCACTCTTCCCTTTAAATCCTTAAGCAATGCCTTGGTGCTGTGCTGCCATAATTGCCATGTTCCAGGCAAGACCTAAAACCAAGGTCTTGCTCGCAGTGGACAATTAAAGATCCTGTAACACTGTATCAATGCTAACATTCAGTTACTTCCACCATCGTGAATATTGGTTCAGCAGAAGAAAGCACATAAGGAGAAAAACAAAACAAAACAAAACATGCAAACCCTGATCTCCCAAGGTTACACCTGAAGTAGGAAGTTTGCTTCTGCTTCCCCAGATCCTACACACATATTAGCTGTTCAGTGAAGCTCCTAATAAAAATATTCCTAAAGAAAGTTTTCAAACTTAGGCCCAGAGTTTCCCCCAGCTGCTTGATTTTGTCTCCAATCACTGTTCATTTTTGCTGAATATTGTTGGTCAGCAACTGGACTTCCTATTAATATTGGCTGTATTTTACTGCCAAGATTATCTCCATACATGCTACAACCACCTCAGAGTAATGCTGATAAATAGAAATGATGATATAATACTGAAAGGATCACCATTAGAAAGCATTGTCTTTTCTTCCATTTTTCTGTTGTCCTGCCATGCAAAAGATGGTAGGAATTTTGCCACAATTTATTGTAGGCCTGAGTCAGATACCACTTATTCCAGAACACACAGATCTAGGTCTGATTAATTAACATTAAAGGTCTGATCCACAGCAAAAGTACTTGCACCATAGTTTCAGGTCCTCTGTAAGGATTCTCACCAGAGAAAAGTATTTTCAGGCTAGGACATAAGCATGAAGAACCTTCCTTATCTGAAAAATACTTGAGCACAGCCTCTCACAAAATTACATGGGGGGTGGGGGGGGGACATACACCGTTTACTTTGGTAAGACTTAAATTTGAGTAAGAGTTGGCAAGTAAGAACTATGAATATATCTCCTTAATGAGGAATAGTAGCAGCTAAAATATTGCAGGATCTGCATCAAATGAGGATAGTGAGAACAGCTGTTTCTGTACGGTTCAACTTCCTTCTTGCATACACTGGGTCTGAAATAGTAGAATGCTGTTTTCCAGGATTTACTCTGTTGTTTGTTTTCAGCACTCTACTATAGTGGATGGGAATCAGGTACTATACAAAAAAAACGTTTATTTGCATAGCGTAACAATGTGTTCCTGCAAACAAGTTAGATGCGAGGCATGTATTAGCTCAGGTCAATTTAATCCTAAAACATTTTGTGTCTTCCCTGCTGTAAACCATGTGAACTCCTTTCATGTGTATTTATGTATGGCTCTTCAAAACAAGATGACAAATTTCCCCTTCCCTTCACAAAACATGCACAAACAAGTTCACAATCACCTACTTCCTTTTTAATGCAAACAGTTCTATTCTGGATTTATCACAGGTCATTAATTTGATCTTTCTCCTTTTCTCCCTCTCCCTCCACCCCGATTTAATGAAGGCAAGTCCTTATTTATCCTTAGCCTGATCTACCTCCTTCCTCAGCCTCAAACTACAGTAACGACACTCCTCAATTCACAAATATTAAGAGGGAACTATTGCTAATCTCTACTTTAACCTTCAAGTAGCTAGAGGTGTTAACTACGTATGTTTCTTGTAGATGTTACTGCCCAATTGTTTTGCTTCAACTAGTACTGTTTAGCTGGTAAGATTGATTTTGCCATCAGAAGTAAACATATACAGTTTTAATGTAGACTAATTGAGAATATACAGAACACCTGTGACCATGTAATTCGTTTTCCTCAGAATATTCACCCATGCTTCAGGCATTCAATACTACATGAAAAGCAAATGTCGCAAGTGTACTTAATACTACTAATTGTTAGTGTTAAATCCATTTTGCTTTCAGACAGAAACCTCAACTGAGCAGTTTGCTCCTGAACTAAACTTCCATTAAGTCAGAAGATTTTCTTCAGTAATGAGGGGCAGAAAACTGAGATCAACATTTTTTATGCATAGGAAATTGTCTGAGTTTAAAAAGTTAGGATATTTTCTCTTCTTATTATATTTTATGGGAAGTTATATATTAAAAATGAGTTCCTTTTGGATAAAACTATAGCACAGACAGTGAAATGCCTTGGCAACTATAATTCTCTTTAAGGGTGACAAACCTTGATGTTACAGAAGCTAGTATTTCCATTCAAACATGTATGAGACTATTTTGTGAAGAAAGGGGTTTCCTGGAACAGACCCAATTTTCCTTACAATACACTAGATCTGTTTTTTTAATGAGGCTAAAGTTAACCAGAGCAAGATCCTTTTGCTTTTCAAGTCTGAAAACAAACAGCAAAGGAAACCCTGAACATGATAACAGTTGCATAGATCTTATTCACAGAAAGATGCCACACTCTCTTCAAAACCTCCATGAGTTATGTGATTAAAGGAGCCTGACTCTGCTGGACTTTCTCACGTCGATGCCAAAGGATTTACTCAACAAGACTACGCACACAAGAAAGGGTCACTGAATGACACTTAGATGAAATGAATACAAACCAAATACAGTCACTGGAATTACTTTTGCAAAGACAGAGTAGCTAGATATGTGATTTTTCCCACCATATTTGAGGTCCGATTAATTAATTAATATTAGTGCTGGATGATACTAAACACAAGTTAGCAGAATGTACGTCAAGTAATAAGCTACTGCAAGCAGCTCTGTGACAGAAAACGGTTGGGGAGATTTAGCTCTTCATTATACCTACACCTGCAGCCTGTGTGCAAGTATTCACCTTGCAGAGGCAGGAATTAGCTCTTTTTACAATTAAAGCACAACTAAAGCCTGTATTTTTTGCAGTTCTATTAGCAAAATAATTTTGTGTCTAGAGCAACAAAAGATACGTACTACACAGCCGCCAGCATCAGCGCGCAGGTTTACAAACTTCAAAAGCAGCAATAAGCTCAGGAGAGGAAAAAAAGCGAGAAGATTTCGCTCTAAACAAGTGGGCGAGAGCAGCGAAAGAAAATCCCAGCCTAAGGAAAACCCAGCAATTACTGCATTACGACTCACCCTCAGCACAGCCATACACGAAAAACGCTGCGGTCACGGTTAAAAGGAGCCCTTTCCCCTACAGCAGCCCAGGCTGAGCCGTGCTTTCTCGCTCCCTTTAACCCTCCGTCTGGGTGCCGGCCAGAGCCGCGGGAAACAGCCGCCGCGAGCGGGGCGGCGATATGACAGCCAGGCCCCGGCAAGCAGCGGTACTTCCTCACACGCCGAGACCCAAACTTTCCGCCGCCCGGGCCGGGCCGGGCCGGGCCGGGCCGGCGGTGACCGTTGGCCGGCGGTGACCGTTGGCCGGCCGTAACGGCTGCGCGCGCCGGCGGCCCCGCCACCCCCAGCGCACCAGCGGGCGTTGCAGGCTCCCGCTTCGGCTCATGCGACCTCGCAGCCAGAGCACTTAACGCGCGTTACTCCCAAGTGAGAGCTTTCCACGCTCGTGCACACGGGGGAGAAAGGGGCGGAAGAAAAAAAAAAAAAAAAAAAACAGGTCCCTCCCCTGAGCGGGCTCCCGGCGAGGAGGCGCCGGCCGCGGAGCGCGGTGCCGCTCGCCCCGCGGCGCCTTCAGGAGGGCTGGCCGCGCAGGAACTCCTGGTGCCCCTGTCAGCCCCTTTCAGGAAAACTTTCTTTCCTCTACCGCTTCGGCCGGTTCCCGCGGGGCCGGAGCTCAGCGGGAGGGGCCGTCCCGGGGAGCGGCGGGGCAGGGGCTGGGGCGGCGAGGGGCGCGGAGCTCGGCTGCCCCGCGGCGCTGCCGCTCGGCGCTGCGCAGGCAGCTGGGGGCGGCCGGCCCAGCCCGGCCCGCTGGGCGCCCTCTCCCGCCGCCGCCGAGCGGGGCCAGCGGGGCTCGCCCGCGGGCAGAGCGGCGGCTGCCAGCGCTGGGGAGAAAGGGGCGGGAGCAGCCCTGCCCCAGAGCCGCCCTTCTCCGCGAGCCGCGCGCAGGGAGCGCGGCCGCTTCCCGCACACCGCTCGCCTCCGCGGGCAGCGCGCCGCAGCCCCGGGCGCAGCCCCGCGCCGGCGAACAAAGCCCGCGGCGGCGCAGCGCGGCCCCCAGCCCCCGGACGCGCCGCCAGCCTTGAACAAGCGGCGCGGCGCGGCCCAGCCCCGCTCTCCTCCGCGCGAAACGGCAGGGCCCGGGCTGCCGGTGTGGGGTGCGCCCTCGTTGTCCCCCTAACAAAGACTTTCTCCGCCCGCCCCGACCCAGCCCACACGACGGCCCCGGCCCGGCCCGGCCCGGCCCTCCGCGGGTGCGGGAGCGCCGCGCCGCGCATGCAGCCCGCTCCCCTCGGAACCTGCGCGCACGGCCCGCGAGAAACGCCAGTACATGCAGCGCCCAGGGGGAGGAAAAAGAAGGAAAAAGAAAAGAAAGGCGAAGCCACGAGATGCCTGGGAAGTGCTAACAGCAAGCGCAGCCTATGCACTTGCAGGCGGCTCTTCTCCTCCTCCCCTAGGCGCTACAAACGCTGTCGAGACAGAAAGCAGCAGCCAACCTTAAACCACACACCATCCTCACTCCTCCCGAGCCTGCCAAGGCGACCCAGAGCCTTCCTTCCAAGCAACCCCGAAACATCAGATACAGATACGGACAAGGGAGTACTGTACCTTTTCGGTGCATGTATCTAGGCAGCTAGAGGACAGAACTAGCTGCTGTAGTGTCCCATTTAGTAATCCATTTAAGGGGATCTCTCTGAGAAACTGGAGCCACTCTCTCCTTTGCAATCCTTTGTCATTACTACATGTGTGCTTCCTGGGGGATGGAACATTTAGTATTTCTACTTTCTGAATTGCAAATGCAATTTGTTCATTTCCAATGATGGGAGAAAAGGGAGGAAGGGGGGAAAGCGTTCGCAATTCCTCTGCAAACCCAAATTCCACTACGGTTCCACTCCAGTAAGTCCCCTTCAGTCGTGTCTTAGGAGGTAAGTCATTTCAGGGTCTTGTGCTGCTCCCTTTCTACCAAAAGTGCTCCTGATGCGAAGGCTGCTGCAGGAAAACTCCTAGGCTGGAGGCACGCCGGCGCCGGGCAGAAGAGCGGAGTCGCTGCTAGCCCGGGCTCGCGGTCATGAGCGGCGGACGAGAGCGGGCTGCGCCGTGCCGTGCCCTGCCTCCCTCCACTGCCGGGCTCCCCGCGCCCTGTCACTGGGACGCGCTCCGCCGCCGGGGGCGGAGCCAAATCCCGGACTGGATCGCGCCGGACGGGCGCGCCCCGCCCCGCCCCGCCCGCCGCGCAGCGCCGGGGGCCGCGGAGGGCGGCAGGGGGGCGCCGCCGGCCCCGCGCAGCGGGCCGGGAGGGGGGCGCCACGCGGGGCAGCCGTGGCGCTCCGGGAGGCTGCGAAACAGCAAGGATTTGCTCATCGATTTTCTTAAATGGAGAAGTTTTAAGGARCGAGGGTAAGTGAATTCCTCAGACTTTGTGACCGCCGCTGCCCCAGCGGCGGCTGGGGCAGCACCGCACCCGGGGCACAAACGGCCTGGAAAGTATGCGGGGTAAAAATAGCCTCGGCACGAAATACTCCCCTGCAAGTATGTAAATATAACGTATAGATGATCTGCAAAGGACAGGCTATGCCAGCGACATTACCAACGTATCTGCTGTGATAGTCTGAACATTATGTTTGAAATTTTGTATTTACACGCAAGGGCTTTTTATTTATTTTTTTAAATATTGGCAACGAATATGCTGCCAATAAAACCACCCCAGCAAGCTACCGGCACGAGACTATTTTTAAATGTTACCAGGTTTATTTTGAGCAGGTGCAAACGAGTAGGAGGGGAGGCGCCCTTCCGCTCCAAGCCTTCCAACTGTGGAAACTTGCCAAAGGCCAATAAATTTTTGCACCTCTCCATCCAAGAGACATAACCTTATTCCTGCTCCATCTGTAGATCCGTATGTCTCCATCAGATTTAATGCTGAGGCAGCCATAAATACCGAGCGCCGACAATGGCATTTTAAACCATCGCGATGGTTCCGCGTCCACTTAAAAAAGGGGGGAGTTTTATCTTAGAAGTAGCAGCGTTCCGTTTAAGACAGGGAGACGGCAAACGGGAGAGAGCAGCTGCAAAGAGCAGTGGCGTCGGTCTGGGCATCGCGGATCGGCGGCAGCGCAGCGCAGGAGGCACCGAGGGAGGCGTGTCGGGCACCGCTGCGCACCGCACGGCTCTCCCGGGCGGACCGCAGGCGCCTCCCGCCGCTCGGGCCGAGGCCGGGGGGGGGGGCCGCTGCGCCCGCTCGCCGGCTGGCCAAACTTGCCGAGCTGCGGCCCGCCCGCACCGGGGGCTCCCCGGCCGCGCGCTGCGCCCGCCGGCGCCTCCCCGCACGTAGCTCCCGGCTTGCGTTTTACACGGGGGAAGAAGAAGAAAAAAACCTGCATTGTGTAACCTGCTAATCGCATCTCGGCGCTCGCGGAGCGCACTAATCCGAGGCACCGGGACAGCAATCCCTCGTTCCCTTGGGGAAATGGGAACAGGGCTGCAGCGGCGCGCAGCCGTCTGCTTTTCTCTTTTTTCCTCCCTTAAAAGGTCCTCCCCCCCGCCTCCTCCGCCCAAATCCCCCTTCGCTCGTTGCTCGCTGGGTTAATCCGTCCCTGTCTCGGAGCCAATCAGTCCGGCGAGGAGCTGGGGCCGTGCTAATAAATTAATCCCCTTCCTCCCCGGCCCCGCGCCGAGACACCCCGCCGCCGCTAATCCCCGGCTGCGGCTGGGCCCGGGCGGCGGTGGCGGGCTCTGCCTCCCCTCGGCCGGGGCGGCGGCCGCTCGGCCCCGCGCCTCGTTTACATCTTAATTGTGSCTGGGAAAACTTCTCTAATTGCCGGAATCGGGCAGAGCAACCGGATTGCTTCACGGGCTGAGCCGAATTACGGCCGGGTTCAGCGTCCTCCCTCAGCGGCGCGCTCAAACGAGCTGTCGCGCTGGCCTCACCGCCGTGGCAGCGGCGGCAGGGAGGCAGAGCGCCCCACCGGGCCGCGCTCCCCACGCTGCCGCCCGCTCTGCGGCTGCTGGGCGTGAGGCGACCGCGGCGGAGCCCCGCCCGCGTGGGAGGTGCGGGCCCGCCCAGCGCTCCCGCGGCGGGGCGGCGCGGCGCGGCGCGCGGGCCGTTAACGGCCGAGCCCTGCCGTTAACGGCCCGCGCGCCGCCCCGCGAGACCGCCCCGAGAAAACGCGGTGACACCGGCTGGCATCGGCGAGCTGAAAATCGTTGCCAAGCGTGGCCGCCCTCAGGGTTTTAACTGTAATGTCTGTGCTCTGAGTCTTGTTTGAGCCGCGCTGCGAGGCGAGGCTGCAGTTACTCCCCCATGAACATACCTATTTTCCTGAGGATTCATTTACAAGTGCGATTGTCTTAAGTTGCTTTATAGACATACATACATACATACACACATACATACACAYATATATATATAAACAGATTAAGTGGAAGAACATACTAACAGGAAGGATGTACTATCAGGCCAAGAAGTGTGGCATGAAAATTAAAATAATTACTTGTTTATGACAGCTCTTTTTCTGCCCTTTATTTTCAGATAATGAAAGGACTCTCAGAAGCTGGTTTTGGTCCGGTATTTGATTTAGGATCTAAAATTACACACACATTCATTCAATTTCTAGTTGTTAGATTACAAGGGAAAACATTCTTCGGTATCAAGTTTTTTCTTTCCCTTCAGACAGTTTAAACTGACTATATACTTAGGGTAATTTTCCAACCAAAGGAACTGAGACTTAATATATATTATCTTTTTTTTTTCTTTTTTTTTTCTCCTGGAAATCTAAAACAGAAGAGAGTTCTGCACTAAACAGAATAATTGCTGAGGACAGATAAATTTTAGCTAAACAAACTTACTCTAGATCTGAAAGCAATTAGAGAAACTCAACAAGTACAAATAATTTCTGGGTACCAAACCATGTGGCAGGGGGGGTAAACCAGATGAATGGACCTTGATTTGCCAAGACCCCTAGCCCCATTTCCCCAAAGAGGCACCAGATAATCTCATGCTACTTCTTTCTCCTTGACAGGAAACAAGAGTGGAGACAAAATACAGTCTGAATTTGCGGGCAACATCCATTCAACAATACCAAATGCTGTCATTCAATCATTACATTGTGGTTAATCACTATGTACATTTTGAGGTGTTCAAAACTTCCACTGACTTTGTTGTGGGCTTGAGTTGTAAGCAAATCTAGATTGGGCCCTCACTGTGTGCTTCACATCACAAATATTTCTGAAATGCTGAATAGTTTATTTTACACTTGCATTTCTTCATTAATCAAAAAAGGCTCTTTGACAGAATTTTTTCCCCCTATATTTAGGGCTTTGAAACATACAGACCGGACTTTTGTATTATAAAAGTTTTGCAAGAAGCAGAAAGCACTAAAACCTCCTCTYTTCCATATGTTGGTATTAGACGTGGCATCAATTGCAAGAACTTACTATTCAGGTTCTTTTACAAAAGCGTTTTCCATTCACCCACTTTCCATTCTTTCCATGTTTAATTTCCAAACCTACATTGACTAATTTCTTCCTTTAAGTCTCACATTAGAACTTTTTTGGTTTTTTTTTCTGCATTTAGCTTTCTTTTAGGAGGAAACTTGGCTCTCCTGTCCTTTATTCCCTTACTGGCTCAATCTGCAAAATTGCATATGTCTTCATAGCTTGAAAAATCCCCTTTTACCTGATTCCATGTTCCCTTTCTCTACTTACTTCCTCCTCCCCCCAGTCCAGTAACTATTTTCGTCTTCTTTTCTTTGCCACCAAATGATTTTAGGATATTTTCATGGAAATTTAGAATCAACCTCAATTTGTAGTGCAGTCAGATCATCTGAAAACAGAGACACAACCTTGCTCATTCGCCCAGACCTGTTAACAACTGGCTGAAGCTGCTCACCCTGGCGTGGGGAAGGAAACTGTTACCCATACCAGCTAGCACTCCCTAGCTGTCTTTTGGGAGCTGCCAAGGTAGAGTGCAGGGGGTTTTCAAGTCTCAGTCCAGCAAGATCTCCGTGGAGCTGCTGGAATTTTGCATTTTAAGCACCTTATCTGGAAAATCCACACAAGCCTCAGAAACATTCTCCAGTTCACTCTGGCCTTGCTTCAGGTTCTGTCTCTACCAAAGATTCCACTTGGGTTTGTAGGAAAATATTACCTCTGCTCCTGCCTCCTAATTACATACAAAATATGTTGACCTAAGGTTAGTGGGACACGTGGCCTGAGTGGGGGAAGGGTGCTCGAGCCTCTGCAGAGCTGTCACTGGGAGCARCTGGCTCTTTTAGATGGGTTATTCAAAGCTGGATGCCAACTGACATGCTGAGCTGCACGCTAAATACATACGTATTTTCTGCTCTACCACCTTTCTGGAGCCATGTGACAGTGAGTGGGGCATTCCGTTAAATAYAGCTCTAAAGAGCTGGGAGACTGGGCCGATGCAGTGGTACTGCAACGCTGGCCATTTTCTGTACCTGCTGTTAATACTGGATTCAGTTTGGTTTATTCTTGCCTCTATTTCAAAGATTGGAAGTGCAGCAAAGTTTCACATTGACAGGTAACAACACATGAGAGTGGTGGAGCTCAGGCTTTTGACAGCTCTCTGAGAAACACTAGGGGCTTTTGCCCCCAAGGAAAGTATGAAATGGTTTTGATATCCATGAGACACAGGAAGGCTGTAATCCTAGAAAGGGTTTTATCTCTTTTTTCCCTGTCCCACTCTGGCAACAGAGGAGATGCCTTTACCTGTGGGGATATGTCTTACCGCAAATGAAAATAAAATGCTGAGTGCAGAGACATCTTAATATAAAGAAGTGTTGACATCTTTAATCTTACAGCAACAAGGAACGCTCATCAAACTGTAAATATGATTTTTGTCAAGACAACATTATTGAAAGCCTGGCAAAGTAATTACTCCTACACAGAGAAAAATAAGAGCCTTCTGTTAATCAGTTCAGAGGAATTCACCAAACTCAGCTGTACTCTCAAAATGTGGTTGAAAGCTAGCACTTTTTCGTCAGCATGTAACTGCTCTTGGGCACACAACAGTTAAACAAAAGACCACTCTTAAAAAACAACAGGGACCCAATTCTTGGCCTCTTAGTGTAAGACAGCAATAAGTCTTTTGCCCAAGTAACTCCTGCAGTCAGGCACATAGTTTAGAATTTATGAGCACTAAACATTTTACAGACCAATGTAAACACATAAAATGAGATCAGATTAAGAACAGGTAGGCCATGGGTTTCTGCTACGGCTGTGATTTTTAATGGTTTATGAATCCCTGCAAAATTCCTTCTGTAACTAAGGACCCCACTAGTAACGCCACATTATTACATTGCTGGCTAGCATGTATGAATTTCCTTTTCTTAATTGCTTTCTTCAGATATCTTCCAAATAAAACATGGATCCCCAGATGACCATAGGCCCATCTAGCATGTGCTCATCAGGGGAACCCAAAGTATTAAGGAAAGTAGTTCAAGATATTTACTAGAAGGACTCCACAGACAGCTTTGCCTCTGCCTGGGAACCCCAAAGGATTCTCTTTGCCAATTCTGTGCAGGTTGGTCTTTAAAACTATGGAGAATTTTGGAAGCCAAAAAGGCAGGGGAGCAGATGTTTTATGCAAGAGGCTGCCCTGGTCAGCCCCTGCTGTATTGTGCCAGAAAAATCAGCAGATACTCATGTTGCACTGTGAGCAACATTTACATGTCACTGTGTCATCTAGTTCCCAGAAGAGGAGAGTGTTACATGATGGTGAAATAAGCAGTGTACTGTGGATAGTGGCTGGACCATATGGCAAAGGGAGTGGTTCCCTATTCAAAACAAAACAACTGAGCACAGACGATCAATATGGGAAAGTACTGCAGAATTTAACAGTTGCTAAAATCAACAGAAGTTTGTGGAGATTTATTATCAAATTACTCTAAACACATATGGGCCAGATCCTCCTCTGGTGTAAATTAGCGTTAAGTCCCATTAATGTCAGTGCATCCATATTGATTTCACCTGCTGACAGTCTGTTTTGTAGGATTTCACTGGGAAGGGAGGTGTACAGTAATTTTAAACTATCCTACAAAGCTCTATAGCAGGAACATAATTGATCTGTTGAATTCCATGGGTAATTCTTTAAGTCTCTAGAAAAATTATTTGCTATTGACCTTTATTGTATTTTCCATAAAGGGAAGCTTACTTTCTTCACACTTCAGATGTTGACGATCTCACATTAGTCTCTTCCAGTTAGAGTCTCTCTTTGAGAGGAAAATTAATCAAAAACTGTGGACAGAGAACCTTACAGATTTTTCAGTTTGTTGTTCTTGAGAGCTTTAATATAGGAAAGGAAAGTACACTCCTTAGTTACTTCATGGTAGTTCAGTTCAAAATATTGTGCTCTACATTTTTAATTTACTGTTTCAGAAATTCCTTTTTTTCCCTGTTATCTTTTCCAGCATTGTGCTTAGATGTTGCTTCCTTTTTGAGTACAGCAAGGAACCAAACAGAACAATACATTTCTTTGCTGCTGATTATAAGATTAAGGTTTGACACGAGCTCTGTCTAGTTGTTTTGGGGACACAGAAAGAGGTGTAGAGGGATTTCCCCCCCCCCCAAAAAAAAAATGCAGAATATATTTTGATTGGAAAGTTAAGCCAAATTCATACAATTTTCCTGGGGTAAATGCTCTATTCTCACCAGAATGCCATGAAATCAGAGTATCAAGCTTAAGGAAAACAGTAAGAGAAGAGTAGATTTATTTTGGCTTTGCCTGTGTTCTTACAGTGGATAAATGTGGTCCAAAGTGAACCATTACTGTGGCTCCCAAAATAGCAGTGTACATTTCAGATCTAGATGGGGGAGCTAAAGAAAGTGTAAAATTATCATAATTGAAAAGACAGCACTGAAAAAGTCGGTATTATAATAAAAATGTTTAAAATACAATTATAGCATCAAACTGAGAGCAAACCCAATTTAAAATAATAAAAAGTAGTTAGTTAAATAAGTCAAAATCATTGCGTTCAGTGTCCTTTCTGCTGAACTGAGCCCTTAGGAGCACTCAGTAAGTGGAATTGCTAGGCAATACAATATTACCAAAGAGAAACCTTTAATCGTTTCAGTAGCTGAAAGAAAGAGGCTTTATTCCATCCTCCTCCCCAACACACACACACTTTAATTCATAACATTAAACCTCATACAGCTGACTTTTTTTTTTAACCCTCAAATTGATGGTAGTGGGAGAAAGAAAGGGTCTGCAACTGACAGACAAGGAGGAAGGAGAAGGACAGTGGGAAAAAGGGCAGCTAGGACAAAATGGAAGGGACAAGAAAAAGACCTCTAGCTCAGAAAATTTATGAAGGAGTGGGTGCAGTGGGGGAGAGGGCAAGAAACCAGAGAGAATGAGGAGGAGACCGGAAGAAAGAGAACTAAAGAGGGAGGAGAGTAAATAGTCTCTATGTGAAGCAAAAGATTAGCAAGATACAATACGGGAATATAGGAAAAATGGGATTGGTTAAATCTTGACAAATAAGCAGCTGATGGAAAATGATCTTTTAATCAGGTTTTATCCTTTGACCCTGCAAGATCATTGAATTAAAACAACAAGAAATAAGAGGCTGAGTTGCTATAGGTTTGCACTTGCTTTTAGATAATATGAATATTTTTACATACTAAAGGAGAAATTAATGTCAAACACATTATGGTATGCTAAAATACAGAAGAGTGACTGAAAATGTGTTGAAAGAGATGACAAAGTATTTGGGAAGAAAATGGCATGTCCTGCTTTTGGCAAAGCAGCTTTCATTAGTGTCAGCTACCTTCCCACACAGCCCGATGAACTATCTGGATCTACTTCTGTGTGGAAAAACTGACGTAGGGTAGCCAGGAAATAACAATGCTATAGGACACAGGTCAGGCAGTTGGGTTGGTTGGAGTTTGGCTCCTCTTGGCTGTTATATCAAACCTATGAGCAAGTTGAAAACACAAGTGGAAATACAGCTCTCCCATGTTGCAGCGTACCTGCCGTCACGAAGAAAGAGCTAATATCCTTGATATCTCAAAGGGAACAGCAGAAAATGATTCCCCTCCAAGGGAGAACATGAGAGGAGTTGAACATTTGTAGCACAGTTTGGCTTTGAAGGGATACAAGCCATGGGATATTGACGAGGTCTTTTCGGTGATTTCAGACAATGCTTTAGATTTAGCAAAGATTATTTCAGAAAAAAAGAGCTGAAATCAGTATTTTCCTTTATCTGCTTGTCCATACTCCTCTTCCTAAGACTAAAAGTAACAGATGGTGGTTCTAGCACTAGTGCAACTAAAAGGGATGTAGTGGGCTCTCTTTCCCTTTCCCTGTACTGCATTACGCCAAGAAAAGTAATAATAAGCACAGTGGAGACTGAAATTCAGTAGCCTAGATTTTTCCAGATAACTACTCTGCCATTGGTACTTGAATTTACTAGTGCTTTACTCCACAAGAAGCTCCACTGAAGCTAGTGAAGCTACTTGTGGAGTTAGATGTTGCTTACCTTGCAGAGGTGATTGCTTCTGGCCCCTATGCGAGGATGATGATGACAACAGCATTACTACCTTTCCCTCTGGGCTGATTGTAGTCTGGAGTTTCCTGGCGATTATTAGAGCTGAAAAGCACTTGCTAACGAAGGCTGCACTATTACCAGGGAGCGAGAGAGGAGACTTCCTGTGTTTGCTCATTCCTGGGACTCATTAACCAGGTGACCTCTCCCGTGTGTGACTGGCCCAGGTAAATCACAGCCCAGAAATTCCAGCTTGGCTTAGGTAAGTTTCAGTCACTCCCCCGTGCCTGATACTAATGTAGCAAAATTGAGAGGAAGTGAGCAAAAGCCGCTGGGAAGATTTGTCATTAACCCAGCGCAAAGGGCAAGAGACTACGTAGAAGCTGACTGCTCAGAGGAGCTTGTTTGACTCACCATGAAATGGGAGATTTCCCATTGCTAGGAGTATTTGATCTCTGAGTTAAACTTTGTCCTTTCCTTATCCATTTTACTAAACATAATGTCCAAGAATGTAATTATCATTGCATGTGTGGAAGTTTAGTAGATAAATAAGTACACCTCATAGACACAGAAACAGTAAAATTATGTATAATGAAGAAGAAATGTGCGGAAAAATGTCAACTTGCATGAAATAAACTACAGTCCTCATTTATGTGCTGTCAGTGATGAAACTCCATTAGCTGAAAAATAAATTCACATATTATTGCCAAGGGTGTCATTTATAGTAATATTTTTGGTGACTAGATCTTTACTTGGGCTGTCCTGAAGACAACATTACTCCCTTTTGGCAGTGACTGCTTGTGGATGTTTGGATTTTGCATTCAGCCCTGTGTGGAATATGCATTAGTGTTCACAGAAAGCAGAAAAACTGTGTGCTTTTTAATATCTGCTTACGTCCTATGTGAAAGACAAATAAAATTCAAATAGCCCTAGATTTAACAGTGTAAGTTTTTACCTGGGCCTGTATTTTACCAGAATTTTTAATTCAGATTTTGAGTTGAACAAAGGCCAAAGTAGATTTATAAATGAGCTATATTTGATATGGGCTAAAGTACCTAGGGTAAAGAATTGGCCTTACAGAATTCTTTAGAAGTATTGCTACTGACTTTAGTGAGACTAGAAAATCACCCCAAATTGCAAAATACATTGCATTAACCAGTTTGTGACTATTCTTCCTACTTGTAAAAGCAGAAAATAGAGAAAAGCGTAATCTGTGAAATATAACAGTCATTAAACTGGAAAGCCTAGTTCAGTTCTTGGTCTCCCTGGAGCCAGTGGCCAAACTGGAGCTGACTTTAGTGTAGTGGGATACTGATCTTCAAGTCCGAATCCAAATTTTAGCACTGATTAGTCAGATAAGGCATATACAAGCCACCTTTTCCCACAGTCTGCTTGATGCTAATGGAAAGAATATCCCATTCCTGCCTTTTGGGAACTTGATTTCACAGTGACTCCCTCAAGACTTTGCAGACTCTACCTATATTATTTGGTCTCAGAGCAGTGTCTGACACCAATAGATAGCTGTTTATTTGATTTTTTTTAATGGTATTTTTGTCACTTTTTTTTTGTTCTGTCTAGAATTTAAAAATAGTCAGAATACTGTTTCCTCCAATGTTATATAAAACAGTAAAAAATACTCCTTGGCAGTACATGCTTATCCTTAAATGTTCCAGCAGAGTTATAAACCCCTGGAAGTTGGGGGCTTATAATGAAAACTCTCCTGTGACCTTAATGATGGTGGCATACTACAATATACAAGTTGCTAAATGTCTAG
This sequence comes from Rhea americana, assembly GCF_003343005.1. Lineage (NCBI taxonomy): Eukaryota > Metazoa > Chordata > Aves > Rheiformes > Rheidae > Rhea > Rhea americana. The sequence continues at coordinate 3,782,319 of NW_028186329.1, forward strand.
TTAATGAATATCAGTAGGATTAGGAAATGATGAGGGCACTTTTTAAGGTCTCCATGCTGTGATAGATTTATATCACTAATTACAATGAAAGGTGCATAGGAATGTATGGACATTGCCTCCTTCCTCCAGAAATCGGCACTGTCTCTTATTAATTAAATTGAATATAGAACAATATAAATCTCCCAGTGCTTATTCCACTCATGTCATACATACTAATGAGGATGAGCTTCTGAAGCTGGTGGTTGGAATCATTTATTCAGCAGTGGGAAAAAAACATCAGGATTCAGACCCCCTGCTGACTTTGCACACTGTTCTGCTAGATTTATATTGGTCTACTAATAAGTAACTGAATACATTAAACAAGGCGCTTGTCATTGCAAGGGTTACAAGGGACTCCTTGTTTTTCTTCCTTGTGTATTCTTTAGTGAGGAGATTAGGGGAGATGGGCCCATTATGTAAGTCTCCCCTCTTCGTATTTCATCCACCAGTTCAAAGCCCTTCTTTCCAAACAGAAACTAAGCCAAACTTCTCATCAATCATTAAAAGTCCCAGCAGTTACAAACTCACTATTCCTGATGTGAAGTGCAACAGTCCTTTTTTTTTTTTAACATAAGAAAGTGAATCGCACTATGCCTAGCATTTCAAACTCTATGTTACACTGTATGCATGATTAGTGAAGACAGAAAATACAGGGTATTCAGCAGCCACAAAAATGTCCCTTTAGAGCTGCTCTTTGGAAGGAAAAACAATAGACCAAACAAGTTGGATTGCTGCATTGCTGCATACACTGCTGCAAAAATAACTGGGGGAGTCCTCTAGACCCTCATTTAAGTTTGAACTGATAGACTAAATTTGTTAACCTTCTAGATTTAGGATGAAAAACTAGTACACACTATACTGGTAGACAAATGGTTAGTATTACAAACTTAAAATATGACAACTATCACCACAGGCTGTAGTGAGCGCTGTGTCCACGTGTGTAAGTTTGGTAAGGAAGCATTATAAACAGTATTGTATGTTGACAGGTGATAAATGAGGGCTTTTAGAATAAATCTGTGACTGTTGTATTTCTCTGTCCACCAGTTGTCAGAAGATGGACAAAATGCACTAGGTATTTAGCTCAGTGGACTGGTCCCTTCTGCAGATGAGTTCAGAGAGTGACATAGGAAACTCCATTAGCCTTATCAGCACAGCTTGTGTAGCGGCACGGGTAATTAAGGGTGGCCATCTCTTTGAAAAATCCCAGCTACACTCTTTGGCTGTACACAAGGGGGTAGGAGCATTTAGCATATATGGGCAAGCAGACCCATGGAGAGCATCACTTTCTGAAGAACAGAGATTATGCTGGATGCATGGGGGCTCCTATATAACCGTTGTCTCCAAATTGGCTAAATAATTTACTTTATTTGGACAAGTTCAAGAGAGGGTTCAAGTACACATCTAACTGCACTCAAATTTTATGTCTGGAAAATCAGAACTGAATGAATTCAGCGGTGAATGAAGAAGTAAAAAATCAAGAAGTAGTAGAGATTAAATACAGTCTATTCTTTATTTGTACTGTGCATACCAATATACAGATAAAGATACATAAGAGAGTTAAATGAAATAATCCAGTTGACTTTGTACCTTGCATAACCCCCTTCAAAAAAATAAAAATGAAGATAAAATTTCTGCAATTTTTCTTTTTTTTTGCTACAGAAGTTTCAGTATCAGTGTTGAAAATAGCTATAAAATTCTCCAGAGAATGAGAAGTGAAAGTTCAGCGTTGTATATCATGAAGGAGATCTCAGTAAATTAACTTTCCATTTTTCCATATTTCTTGCTTACATTTCCTTCCACCCTACAGCTCTTGTTGGTGACCCATTTTGTGAATGGAGCCACCCTTTTCTTTGAAGTCATAATTTACCTTGGAAGAACTATCCAGGAAGCACTCTCTCTCTCTCTCTTTTTTTTTTTTTTTTTTGTTGGACCTTAAAACGGGGTGAGGGTTGTCAGTCACCTCTGACCTTGTGGATAAGTCACAAATATTGCCTTTTACCTCAGGGACTCAATTTTGTATTGTAACTTTTTCCTTGAGAGATGATGGTCTTGCACACACTTTCCTATTTACAGAATTTAACATCCCAATGACAGTGCTAAATATGATTTATTTATGACATATAGTGTTAAATGCTAGCATGTGTAAATAGTAAATATCAAGTAAAACAGCACTTTTAAGAATTAAGAGAAATATATACAACTTTCAAATCACGTAGCTATGCTGATATGAGAAAGATGTAGGGTTTTTAATGTAATATGTAGAACAGATCCTATCTCACTGAACTTATCTCACTTATCTCTGTTTTTTTTTTTTTTTTTTTTTTTTTTTGCTAACTCTTACAAGCCTCTTTTATGTGTGTAAAATTATATGAGAGAGACACTTGGTAATAAATGACTTTTCAAAACCATGATCTCTTTGTTCTGGCCCCAGCAGCTGTAGGACAAAATTTTTATAATGCGTTGATTATACACCTATGAGTAAAGAAATAAAAACAACTCAAGAAACTTCTGTTAAATAACGTATGTATACTGAATGTGGAAATGGAAACTTAACATCTTTCAGTTCACCAGTCTTTTCTTTGCAATCTTAAGTCAGAATCTACCAAAAGTGGCTATAAGTGCGTCCCTAAAGTAAGAGGCAGAAGAAAAGAAGGCAGCTCTATGGATGAAGCAGAGCTGGAAGTTGCTATGGAGAGTCTGTAAGTAGTTCTAGGAGCCTGAAGATCATCTCTGGATGGTTTCCAACTTTGGGATGCAAATTTTCCTGGCTACAGTTTACAGCATTCAGAGCCTAAAATTATGGTTGATACTTAGTACTTTARGCTACTTCCTACTTGGATGTCTGATTCCTAACATCTTGGATCACATCTAAAATTACACCACTACATTGTGAAAATTATGATCCATTCTTTGTTAGAAGGAGGTCCATTGAAACTACGTATGTTATCATTAATCACTTAACATTTTGAAATCTTCTAGAGCAGTGCAGTATTTACCTTTTGCATTACAAATATAATGAAAAAAAATAGCATGGGGGGATTTGCTCAGCAAAACAATTATCCTATGTAAATAGCACAAAATACATATACATGATAGCTAGCTGGAGTCAGATCCAGAAAGCAATCTAGGTACCTAAAATGCAATTACGATACCAAACCCTATGTCTGTGATTCTGCTTCCAAAGCAGGCAACTTGATTAGCCACAATGATACTAAATGTTGCCAGCTTTCTGTACAGTGAAGCTGGGATTTAATTCACAATTTTCCCTGGGGGAAGAAATCATACAAGAGAGTAGTCAAACCTAAAGATAAGGTACAAATGCTGAAATCCTGTGTTTTAGATCAGAACTATGATAAAACAAAGACTGTGCAGCAAAGATGGACCCAGACTTGAGCTATATTTCTGTAAAAGAATAACCCAATCCATATAAACATCTTTGAACAATTTCTGCAACTCAAACATACTGTAATCATTATCAGACTTGTTTTGTATGGATTTGAATCTATTAAATTCCTTGGCATTATTCCTGTTTTTCTCTGTAATATCTATTAGATTATTAATATCCCATATTGGAGAAATGGACTGTTCTCTCTGCCTCCTCTATTTTATGTATATGCATATATTAAAGAACTTCCAGGAGATATGCTCCTTTCTGTGGCTGATACAAACTCTTTAGGCATTACAGTGTGACTAAATCTGACTGTTTATTCAAGCAGCGGTTGCTTTGCTGGTTTAGGTCTCCTCTTTTCGATGCCTTTTTTGCTCTTCCAACTCTCATCCTGGAAGGATGAGATAGACAGCTCCTCTCCTGGCCCTACTCTCATTTCTCCTTTTCTCAACGATCAGTGAGGTAAGAAAGCAGCTATGTGCATAATGAAAAGGTCTCGCAGGAATGAGGTGCTCCAGCTCCATGAAGTACATAGTCTCCAGCAGCCTGGGAACTGGGGCTGTTCCTAATATAGGTCATTTGGGTATGACCACAAAGCAGGCATTCTGGACTGTCCTCCAGAAATTGATTTTTGACTGCAGCTTGTAGCAGAACACTGTCAAACTTTCAAATGATTTAGTAATGTTTCTGTAGAAACATTTAAAGGATCAGATCCATGTTCTCGTTAAATCAAACATTCCCATCTAGCTCCAGAGACATTTGCATCCCAGATCTGCAATGTTTGCTTATGCTTCTATTGTTTGATGTAGAGCCTTAGATCTTCAATTAATATGCAATTCAGTGCTCACTGAGACAATGGCAGGATCTGCTCAGCAGTTTGGCAGCTTGTGAAGCTCAGATAAACTCTAACCTTTGCCAAACACAAAGGATGATAAAAGCACAAGTTGCTCTTTCCAGCTGAATCAAAAATAAACTGCCAATGACTTTGTAGTCCTCCTCTTTTTGCTGCTTTGCTGTGGTAACCTTCAGCTGGCATTGCATGGCATCTATAAAATGCCCACTGCAGAATTAATAAATAGAACTGTAGCAGCAAGCAGGTTGCCACAGACACGAGCAAAGTCTGCCTTTGACCACTTTTCATCCATTAGATTCAAAAGGAAACTTGTTGTTGGATATCTCTAGGCTGACCCTGGCACAGGTAAGGAGTCCAACGATACTAAAATCTACCTTACCCTGCCTTTGAATTCAGTGGAACAAGATTTCATCAAGGCTGTTAAATGGGAACAGTTCACTATAGCATCATGTAGATCTTTTCATGTGCATATCTCAGGGCTGAATTGTTGAAAAAGCCAAGTACAGAAACTGCATGAAAATTTCTTTTCCTGTAAAATTATTTGAAAATTAAAAGGTCACTATTTTCTGTAAATAAGACAAAATATAAGGCATTTTTTTACAGGAGAGATGTATATAGCACAAAAATTAGGAGGAAAAAGAAAAAAGCAAAAGACCTAAAATATGCTTAAGGATTTTTGTTGTGCATCTTAATGAAAACCTATGCATATAATCCTGACACTTTGCGGCTAGGTCTCCGGGCTGAAAATCATCCATCTCCTAGATCAACTGTGTAAAATAAGACAGTATATTTATGATTACTTTTCTCTCTCTTCACCAGACATAGGGAAAAAAAGAAAAAAGAAATTCCCATGACATGCTATTTTTAGTCATTCACAAAGTCACAACAGTTCCACATTTCTCCAGATTACTGCAAGGTCTGTTTTGTTTTCGAAATATTTTCAAGGAAAATAGGTGTGAGAGGCCCTTCTGTGCTTCTTTAAACGGTGTTTTATCTGGCTTAAGCAATCTGAGTGGTAGGGTTTTGCCAGCCTGACACATCTAGATTGAAATACATTAAAGAGAGAATCACACAAACAGCTCCCCTGGCAGATCGAAGAGGATGATAATCCAGGCGAGCTGCTGAAAGTTGACCTCCAAAGGCTGGGGAGTTGGGGGCAGGGGAGGGCACTGAATGATGGGGTTTTTAAAAGACCAGGTGATTAACCATGGTCATAAGAGAATGTGCATCCCAAGGTTAACGCAAGTTGGGTTAAAGCCTGGGTAAACAGGTTTTTAATAGTAATGCATTATCATTGCTGTAGTTGCAGCAGCATCTTCATCCATCTGGTAATTTGGAATTCGTCTGTTTAACAGATCTGGTAAGGCTTGGATTCAATTTTCTTCACTATCTGAAAAGAAGCTGAGGCTGCAGGCCCCAGGGGAGTGCTGTTGGCACTGTGCTCCTGGGCGTGCTAGGGTGAACAACTCTCAATCTTCTTTATGATGCTATTCCACTTCACACGAGCTATCCGAAGAGTCATCACACCAAGACGACTATGAGGCTGATGAGATAGAAACAGGGAGATTGATCATCCTGGAATAAACTTTGGCATGTTGATAGAGGCAGTGTTCTGCAAGAGACGTAGGTTCAAATCCCCGTTAGGAAGAAAGGGGAGCTGAACTTGGGTGAGTACACAAATCACTAGACCATAAGATGAAAAGAGGGCATAAGTACATTAATATCTCGTCCTCTGTTTTCTGAAGCCTAGTTTGAAGCTTTTTTTTTTTTTTTTTTTTTTTTTTTTTTTT
>NW_028186329.1:3788870-3971923 GCF_003343005.1 Rhea americana
AAAAAAAAAAAAAAAAAAAAAAAAAGAAAAAGAAAAAAAAAGATTGTCAAGCTTTCAAGGGAGTTTGCTGACCAGAAGAATCTCTTAGGAGGCTCACAGTAAATCCAGTGGAACAGTGCATTTTGTTTAAGTGCTTGTTGTTAAAGGTTGGAGTGCACAGTAGTCTTGAAAAGAATATGGAAGACTGATTCAAGTAGCCGCATTATTTTCGCAGGAGTACATCAAGAAAGAGCAGAAGGGGTTATAAGAAAAAAATTGCAACCATGGGAAACAATCGATTCACAGTCTCATCACTTTTTAATTAACTTGACTTCTTCTTAGTCTGTCATTTACACATTGCTAGTAAGACATACCTAGGGTCCCCCTGCTTTGACAAACAGAACGAGGGATTCATTTATAGCAGTAATTCTGCCTGTATAATAATTTTATCGCTAAAACAGGGAAAGCAAGTCTATGAAGACTTGAACAACGAGGAAAATAATTCACATAGAACAAACAAGAATATATTGCCGGGTGACTGACATGAATGTGTTCTGCATCTACCAAGTTTCTTCCCCCTTCCCTTTGCCTTGGCTTACAATGGCTGAAATTAGTCACTGAGCACCATCCTGTCAGCGTCTTTCTTAAGCAATTTTTATGACAAAGCTGTGAGATCTCCAAAATAAAGCTTTGCTCACTGAACTGCCACAAATCCCCCTGATCCAACATCATGCACTCTCACTGACGCTGACAAGAGCTGGCACGAACCCGCCCACCCGAGAGACCGCAAGTCCCCGCGCAGCGCAGCGCGGTGCAGCGCATTACTGCCGGCATGACCGGAGGAGCTCGAGCTGTCGTGCTGGTGACTGCAGCGATGGGGTTGCCAGCGGGGCAGGTTCGACATGCCTTCGCTAGCACATCCCTTCCCCTGCTCAGCCCACCAGCTCTCTGATGGCTATTTTAAACCTAGCCAGGCGTGCTGCAAAGCCTGCCTTCTCCTTGGGGCTCCTGGGAGAGGTGAGCAGCGGGAGAGACCACCGCAGCAGCCAGAGACAGACCCACATCCAAACCCACACCGCAGCCACCGGGCTTCAAAACGATGCCTTCGACCTGCTCTTGCTGCCCCCCACCCCAGCACAGCTCTTCGTAGCCAGTTGCAGCTCATAAGTCACTTYTCCCTCCCTCGCCACTGCTCCCCTCTTGCACTTTGCCAGTTGCTTTTCTCCCTCCTCCTCCCTTTCCTTCTCGCACCTTTTTCTACCGCTCACCTTTGTGCTCTCTCCCAAGCTCCGCAGTAACTAAAGAGGATAAAAACAGAGCAAAGCCAGCAGGTAGCGTGTGGTCTGCGTGTGGCTGTGAAGGTATGCTAGCTTCCATTAYGGTACCCCTCGTCCACCTCTTCTCTGGAGGACTGCTGTCGCTGCCTCTAGCCTTACGCGTGGCAGTAACCGTGGGGATTAAATGGACGGCATTCTGTTTCAGGGGAAAGGCACTGAACAGGTCTGTATTAGCACGGCATCTAGCTCCGCAGCGCCCTACACTTTGATCAGAAACACCCAAACAGTCGGCGATTGATGCCACATATTTGCTTATGTATTTATATAGAGGCTACTACGGAATTAAAAGCATTGCCTTGTATCTAGATGCATACACTGATTAATGCTGCAAATTATGAACCTTAATTAATGACAAAATGTCCAGAGTTTAAAGATAGAAAAATGGGTGGCTTTCTAAATCAAATATACAAATACATTTACCTCAACAGATTCACAATCCTTGTGCTTTCTGAATAAAGCAATTCAGTATAACACACCCRCTCCATTTCAGTGCTCTAACTTAAATTGTTGTTCACTGTTTTTATATAACATAATTACATGCTTTGCAGYGTTTGCTTCATCATTACTTGAATCAGTCAGTAAACCACAAACAGTTCAGTGGAACAGACCTTCAGCCAGCAAAAATGGGCAGCTTTTGTCCATTAGTCCCCACCCTTTCTTGCTATACAATGTAGATATATGATGCACTACATGTGGGTCTAATGGACACTGTGCAATATAAAACCATTTTCAGAGGCCAATTTGTTTGTTTGTTCTAGAAAGGTACTGTTATAACAGCAGTGATAATGATAAAGCTTGATGTACTAGGAACGCTTATCAGAGATTTTGTCATCATAAAAAAGTCTTATATGAGAGTTACACTATTAAGGGAGGCTAATAATGTCTAGCTGTTTGGGAAGTGTTTATGGCTGGGTAAAGTAGAGCTGGGAACTTCCTGAATTTGGAAGGCCAAAAATCTGGAGTACATTTTATGGATGATGGCCCACTTCCTATAATTTTTTTTTTTTTAATAAATAGCCTACATACAGCTAAAACTGTTTAGAAGGCAATGAATGTAAGTCAAGAATAAACCTTATACAAACAGCTCCAATAATGAAGAGAACTATCYGCTGCAGCTTAGTTGGATATTTTATCTTATCTCTGAAAATTAATTGTAGAATCTCCTATTATGATCTTCAAAGCTCAGATCTAAAATGTAACTCTTTCAAGAAGTATTTATCGTCAGAGACAATTGCCAAGAAGAGGAAAACAGAATGGAGAGGTACTCGTAAGGGGATGGATTGTGAAGAGAGAAAGTACTTGTGAACTATATACTTATACCCCATGCTTACAAAAAGCCTTCGTAACACGATAAACTAATGATTCAAGATCCAAGAATCAGTCATTTATGTTCTCTCATTCATGAATAAGCTTTATCCTTAGGATCTAAACATGTTCAGAGAACCAGCTTTAGCTTCAGATGCCATCTTTAAAAGGTAGAGAACTTTATGTCAAAAAGGCACTGTTTTCCATGGACACAGATGTCTGGCGATTCTGAAGACTGGATGAACGTAAGGAACTCTCTCGCAGGTTGGTGAGCTCTGGATTTTAACCACCGTTACTGTAACTTCAGTTTGCTGAACACCAACCGTAATATATGCATTTCCCATTCCAAGATCCTTCTTTCAGTTACTTACGACCTCGTAAATCAAAGAGTTTGAATGATTTTTTTCTTTTTCCTCAGGCTAAAACCAAAAAGGGCTTTGCTGTCAACTGTGAAAGGAAAAACGGAGAGAAAAGCGCTGTGGGGACAGGTAAAAATGCGAGACAGAACAGCTCACCCAGAAATTATGAAGTGTCACGAAAAGCTTAAAGCTAATGCTGTGGGTTTCATGGTGCAAACATCTGCAATTAGCTGAGATATTTGGAGATCGTATTTACAATCCCCGCATTTCCTCTGCTAAAATGGGGGTGATCCCCAAACGCTCGTGCCGAACTAAGGCGCAACGATGAATTTGTGGCTGAAAACCTGTCCTCCCCAGTCTACCTACACAAAAAAGCTGTCCTCACTGCGCCGCACACCCCAGCGCGCACCGACCCAGCCGAAACACCAGGTTACAAAGGAGAGGCTATGCCAGCGTCGCTCCTGCGAGGACGGTGCCCGGCATCAGCACAGACTCCCTGTAGATGTTTGCCCCCGTCGCTTGCCGTTCCTGCTGCGCTAGCGGAGGACGGCTCTGCAGACTGCAGACAAGGGACCGGCACGTCCGATAAGGTGGACTCGGCCCACAGGGCAGTCTTTACCATCAGGCAAAAMCCCTGACAAGAGATGCAGCACTGAAATCGCAGAAATACCCGCAGGTCACATCCCAGAACATATATGAATGTATTGCTTTTGGCTGCTGTCTGTGAAGATGCCGAGTGCAAGCTGGCACCTGACACCTCTTGTTATTTTCACAACAATCTTTCTTTTTAAATCAGTAATTTCTCAGGYCAGGTCAAAATTAGGGGTTTCAAAATGCCAGGTTTGACAGGATTAGAAATTTCCTAACCCTGACAGCRCTAGGAAGCAGTCTCATTCTGCCTAAGACTACAGATGGCCTTACCTCTCCATAAGACTTCCCTCGGTGCAGCCGCAGCCCTGAAACAGCACCAGGCGAGCGGAGCGACTGCTTCAMTGACAAACACCAAGCACAGGTATAGCTAAAGATTAAAACAAGAGGCTCTCGTTCTTTGTGCATCTTGCTCTCTAGAAGACTCTGCCTTTGCCTTAACCTTTTTTTTTTTTCTTTGCTAGGAAATTAAAGAGACATAATCTGACCCGTGAGACAAAGACGCTACTTCAAGACGTTAATGATGCTGCAAGTTGGACGGGAGTGTGATTTCTTTATATGAAACTTCCTCCTCGGCCCAGAATCATAAAGCATCATAATATTCTAAGAAAGGTGTTCTCTCAACATTTTCAGCAGGTGACAGCAGCCAAAGTGCCAGAAATCTTGTGAGAAACTTTGTCTTTCATGTAAAATATCTGAAAACATCAGTACTTTAAACATTTTAAAGTTTATCTATTCAAATAATATGCATACATCTTCTCTTGTTGGGAAAGAAAATAGCATCACYTTTTAAATTTGAGGAACGAGATAGTTTTGCATGATATAATCTGAAACATAGGGGCAAAATGGTAGGTATCCCTTTAAGTAAATAAATAGATTAAATGCAACCACCCAGCACAATATATATTACCAATTATCAGCAGAGTTAGGCTGTGCTGAAGAGAGCCATTGATTTCTCTTTAATTTGCAGCATTACTTTGGTGTGCTTATTGTTTGGGAGACTGTGAGGCCCATAAATTTCCACACACATGCTGTTCAGTTCGATGCACATAAAGTAAAATATAAACCAAAAGTGCTTAAATCAATAGGCAAAGAGATTTCGCTAAGAGAAAACAGAACAGCAGCAATTTTTTTTTTCAAAATGAGATTGTTCAAAGTTAGCACACAGAGCCAGTGCGATCTGCTATGTGCAGTTTAGTGAAGCTAGTGACAGGACGTGACCAGGTGCTAGACAGTTTTTGTTGGCTACATCAGGTTGCCTTCCTGTAGGATGCAGCTGTTCACCTCTTCTTCAGCTACAGCAGATGGAAAATTGATGTAGCTAATTGGTACTACTAACACAGGAGTCAAAGAAATGTTGCTATGGTTTTTTTGTTTTGTTTTTCTCTTTGACTTCCTTTTCCCGATGCAGAGTATTAGCATTCCAGATGGGGAACGTTAAATTATGTAAAATTTCAACGCGAAAATCTCTGGCAGTTGATGAAAAATGTCCATAAAATAAATAAAGGCTGCTGAAGTGAAGACACATGTTATCTATTTCTTCAATTAGCAGTAAAGTCCTGGTGGTATTCTTAAGGAACTGTGGGAGTTCTGACTGAAGCATTCATTATTTTTGAGGATACCACTGTTGGATAAAGGGAAAGAAAAATCCCTAAACTGAGCTGTGGCAAAATGCCTCTTTGTAGATGCAGAGGTTCTGCTGGTGGAGCTTTGTATAAATATGCTTAATGAAGTATTTGTAAAACTCTTTCTCTGGAGGACCCTAAGAGATTATTTTAATCTGCTGAGTTGAAAGGAAGACAGATCACTTGATTTCACTTTGAGTAGAAATGTGGGTTTTTAAAAAATTAAACATAATGAAGTATTACTGCATCCAGGGCTTATTTATAATGCTTTTCTCAGCTGAAAGAGYGTAGGATCAATAAGAATAGTTCCAGAAATAAAATGATCTGAAGTGTCTACCTTCCCATATGATTTAAATTCTGAAAACTATTAATATATTTTGTTCTCCACAATGCCTTGAGTTTTGATTTCCTATATATTCCTGCAATCAGGAACAGAAATTTGCGGGCAGCTTAAGACCCAACAAAGAATGCTGACAACTGAACAATGAAGATAAATTTCACTGTAAGTGCTGCCTTAGTTTAAAAGGCTGAATATTGATAGACATATGAGCTTTTCTGTCTTCAACAACCCTCCTTAGCTTCATCTTTGTTTCACTCAAAAGCAAAATATTTCAATGTACTGGATGAACTGATGGGGATTGTGGTGTTCAGTGCTCCTACAGCGCTTTTCCCTGTTCAATCAAAATAAAGTCGAATGAGATTCAAACAGAAAAGACAATTCTTCATTTTTCTTGCAGTTTTACTAAAGCACAGACAGAAAAATCACGCAGCCTCATTTTTCAAGGAAGCGCCTGCTAAAATTATTAGCTTTACTTACATGCTGTGTATTTCTTTTAATTACTTGGGATCGCCATCCAAAACACGGACGTATCTTAGAAACCATAATTCATTTACAAATGAGGGTCTGGATTGTTCCCCTGAGAAACCTGTAATGAAGCGACCTTTCATGTGATGGTCTTTTTATTTTTTTGCTCGGTGAAGGGAGACCTTAATCACCACCTCCTCCTTCCCCCCAACAAATCCCCTGGATGGCTCTCCACGGCTCTGCAGTCAGAGCCGGTGAAAAGGGGGGAATAACTAGATGAGACAGGACAGGGAATAGGAATGACAGAGAACATTTTTTTCTATGGTTTGCTGCAGTTGGGATTATTCCTCAGAAAATGTCATATAGTGTTGCCCTTTTTTCACTTTTTCACTTCCAAAGAATTTGGGACTAGGAGCAAAAAAATGACACACAGAAACCTCTAGGCAAGCGTGCAGATTATCTCCAGGCGCAGAAGGGTTTSAGGACCCTGCCCAGCATGTGGCCAGGCCTGTTTCTTGCAGCTTTGCGAAGCCAGGTCAGCAGACCTGCGGGAGCAGCGAGCTTGAGTGAAAGCCAAAGAAACTTCCCAGGTGTGTTAGTGCAATGCGGATAATATTTAAAATGGCAATGACTTGGCCTGGAGGCTTAGTATAGCTTTAATTTTCAGTTCAAAGCTTAATCAAACTTGCCTAAATGTCTTTGGATGAGAAACAGGCCTATGAATTTCTGGAGCTGTAACTTCACTTGAGATTTTCATCTTCTGCAATATTCTTGTGTTTGTTTTGGCTAAAAGTAGAAACAACAGGGCACTTGAAGACAGGAAAAGGTAACCAAAACAGGGATTCCTGCAACAAAAATGCTCCATCCCCTTACAGGGAATGGGCATCTAATAAAACAGGAATCATCYACTATCAGGCTAGAACTAGTGTGTAACTAAATACATATTCAGATCCATAAAACAGTAAAAGTCCTCAGGCAAGACAGTCTATGGATGCAAAATACCTAGGCTACAACCACAGCAGTAGTTCTGGTAGTCTTTCTAATGCCATAGCAATGCCCCCAGGGTATAGGTGAGTGCTAACTGAGTTTTTCAAAGACTGAAATCTAAAGAGATGAGCAGCATGCCGAAACATGGAAAACCAATTTCTTTTTTTGAGTTAGCTTTTGAATTATCTAAGAAGGAGGAGCTTAAAAGAGATACCTCACTGACCACCTCATCGACTGGTATACTGGACAGCAATGTACASTAACAACTAAAAATCCTGCAGTGCAGTTTTGGACTCATGAAGCTGGATGAATGCTCCGAATACAGGTCACTGTCATCAAATTCCTCTAAGTTATTTTTACCTTGCAAATATACCAGCAAGGATTTGGAGTGGACAGTCTGCCTCATTCATCCTGCATTTAAGCAAGTACTTCCTACTCAGTTGTATTTTACAATAAATGGTCATTGGATAAAATATCTGATGTCAGTAGAGCAGGGACTAGTGTCTTACTATGGCAGAGACAAGTTGGTGCTCACTATTTGTCCCCACTTTATTCARACATATTCAATAATAGCACATGGAGCAACAACAGGAAAAGCTGTGAATGAAAGTGTCCCGCTCTTACAAAGGCAGGTGGTGGCAGAGGAGGAAAGGAATCAGGAAAAGAGAGAGTTTATATATATTTAGCTGGGGACTTTCTCAAGCAGGGAAGGGAACCACATGCAGGTTCTGCGAGAGCAGCAGGACCACTGTCCTGCTCTGCTCATCATCCAATGCACTTTGGCAAACACTGGTTGCACTGAGCCGCTACAGAGACAAAAAATTCAGGCTGTGGCTGTGGGGGCGTCTTGGCCATGAGGCAGAAAGTACTTTGTGCCCTACTCAGGACACTCCAGCTCTTCTGGGAGCAACCACAAACCAAGCTTTATATCAGTGTAATGTTGAGAACTTGGGTACTTTCCAGATTAGCTGAGTGATGTTTTTAAGGGTTGCAATTTGCACTAATGCAGCTAAATCCTATCTTAGATTTCTAAAGGCTTTTCTGGATCGTGCCTTATTGTCTGTGGGACAGGAATCACTTCTTACAATAAGGGCTTTACACAGCAGGACCCTAATCCAGCTCCGATTGCAGGGGCACTTCTATGCAAAGCCATAATATTTCGTCAGCAACTGCAGCCAACAGCATCGCTTGCAGGCTTTTTTTTTTCACTTTTCTTTCAAAGAGGATATATCATTTCATATTATTATTACAACYGAAGAAGAAGGAAGACTAGAGAAAACATCTAACAAGTGATGCTTTGGAATATCACATCCATTTTCGGGCAGTAATGCTTTAATTGTTGGAGAGCTACTATGGACTAGCTATAAACGAAGCTCAGTCAGTCATAAAACTTAATATACTCATGCTCAAAGCAAGTTATGCTCAGACACTCCTCTGAGATGACTTTCATCCAGTTCGCTTTTAGCACCGGAGGAAGACATTACAGAGTGGATTACTATTGTAATGAGTTTTTCTTAGGGGATTTGGAAATAGATGTGTTATTAAAATATTTGTAAATGGTTTTTTCTCAGTTAAGGGCTGTATTTCATATTATTAATTTTACTTTTATGCTGCATGCATGTTTTGAAAACTTGAAAAGGAGGAACTTGAATAGTGAGGAACAATCAACCTCAGARCATAGGTTAAACTGAATCTTCGGAACTGGCTCTCTATACTGCTCACTACTACTGAGTAATCTGAGATTAGTGTGAAAAACACATGYCTCTTAAAGATGACCACCTCACTGATGCTTAGCGGACTCACCGCACAATGACCACGACTAACAACTTAGAAAGCACAAACACAGTGTGGCAAAGGGGAACTTCCAAATAACTAAAACTGAGTAACTTAACCGAATGCCTAGCACTGAATAAACACCTCATGGAATGATAGAGAAGCAGTTTCAAGGTTGTTTAAAGAAAATCTTCCAAGAAGGTTAGTTTGAAGCAGCTACGTAATGTGAAATATCATGGTTCTATTTCACAGCTCTCCATAAGATATAATGAATGCACATGGTACTACAGAGAGAAAAACAATTACTATAACTCTGGAAGTACTTACAAAAGCTACCTATATCTCTGCAATCAATTACTCTTTAGCTGTTTCATGTTTAGCATGTTCCCCTTTACCCCATGGATAGACAACCAAGGACAGACAGCCAAGAACCTCCAAATTTGATGTATTTCTTTGAAAAAATGTTATTAACCATCCCCATCTTCAAACAGTTATGGAGATACCATCAGAAAAGATGCTGAAGTTTCCTGCCCTGTAGCTTTCTGTATTTGAGAATTCTTAAATATTAGTTTGGAGTTAAAGACACAAGCTATGTTTACAAAGATGGCTGTTCTCGACCCTTCCCGAACACACGTGCTGCTGAGCAAATGAAGTTTTATGGATACTGAAGCAGCCTAAAATTGTGGCAACACTGTTGAGCTTTTGTGCTCCCTTCTTGTACTACAAAGTAGGTTTCGATCTGTTATACTACAGGCCTTCTATTTATTCTAAGGTGCTGGAAATTGTTATTTAGCACGTGATATGCAGGGACAGGTGAAGTAGAAATCGCACGGATCTACGTGATTTGAACACCCCTGTTATGCTTGCCTGTGCTCAATGACCAAAATGGTCCTTTTCAGGTTCTGTGTTTCTATGTAAAATCCATGCGGGCATCTTCTTCGATATGCTAAGATGGGAAATCCTAGCAACACTCTTGATACTCCAATAATGAGGGTCATACCCACTGTTTGAAATACTTATTATACAGCCATCTCTCTGTTGGGAGAGCTGTCCCACAGGATCATCATTTTTGCCCTCTGGATTCTGCACATGCTGGGCAGAGACCTCACTCTCAGCTCACACCTTTATCCAGGCTCAATCTGAGCCCTCAAACTGAACATTTCTTCTAAGCTTCAGAAGGAGTTTAGGTTTCATGCCCTCTCTCATCCCCATTTCTGGTCTAAGTAACAGAGACCTTACACATTTTTTCAGGTCTCAAAGCAGTCTACTAACCTATCTGGAAATAGAGAACACACAGAAATCATATAGCACTGCCTATTTTCATATGTTTTCAGCTATTTTCTTTTTTATTTAGTAGCTGGGTTTTCCAAAGGAACTTGCAGAAGAATATACTAAACAACATTAACAATGTAGTCATTCCCAGGACAATACGTTTTAGCAGTATTCAGCTGAATAACCAGACTTGCAAATGCCTGCCCTAGTATAAGTCTTTGGAGAGATGTTCTCATTTCAAATTTTACCCCAATTTTGCAAGCTCATCTGTAAAGAGAGAGCCCAAAGCCCACTGGAGACCTGCTTGGCCTATAGACCCACTGGGCCAGCTTGGAAAGCCAGGGCCCCATCTAGAAAACAAAACTATTTCAGAGAGAAAATTATGCTCTATTTCATGATATCATCTTAACTTACTAACTCAGAAAACTCTACACCTGGCATTTAAGGAGAAAATCCAAACTTATTGTTTCCATTTTCAGTATCACAATGTATATCTGAAACCAGAAAGTGATCTGTCATCAAAAATAATATGCCAATACCTACTCCGATTTGCTTTTTTGAAATGATTGACTGTTTTTCTTAAAAACCTTTCAAATTGGTCTTACTTTTCATTCTAGAGAAACCCAGCTGCTTTCTTACTTTTGAATGCACAGGTATTTCTCAGGCTGTGGGAATCCACCGTTTTGAAGCKGCTTTTACAAGCCCCTTCCCAGGCAAAGGCAAATGTTAATTCCTCTTTGGCATTGTTCCTTATCTTAGTTTGTTTGGCATGTTGGTTGTTCCACAGGTGGCTTGCAGTTGCCTATTGTATGGACCTTTACTTTAAGATGATTAAGACCACCTAAAGAGAGCACGTATACTGGCCTGCCCCTGTGAACTGTCAGCATTACTGATGTATTCACTTACGTTGATGGCCCAGCTGTCTTCCTACTCATCCGTAAACGAGCTGTTGCTTGCCTGGCTACAAACCAGCCACTTCCCTTCTAGTCTGGGCTTCACAAGAAATAACACTCGGCATCAACCCGGCTGCTTTTAAAGATAGCCTTTCTCTTGAAGGCTCTCACCATGTGCTGCCACTGATGCCAGCAAAACAAAGGAAAGAACAAGTCTCTAAAATAAATTCATCTGTTTACAGGATCCAGTTATATCTGTAGATCAAAATATAGACAGCTTTTTATACCTAAAAGTCAGTCTTTCAAAGAGATTAAAATTAGAGTGCTTGTACAGACAGGGAGACAGACAGTAGCACCTGAGCATGCAGCTCCTCTTGCTTCTCTGTTTTCCTTGGCTCAAACCAGGCAGATTTTACTTGGCAGTGAGGCTGAACCCCAGAATGCTGTTTATTTGTCTTTTTGCAGCAGAGAAGGCACCTTCACAGAGCTGGCAGGCAGTACAGTGCTTCTGTTTCATTTTGGGGTAATACGCTCCCTATTATACTTATTGTTCTGCACTTATTCTCTTGCCTGGTACTGTAATACACTGCTCTCAGTATTCTGATGGGGTTTCACGGGTTGCCATCACTAGCGTGGTTTGTAACAGGAAGCCGGGACAATAAGGCTTTGAGAAGTTAATGGGAGAAATGCATGCCTCTGTAGCGGGGCGTCAATGCAAAATGAAAAACAACACTGTCTTCCCTTGCTTGTTACTGCCATCTCATTCTCACCAGTAAATAACGAGTGCATTTCTCTCCACAATGAACACCAGCAAAAGGAGGACAGCCTTCGCCAACAATGGGCGCACTATAGGACGGGACAGACAGACAGCGCAGCATTCCTCTCCGGCATTTCATATCGGCACCTGCTACCCCTCTCCAGCCCCGAGAGACTTCTGTGTTTAAAGAAGCTCCTTCAAATTTTATCCCRCTGAGCACCTCCAGTGAACCTGCATCTTCCCGTCAGAACATTTCACACTGGGTTTACCGGAGGCTCTGGGAATCTARGAGTAGGTTTTCATGATACACTCCTGAACATAACGCTAGTGAAACCATTCTGTCTACCARCTTCGCTTGGAAGACAAATTGCATTTGGTAGCGCAGAGCGCACAACTGTGCTGTTGACTCGAAAACAGCCAGCCAGCACCAGGGTAAGGTGGCCTCAGGAAATGGCCTCTTATTTTTCACTGGATATACACTATTGTTGCACATGCTGACAGAAAGGTCATGAGTGTTTTCCGAGTTGCACAGTATTCTTACATTAACTTAAAAATTCAAAGAACTAAGAAAAAGATGAATGTTTTTGTTAATTTCTTTCTTATCAATTTGCATTTTAACTATGTTGTTRTTTCAGGACAGAAACGACGGCAGGCAAAAGGGGAAGAATGATTAATACAAGGTTATTTCCCTCACTGAAGGCCAGATTAATCTTTCAAGGACCTTTGGCAGGCCACACATCAGGTACCATCTAAAAACACAAAAACAGACTCAGCTAGTATAGCAGGCATATAGAGGCAGAGCGGGATATATCTGGCCTGCAGGCTGCCAGGAAAAGGTTTCATCAGTGTGCAGAAACCAACATTATCCCAGACCAGTTACTCAACCACTCAGATAACCCTAGCACGCTCTCCTCTATGCTTCTCGTTGGACTYGGACATCTTCAGACGGTAGGGGAAGACCGCTCCTGCTTTTGCTAACTTCTCTCTGCAATTACCCACGCTCTGTTATCTCCAGGTGAGTTTGCTGACTTGGAACTACTCTAGAGCAAAACCAAATTCTCCTAAATAGCACTTATGAATCCACTTGCTTAAAAAAGTAGGTTGAGCTGAAGAGGTAGCTTCATTTAGCTTCTGTCTGCATTTTTAAAGCACTAATTCTATATTAACCTATTTTTACACAACTTGGGAACTCCTTAGTTCATGCATCTTTTACAACATTCATGTATTTCTGTCCATGTAAGCAGACTTTGGGAAGCTCAAAGGATTGTGTCTTAGCAGAAGGCAGCAGTTGTATCTGGTGCAGATCCTTCTGGTTTCCATCTGTCCACCAGAGCCACAATTTACCGACCCCTGACACACAGTTTATAAGCTGGCTCAAGTTTGCTGGAACGATGGTTAGACTGCGATRAATACAACAACATTTTTATACAGTGGCTGTCTACTAATAAACTGGCATGTAAATAAACAAAAAAGCAGTGAGGATTTGGGAGAACATTTTTGTCTCCTAAGCGTCCCATAGTAAAGTACGTGGGAAGACTGTTGTAGCTCTGTTTGCTATTACCAGTGACAATGCRGAGCGTCAAGGTTTTAGCCTTCTCAGGCGCCCTGGACAAGCATGCGTGATAGCAACATCTGTAGCACGCTGTATGAGCTCTGCCGTGAAAGCAGTAACAAACAAGCCACTTTGATATTTCTTCCCTTAAGTCTGCTAAAGGGGTTCTAAATTGATTTAAGARTGATTTAGTTAAACCAGATTAAAGTCTACACACTGCTAAAATCTAATCAACTAGCATGCCTTCCAGGAGTTTTCCTTTATGAACAGGACTAYGCTTTAGAGCCRACTTTTTCCAAAAGATTGATTTTGSTTCATTTTTTCCTCATCGGTTTCCTGCAACCTGGATTCAAATGAAGGCATGAGCAARCCGTTCAAACCTGTGGCTGTTTCACTGTTCTCCACAGATCAGGTATCTCTGTATCTTCTCTCTGTTTACTGCATGGATGTGTGAATATTCATTACAGATTGACTGGCGCCATCCTAGGAAACTTTTATTTAGTTTGATTGGGTGAATAGAAAGGCAGTAAAGTTTGCTGACAACCCTGAGTTACCAGGGATAGTAATGACAAGGGCTACCCATCATTACTAGAAGAGCTTTATGAGACTTTGCACATCAAAACGGCAGATGAAATTTAATGAGATAAATGTAAACAGATGCACACAGGATCTCGCCTCTCTCCCCTTTTCCCCATGAGCTCATGTATAAAATCACGGTCTGGGAGCTGACTGTAATGAGTCAGGAATGAGATCCTGAGGTTATAAAAGACAGTTTCGTGACAATGTCAGCTTAGTGGTCAAAAGCCCACTGATGCTGGGAATTATCAGGAAAGGGGTAAGAGACAACACAGAGAGTAGGATTTTACCACTGTATAAATCCATGGTGAGTYCTACAGTCTTTCTATCACAAAAAGGTTGCAGTAGATTTAGAAAATGGCCAGARAAGGGTAAAAGGATGATCAGAGGAAGTGGGTCTTACACATGTCACATGTAATTACTCAGTGGAAACTCTATACCATAGGATTCTGCGAAACCCAACATTTCTCACAGAGTCAGAGGGAAACTGAACCAGTTCACAAGAAGATAAATACCTGAAGCCTTCCAACTATGTAGAAGTCACCTTTGACTCGGGAATCTCCTGCACTGCAAACTGTGGGAAGCTAGAGGGAATTTAGGGGAAATATAATTATGTCCTTGCTTCGCTCTTAAAATGTTTCCTGAGGAAATCACTTTTGACCATTCTCAGAAAAAAGATATTAGGCCAAAAGTTCCAAAATTCTTACAGTTTGTATGATATAAAATGTACTAATAACCCCAATAAAGCCCCTGTGAAGTCTCGTAAAATCAGTAGAAAGGCTTTGGCTCCTACATCCCGTGTTGTGACAAAATTCTGAGAATATACAAGAGCACAAATACAGACTGAAATTCAACTGGTCATAAGCACCACTAGTAACGTCTGAGGTTTTTAGGCAGAAATTTCTCTGAGTGTCAAAAGTTGTTTGAATATTGTAATTTTAGTTTGGAGCTGCAGATCTTCAGTGGAATCTAAATGTTTATCTTTGAAACTATTAAGTCATCCCATGAGATCTAGTTGACGTGAATTGGTCAAAAGCTTGTTCTAAGTGGGAAAAGAAAGTGCAAACTGAAGAGAGAATAACCATGTCGAAAGGAATAGTTTCTCTTTTTTTCTTTTAACCAAGTAGCTTAAGTTAAAATTAACTTAAGGTTGTGTTAATGTCATTGTCTCATAGCTGCACTTGCAGGGAGCTTTGCTTTTTTGCCAATCTGTTGCCAAGTGATACTTGACGTATGCCTGGCCAGGAAGTATTAACAAATAAAGCTCCAGTGGTTGCCTGTCCTCCCCCTTTTTTTTTTTAACCATGTATTCATGGAAAGTTATTTTTAATCTACTGATAATTATTTATGTAGCTTCTATTTTACTCTGTATATAAGTTTAGTTCCAAGGCTGCAAAATTTATAATAGTGAGATCTTGAAAATAATAAACTGTTTGCAGAAAACCAAGGAGACAATTTCAATAATTCTCTGTTAGTGCTGAACACTTTTCTGCTCCATCCTGATTTTTTTTAAAAAGGCAAAGACTCTTTTCCTGTGTGTTTCCCCTCTGACATGTACCTTTTCCTCTTCCTTCTGTGAACAGCGGCCCACGGATAGCTCACCATTTTGAAAAAACAAGAGCTACAACATCACCAGGGCACTGAAGATTACTTTTGTCCTAGTGTTCCCTGTAGGTTTGAGTATGCATATAAAATGAGAATATGATATGTTTATATTAGATTTACATTTTCTTACTTTTAAAAGATCAAACATCTGGAAACACATCAAACATCTGGAAAAATCAGTGATTCAGCCATAGTTCATTCCAATTTGCAGATCCAGTTATTTGTGTCAAGAGGAAACCACGAATTATACCTCRTAAATAGCTTTGAAATCAAAGCTCAGACTCAGGTGGAACTGTGGCATGCAAGTGTAAAGCTGAGATGCGAAAATGCCTTCTTTCAGTAGCTGCTTAGGCCTGGGGGCTTCCTGCTTTGCTCTCAGTGCCCCTAGTGTGCCCAGGACTCTGCTCTGGAGATCCCAGTGTGGCTCTTGGYGCAGCTCAGCTCCTAGGTTCTGCCTAACGTGATGCACAACTCAATGCAGTTGCCGTCCTCCAAATAAACSTAAGTGCTTACAAGCAGGACCCAATACTCATCCAAACACTGCTGTGGTCAATTCTTTCCTATCAGGAGAAAACAGAGCAGCCACTGCCCATTAGATAACTACCTTGGGCCAAAGCAGAAAGCCACCTTGTGGGAAACTTTGGGTCAGTCCTCTTCTCAGCCTGTCAAAGTCTGCATGTCATTTCCCATTTTTGTGATCCAAAGCAAGTGGGAAAGATGCTGACCCTCCTCCAGCCTTTCATGTAATCCTACCAGCAACTTCAGAGGGCTGTGCCTGGGAAAAGCACGGCGTTCCTTTTTCTGCACAGCACCACATTTTCTCTCCGATCCCTGCAAATAGCTGCAGGAAGCAGCACTGGGAAGAAACTGTGGCACRGTGATGAGAAAGCCTCAGTATTATTATAAGAGGTAGAAGAGCCTTAGTATTATTTTAAAKGGTAGAAAACGAGGACTCACAGGGAAGTGAGTCCTTTGAGTTCCTTTACCTTGCTTCTCAATAAAACAAAATTATRCTTTCATCCACTCACCGGAGATGGCCTATGAGCCAGGCAAGCAGAGGTGCCCGCTGGCAGCCCTGGGTCAGACACTTATGTCCAGGATGGGGTGTAGTTTCAGCACATCTTGGCTTCCTAGTGGCTTCCTAAATTCATGAGGTGTTTCGATTGTCCTCCTGGGGTGACTCTGTCTCCCTAGGCTGTACATATGGCACAAAAGCACCTCATTCCAAAATCTGGATCCCGCTCTAGAGGGCCTGAAAGTTTCACACTTATGTCATTTAATAGATCTAGTTGTAYATGGCCTGTTTTGGCAGTGCAACGTTCTGCATAAATTCCTGCTTCCTGAAAACTCTCAAACAAAATGCAGTCATGCAGTAAAATTTTTGAAGGCTACAAGTTATTCGTATCTACGGAGTTGGCTCTCCTTATGCTAYGAGGAACTGAGCTCAATCAATATACATAGACGTAAAACCAGTAGAATTGGGAATAAAATAAGGTTAATACAYACCTGTGCATACCTACAGATATATTAGGCCTAACACATCTCTAAAGACTCAGACACATGGCTGAGCTGCTGTGCCTACTCCAYGCTGCTGACTTGAGATAGGTGATCAGATATGTTTTCATTTAAAAGGTGAGGTAAAATGCGTTCTTTCTATGGAAAGTTTAAGCTCTCTGCTGTTGCATTCTACTTCGTGTTTGAGACAAAGTATGAGTTTGTCTGTGGTCCGTTTTCCTAACACGAATTATACAGGGTGACTCTGTAGGGTGCTGGGGCCTCACTCCCACTGGGTGCTGGGCTCATTTTGCTGAAACCTCAGGGGTCCCTTCTCTTCTKTAGTGCTTAGATAGTGCAAGAACAATGTCCAGTATAGCCATCACCTAAACTTCCTTCTCACCAACTCTTGTTACAGGGCAAGTATGGAGGGAATATTCTAAGTGGGAAGAGGTAACTRGAAGGGATGCTAGAGAGTCATCACCACTTGCTGAGTACTTACAGCATGGGAGGATCTTAAGTATTTTTGACTTGAGGTAGGTGTCATGGCTATAGGCTGGAGCAMATGCCAGCCTACCTGTCTGGTGCTAGGCCGAGATTCAGGGGATAAATCCAGTTAATAAATGCATTGCCTTTGATACTCCCGAAGTAAGCTGAAATTAGAGAAGCCCCAAACTCTGCAGATATGYCACTGTAAATATTAGTTTATTCTCAATTGCAGAGATATGATGAGTATCACTGTAACAAGTAAAGCCCAGTAATTTATTGACACCTTTCCCAATATTTGTTACTTTTATTAAAAAGAGGCCTAAAGTGGGACTGCCTGCTCTATACTGGTGTAACAATGGACAGTCTACCTCTCTCTGGAAAATCTCCATGCAGTTAATGCAACCCATGGACCTTGCAGCTACAAGATCAGAATGAAGCACTTGTGCAGCCACCGCCTGAGAAGCAGTCTGCCATGGTGTGTTGTGACACCGCCATGGCTTACTTTAGCAGTTTCTTTCGAGTAATTTGCGTTTTTTCTAGGAATGCTCAATACATGGGATGGGTATGGGAGAATTAGGAGGCATTTTGTGATGATGAAACCTAATGACAAAACTAAACCAGCACTTAGGTTTTCATGAAAAATCAACACTAAAAGGTCAGCAAGTCTTTGGCAGAAGAGTGCTATTGCTTATTAAGCTAATTGYGTAGGGCCAGATTCTAACACTTCAGTTATGCTAAATGATACTTTACTGTATAAGATGGTTGATATAGTTGATTTTGACTACCTATAGAGAAGATACAATCAGGTGACAATCTGTCCTTTAATGCTTCTCAATAGTATGTATATACACAACAGAGGTTAAAAGTAACACACTATAAACTAATCCAGGCATTAACTAAGTCTGGAAAAAAAAAATGAATTGAATTTTTCTCTGCTAACGCCAGAAGGAGCAACCTGTGAGTCAACCCTGGGCCCAGAGTGGATGTTGCTTAATTCCATCCAGCTGTACACAAGCTGCAGCTCTGGTCTTTCTGGCCTATTTAGACACCCTGGGCAAAGGCTCTGCCAACCCCACGAGCCTTCGTATGAAACATGCTGGAGGCTGTCAGGGGTAACTATGTGTGTGTAGACTGAGCTTAACGGCCATTTGTCCTGTGAGGGTGGCTGTCATTCTGCACTCGGTACTGACAACCCAAGCTCTGCAGCAACCACGTCTGGACTGACGTTCAGACCTCACTTTTTCCTCAGAGGACAAAAAGAGGGTGCCCGACTCATTTCACCAGTTCATTTCACATAGCAGATGAGGTACGGCTACTGACAGTACTTCTAAATAATGTAAAAAGAAATGGTCTGTAATCTATTACCCATTCCGAAAGCCATATTTTCCCTCCATCATAAAGAATTTCCTCACATTTTGGGCATATATGCAGCATATAATGGATATTTCATCTTAGAGTTTCATTTAGTCCATCAAATACATCTGCAAGTCTAGTGTTTTTGTTCCCCTGTAATACAGTGAATACATTACAGATGAATCCCAAGTTTCAAATCAAGCTCCTACAAGGACTCCAGCAAAACTTGTTTGCTGACTATCATGTTACTGTCTTACTTTCCACCTTCCTAATGTCACCTAATTGTCATCAATTGCTAAATGAACGCATAATGTAGAAAGCTTAGCAATTCAACAAGACCCTTGGTGCAGATTCCTTCCTGCTCTTCAATTTCTGGGTTTTTATACATCATTTCTTGCTTGAACAGAAAGCTTTAATCTTTCTCATCCAAGGCTCTTGTGACACTTTATACTTTGCATGTTCCCCCCCCCCCCATTTTTCCTGTATGCAATTTGGGTGAAATACCTTTCTCACTGCTGAATGCCACACACTCGAGAACTGTGAGGAATTAAAATGTGTGTTCTGTCACAATTTTATTAACAATGAGAGTGCTGTATTATTTCAAGCCTGGCTTCCATGTAATAATTGCACTGACTTAATTGTATTTAGTGGTGATCTGCTTACATACTGCCTTACAGATAGCATTATAGCAATGTATAAAGGTACTTTATATTGGCATAACTTACTTCTAGTCTCTCACAAGACTAAGTTCCACGGTTTTACATGCTTTTCTATCAGTCTAACTGCATCTATCCTTGAGGGCAGTGTTGCACTTTAATGGTATGGTTAAACACTACAACTTTTGTGCGTCGTCAGACTCTCAGGGCTCAGACTGACGCTAAAGTTACTGCCGCTGAACAAGTTACTGCACATCAGCAGAGCCACAGCAACTGATCGTATATGGGCTCTCAGTCTGCCCCAAAGGGCAGGTAAAATGGAAATGCACACACCTGTCTTGCTGAGTCTATTTTCCTCTTGGTTAAGCTATGCTAAAACTATGCTTAACTTGCACACGAACAAGAAACTAATAAGCCAGACTGCATCTAAAGTACAAACCCAACCACTCTGAAAAAAGCTGAAGGGGTCGGAGGTTTCACGGGATGGAGCTACTCCATTAAAAAAGAGATACTAGAGGAAAAAGTTAAAGTAGAAGTTGTCTTGTTGTCAGAGTTAACTGACCTTTCTCTCCTGACTGTAACCAGCTTTATCTTCCAGGTCTGGGATACACCGCCGTTGCAGCACGAGGATGCTACAACTCTAACCTGCACCTCTGGCAAGGGCGCGGACCAGCTCGCGGGGATCTCGCGGAGCTTCGGCTCACACGGGTGGACAGCCACACGAGCCCCAAATGGCTGCCCAACTACGCAAGTCATCACRGCAATTTTAAAATCAATTCAACCGCCGACAAAGAGCCAAAGCCATTCCCTCGGGATTCGTGCGACACGCTCAGGCTGCTCACTCTGAGTTAAGACTCTGACAGCAGCACTCTGCACGCGTGAAGCATCCAGGCAGCAGCAGGCAATAAAGCGGAGCGGTACGGCAGTCTACCTTGCRGATCACGGATACGTGCACACCATCAGTCTGCGATGACAGCTTTGGCCAAAGTCCGCCTGTGTTTTCACGGTGACACATCAGACAGGCAGGCTGAGGCTACAGCCCAGCCTGGCCCACTGACGGCAYGGCACGAGGGACGACCAACTCGGATTCGATACGCTGCATCGAGGGCCCCTGTGCGGTGGCTCGATGCCACAGGCAGGAAAAGCAAGAAGGAAGTGAAGCGCTAGTTCTCTCTAAAACTTACGAGTGGTCCTAAAGGTCAGTGATTTGGAGAAGGAACACCCTGTGCTGGCAGCAGCCTGCCTTTAGAGGGGTATCAGTCCAGGTCTTCTGCCACAGAATCCAAATACCCCTTAAGCTGGCCCCAGCGCTATGTTAGCCTTTCTTAGWCCGAACAAGAAATCCACAAAATTACTGCTTTCACCCCATCTCCCTCTGCTTCACATTTGACTTTCTGCTTAAAGCCTGCTCAAGCCCTTGCTGTTCAGCCCCGTGATCAGCTTTAAGGAAATAGTGCAGATTCTTACTACCACTTGCAGTTTTCCAGAAGCCCAAACAGTAGGCTGCAGGGTTTTTTATCTACTCACCAGGCCTGTCCTACATATTCTAGGAGGATCCTTTAAATCAGGTGCTTTAAAAGCTGCTGACAGTCTCAAACTGATACGAAGTAAAAGGCAATGGCACATCTTTAACGTACTGTGCTCCYTGCTACTGTGTATTCTCAGCATTCAGAGCAGAAATTTCTAGCTCGATTTTTCAATCAGATGAGCCTATTCTAAAAGAGCTTTAATTTTTCTTCTGTGTTCTTTTTCATATTTATACATTCAGACATTCTCGGGTACTAAAGCTTTATAATACATATTCATATGACGACTCCAAACACTATGATGGCTTGTTTAGAATTTGAAAAAAGCAATTTTGAAACTGAATGATCGGTATTATTCAGAAAATGATTTGAAGATGCTATTTGAGGCTGGCGCAGCATAGCTGTTATCCTGGCAGAGAGCTAAGTCTGCTTAATAGCAACAGGTAGTACTTCTAAATTTTCTTAAGCACCAAGGAACAGTTTCTTGCAACGTAAGTGAGCTGGAGTAAAGGCAGTAGAGTAAGCACGGTAGGATTAAAAAGTGATAGAGGCATCTGTTGACTACGCGTACAGGTCTGCGAAGCTGGAACCAACCATCAGAAGCATTTCAGGACTATCAGGCCTGTATTCCRCGATGCAGAACAAAGTGCCGGATGAAGTTAGGCCCTTCTGCAAACCACGTGAAATATCTTGGCAATTAATTTGTGTCAGCATCAATGTGAAAGCTGAAACGCATCAGTACCAAACGAGTAGAAGACTCTATAGGTTGCATGAGATTAAAATCTGATCATTCGCCTGTGAGCCTCAAGGAGTTCAGGCAGGACTGTCACGGACGTGGGAATAGGAATGAATTAATATTCCAAATTACACAGGAGCATGTGGGGATTATTTTACAATAAAAATAATTTCAATCTATTAAAAAATTATAGGCATGAGAAACATTTCAGGCTAACGATGATCATTATTGGGAAAAAAAAGGTAGCTGTTGATTTAGAGTGAAATCATTTATGTACAGTGTATATTTACTCAGTCTTAATCAACACCACAGTAATCTAAATCGTGATTAAATATTACGGTGAAAGCTTAAGGTCACACAAAGGCTCTGCTACAGTCTTCTTCAAGACCTCAGGGGAYGCGCAGGGCGCGTGACGGCAGACGAGGTCTGGCGCCTCGCGTCGGCATTGCCCCCCGGGGGCCGCCGCCGCCGAGCGGCGCGTGGCAGCACCGCATTAAGGTGCTACCCCCGGCCCGGGCCCAGCCCCGACGCCCCTCGCCTCCGGGGCGCGCGAGGAGCTGGGGCTCCGCAGGAGGAGAGCCGGGCGCTGCCCGCAAAGGGCGAAGCCGGAATTTCCGCCACCCGAAAGGCAGGCGAAGCCTTCCCTGGCCACGCGGGTCTCTCGGCGGTAATAGAAAGCACAAGCCTGAGGGTGGGAGCAGGAGGAAAACATCCCCCTGTGGGATTACACAGGGTAAAAATAAGGGCTTGAATGTGAAACCAGGGCTCCTTTTGCCTCTAGCCCTACCTCCCACGGAGAAASGGGTAAGGCGCACTGAGCAGAGCGAGCGTATCAGCTATTGCCACCAGAGAGCTGCCAGATGTCTGCTCTGCAACGGGAAAACAAGGGAAAAAAAACAACCCGGCGACACGGGGGTGGTGGAATTTGATAGTTAGTATCAGAACCCAAGGAAAATTAGCTAATGTGTGTGTCGGAACAAGAAATCCTCCGTTCGCTGCAATTACTCAAAAGCTTGGCTTGCCATCGAGAACGCATTTTAGAGCCGGGCATAATTAAACGGGGAGCAGGAGCCAAAAGGGAAATTGCAAACCCCTGTAGAGGAGAGTTAAGAGACCAAAATCATCTCTCATTTACATATTTTGCCATCATTTCAGCAAGTTTAGCCAAATTACATCAGGCCAAATTGATGCTGATGTTAAACAGCAGTAACTCTACCGGCTCTAAAAGTTACTCCACAGTAGTGCTGTAAAACCGAGACCAGAGCTTGGCCCGGTGTTTGCAAAGTGTGTTGGTCACGTGGGACGTTCCCGGGTATCACAGAACTGGCATTTGCTGAAAAGCTGGCGATGGAGCTACCTGCAGGGGAGCTCTCGCTGCCGAGAGAAACTCTTTGTGGAATAAGCAACGGTTTAACTTGACCCCTATTTCCCCCCCTGCCTGGTGGCCATCCTAGCAGCCCCGGGAGTAAAAAGCGACGATACTTCAGATCTGCGCTGTGCTGATGTTTAATTTGCTCTCAGCAGCCCTGAAGCTGGCACAGGTTGCCCAGAGAGGYTGTGGAGTCTCCTTCTCTGGAGATCTTCAAGGCCCGCCTGGATGCAACCCTGTCTCACATGCTCTAGGTGACCCTGCTGAGCAGGGAGGTTGGACTAGATGATCTCCAGAGGTCCCTTCCAACCTGACTGATTCTGTGATTCTGTAATTGCAGGTTTCGAGGGACTCCGGCCCCGGCTGTGTTTTTATATTGATACCCTGCAAGGTTTGCAGTGTCATATAAATCTGATACTAAAGCTAGCTGGCAAGTCGTCACTTTACCAGCGCTTACCCCTGAGATTTGGAGATTTCTCTGAAACTCTCATAAATTGCCACAAACTCCTGCGAGCTGAAAGCCTTGCATTTCACATGGCTCTATTTAGAAGTCACACTAAAGGACCAATTGCAGTGTCGCTACAAAGAACAGTGGTCTTTATATTCTTGGGCTGAAAAGTTTAAGAGAAACAAAAAACTTAGCCAGGTTCTTCGCAATACAAAAGACTCGGCTTTCACCCACTGATAGTTATAGCAGCTGAGAGTTAAAAGTACAGTTCACTACAGGCATATTTTCATTGCTGTTTTCAGTGGAAGGATTTGATTTCTTTCTGGCTTAGCAGCTTTTCATTTGTTTATAGAAGCAGGAAGGGAAGTAACTTTCTAAATATTATAAATGGTTAACTCATTGCACAATGTGTATTTTCCAGGCCCCCTGCCTGCTGCTGGATACTGCAGAGACATTAGAAATGACAGAGTTGTCTCTTCTTCCATAAACAAAGTGATTTAGTAAAAGTAAGTTAGAAAAGGCCCATTTTGTGAGAAGCCTGGAAGAAGAGGGGAAGGGACTGACAAGTGCTCTCACCAAGGACTGAGCACAAGCAGAAAGAATAAGATGCATTTTATGTCACACAGTGGAAGCTCTCCAGTCCCACACAGTATTTATTGTTTGTGCTTCTATTGGTTAAATGGACTGCTAATTTTTTCTTCTTCTGGTCTCTATCTACTGGATTGTTATTTTTCTTCAGCTGCAGCTTCAGAGCATGTGGTGATTAAATATTCCCTAAGGATTTGTTTTTGCAAAGCCAGGCAGTCTGTGTAGTCTTTCTTTATAGATTCAACATATTTTGGCTATGGCTGGGCTAATGTGAGGTTTGCTTTCCTATTATTGTTATGTACATTAAAGAACATATATGTGATCTCTGGGCTGGGGAATTAATAGSTGAACTATTTCAGTGATGGTATTTTAATCAAATCTGTTGAGCCCCTGGGCTTAACTCTATAGCATTTAATCTGCAGTCGTGAGACCATCAGCTATATCAAAGGAGTTACAATAGGGGAAACCTGGGAAAAAAAGAGACTGGAATGTGGTCTGCATGTGGCACAACCAAGATCCACTTATGGAAAGCCTCCTTCCTGACACACAAACAGCATCAACAGGCCTTTACCAGTTCAGTCACAGGCAGAGGGGACAGGGACCATGCTAGGTACTTGGAAGGTCCCAAAATTATCCCTCCAGTGCATGCCGCTACAGCTAGTTACAAATAAATTTGGAGAGCAGGAGGGCAAAGGCAAAAAAGAGAAATACAAGTGAAGCCTCATCTGTGCTGTCATTCAGAAAAGTAATTTATAGGTGTGTAGTGTGCACAACTGCCTAGTATTTGCTGCGTACCAGGGGACCCATCTACTTGCTTCGTCTCGACAGGCTGCTGCCCCAGCTGGGCAGCCGTCCTCCTTCCCTAATGTTTCTCTTTGTGCTCGATCACAAATTTCACCTGCCGCTGGTTAGGACAGGAAGCTCTGGGAAGCAGATCTCTGCATCTTTCTCCCTCATTAATACACCCACCTATTTAGAAGGCCAAAGGGCTCCAGCATCATTCAGATAATTACAAAAAGCTTCTCCAACATT
Source organism: Rhea americana (assembly GCF_003343005.1). Taxonomy (NCBI): domain Eukaryota; kingdom Metazoa; phylum Chordata; class Aves; order Rheiformes; family Rheidae; genus Rhea; species Rhea americana. The sequence goes on from NW_028186329.1 coordinate 3,814,035, forward strand.
CAGTTGTAATATGATGTGCAAACAATCATATGAAATGATGCTATTTCATTTTAAAGTGTAAAACTTCTCATGTAATAACCTAGGATGAAACAGAATCAACTGTAGGTTAATAACCTAAATCTGCATTAACCACAGCATTTTTCAYGCTTCCTTTGACCTATGCTTGTAATATGCAATGTTATTCAGGAAACATGTCTGAGTAGAGAATGAAATCCCCCTATAACTTTCTATATCATCCTTCCTTCTATACTGTCCCTCATTCCTTTTTCTATACCATCCCTCCRTCTCAGAAAGGTTGCGCACATCCACTTCTTACTAGCAGATTTTTCACAGAAGCTAGAACTGAGATCTGTAACACCACTTTTTATTCAGAGTAAGTGGTAACAACATGACAAAGATGCATTGTGCAGGATCAGACCTTTATGGACGTCAACTGCTGTCTTTCGAAGGACCTGTTCCCAGCTCGATTTACAAAAGTTTAGGTAACTGAAAGAAGCTAAACTCMTTGGCTTTGTTTTAAACTAATCGGTAGGTACTCCCTCATCTTCAAGCTTATTTATGTGTTGAGCTTGCTACAAGTCCCATCTAGGCTTCACGGCTGGGCTTCTTCCCTGSAGCAGCACAGGCAGAGGTTTCAGGKATGGGAACAACATGCACTAAGAGCTTGAACCTAGTAGATTTTAAGCACTACTAGAGCCCAGAAAAGCCGGTCTCCTTCGCCGGCYGAGTGCACAAAACGACGTGCTGCCTGGGCGTTTCTACCTGCTGGATTTCCACCCATGCAGAGCCGGCAACAAGCAGCGTTGACCACAGGCAAAGGGCGATGAGGCAGACACAAGCCCGAGGCACAGAGCAGTGCAGGCAGGCGCCTTGGTGCTGCCCGAGGCCGACGCGGCTGCCCAGGGGAGCGTGGCTGGGCAGGAYGGGCTGGGACAGACACAGTGGCCTGGGTACAACGGTTTGGCAGTGAGGGACTGGGGCATACCTGCCTCGAGAGGAGATGTCCTCCCATCCTCGCATCTTATAATCGCTGCCCCAGCACCGTGGGAGGAGGTGACGGACCTGATGCCGATGTTCTGGCATCTCAGCGCTATAGGCTTGGGGAGGGGGCATGGCCGGTGTTTGGCCAAGTTTGCGTGGAACGATGACCCCTCAGAGCTGGCACAATGGAGTCACTTTCAAATGTGATGTGAAACTGTGATCACATCATCTGTTTGTGGTAATTAAAAATCTCTTGACACTTTTATAAGATACTGATGGAATTGCTGTGAATTTTTTACTGAATCAGGCTCAGGGGCAACATTCAGCAGTCTGAGGAAGGTCTGATCTAAACCTTATTGACTCCAGTGGTTTCTGGATCAGGCTAAAAAAACTCTTCCAGCCTCTGCAAGCAAGAAGCGAAAAACCATATTGCATTAATTTTCCACAAACTGTTCAACATGGAATTGGTCTACAGTAGTAGGACAGAAGTTCTTCCTTCTATGGAGAAAGCTGCAAGACCACCAATGAGCTGGACCACCATCAAGAAACCCAGCGCAGCCATGTTGACCACAGTGCTGCCGCTGCCCTAGGCAAACAAGCACATCCATGTTTCCAGCCAGCCAACCTTCTCCCACAGACCTCTACACTGCGCTGGCGATTCTAAGAATCAGCATCTCACATCCACAGCTCCCATACGAGGAGGAAGAGTCACAGCTCAGTTTACATCTGTGAGTGACATCACTACAAATACCTCCAAACACTCCCAGGAGAGCAAAGAACAAACTAGAGATCAAGTATTTCTAACAGAAGAAAGCAACAAAAATGTTTGCTTTGCTATCTAAAAAGAAAAAAACAAACCCCCACATCCTTTGCAATACTGAGTACAGCACAAAGAAATAACACTAAGAGGCTGAACAAACCTGATCTGCTTTGCTTTTCATCCTTAAAGCTCTAAAGCATCAGGGAGCAACTGCAAAGTTGTTGATGGGCTACGTTCCCAGTAATTTGCACAGGGTTGTGGAAGATGATTCAAGTTTTTACTGCACGAGGATCTGGTCTGTGAGCTGTTAATAGTACCAAGGTGGACCAGGCTCTGTCACTGTCATAAAAAGGCACAAGCCTGAAGATCCTGAAAATGAAGCCACCTATGATCCAAGGTCTCCGAGTGGAGGCTGCACGCAGCTGCAGTGGTGTGACTGGGATGCTGACTGGGTTCACTGGTCTTTAATTTGGTTGCGGAACWGGGATTCAAGCAGACATGAAAGGTCATGAGAAAAAAAAAATACAATGAACAGCTGCCTGCATGTTTTATTAGTCTGGCTTCCTAAGGAAATAAGACTAGTGTAGCAGTACTGCTTGCACATTTGTTTTTCTGTCCTGCCCTCTAATAACTTTTGATACTGCTGGCTTATTTTAACTAAATTCAACTGAAAGGTACGAGGCTCAAATATATTGTGTTGCGACAGGTTTCCTGAAAATTGGCAGCTAGACAGGGAAGCGAGAGCTGAATTAGAAGACCCAACGAAGGGAAGGTTTCAGCACAAATTAAACAATTACCTGCTCTATTTTGCCTGCCAACTGGCCAGCTGACATGGCCAAGCAGCTTCAAGCCCATCAGGGAATGATGGATCAGGCGTCTTTTCCCTTGGTGTTAAAGGCAAATGAGAAAGGAAGTAAGAAGTAGGTGCACGGTGCCCGAGGGGAGGTGTGGAAGAAACAGAAAATATTATGGAGGGAACGAGGCAGGGGATATACGGAGGAGGAGGGTTGTGCTGGCTAACGGGGCTCCTGGATGCCATAGGGGGAGCTGAGGTTATGGGAGCGAGAGAAGGCCGTAGCGGAAGGACAAGGAGTTATTGCAGGACAGACAAGTACGAACACAGTCTGCCTGAAATCAGGCTTAATTACTGCTGCCGCTCATAGGATGGCTTGTGTACGCTAAGCTTGCCAGGAATACATGATTAGCCCAGGTTCGGAAGTGATGAGCACCCTTAGCTCCCATGGGTTTCAGCTGGAGTTGTGGGCGCTCAGCACCTCAAGCTCTCCRGGCCCATCTATATAATTTCAGTTAAACAGATTCACAGCAGCTATACCTGACTGCCCGCCAGCAAGAGAATTATTAGATCGTTACAATTTCTTATATCCATCAGAGTAAAAGCAGATCTGAAAAGGCTATTAATTTACATAGGCTAGTAGAAAAAGAAAAAGAAATATAGCACATAAGCTGTCGTCCTGATTATCAGAGGGCCACAGACCACGTYGCTCTGCTAGATACTCATTTTTACTTCCTTAATTGCTTTAAAAACATACATAGTTCAAATCAATTAAAAATAAACATATTGGTAAAATCAATAGTARCTCAGCCACAAGAAGATTTAGCAGCCATAACTGAGTTGAAAAGCATTACAGGATCATAAGGGCTGATTCACACCTAACTCAAGTTTTATGTTGGTRTAACTTAGTGACTGAAGCATAAACTAAAGCAATCAAAAGGTAAATAAAGCCAGCAGCATAAAAAAGCCTAGCAACAGACCGGCAGAACGGATTTCATCCTGCGTTATCGCCAAGGTCCATTATCCCTTAAGCTAGCTGATCAGGTCTTCATGTCAAGGCTTCCATATTTAATTATTTTGCAACTTCTCTTGGASACATTCAATCCCATGACTAACTTTATAGTTCTGAAATGAAGACATCCTGAAGAGAAATCGCCCAGGGCTTGGAGATCCTTGTTAAAWTTTTGCCATCAAATGAAGAGTGAACTTTTCCTGGGGTATTTCCCTCTCTCTAACAGAGTTTGTCTCCCTGCGGTCACAACGAAATGATACTTGCCAGAAAAGACTTAACCTAGGGGCTTTAAAAAAGCATGTATAGTGAGGTTCTTGCTAATGGAAAGGTCTGACTTTCACCAAATGTCACATGTGTTACCACCTACTTCACAGGTAAAGTACCTCTGTCTTGTTTAGATGATTTGCACTCAAACCTGCCTTTAGCTCACAGGTTGAATGCTGGGCAGTACAGTTTAGTAGATCTTAAGGAACACTATTTCAGTGTTTTCAGAAACTCCTGTTAGGGCTAGCTTTTTCAAAGGGCTTTCAGGGATGAAAAACTGAGTTAGGAACAGCTCTCTGCMCACCTCTTTCTCTAATTATTTTAATAGTCCCTGCAATTAAACAAGTGAAGAACATTTCTTCTGATTTACTCAGATTTAAATTGCAGGTGCAAGTTCCTCCCATCGTTGAATTTTGGAAACAAACTAGGGCCGAAATCAGATCTGCCCATCTTGCTCGATGCATTCATATTGCTCTCACATGMAAGAAGCCTCTGCCTTCAGAAATGTCACTGATTTGACAAGCTGTGCTGTCTGTTTTATGGTTGAGAGAAAGCATTTTTGCTTCCAGTGAGTAAGCTTCCCAGTGATACAGCTCAATACATAGGATTTGTAGCCAGCTAAGTGCGGAAATGCATGGGAGCTTTTGTCAAAATATTCAACACACATCACTGTTTTGAAGTTCCTCCTACTGAGAGTTGTTCCCAAGGCATGTATGCTACCAGATACCAAATACAGAACTGTAATTTACACTGAAGATGAGTCTGCAGGCAACATAAGCATGCACTATTTTGTCATCATTTCAGGCAGCTGAACTGAAATGCACTGCGCCATGTTTTTCATCAGAGTGCCAGTCTGAAAGCTTTTTACTATATAAACTTTAACGTACTCAAGCAACAGCAGTGATGCTAGATTCTTCTTTGCTGCTTCTCATGGGTCTTAAAGAGGTTGAGAAGATTAAGTGTCTGGGAATTTAGGAAGGGAAATAAATATTGATAYACACATTTTACAGATGAGTAGATACTGAAAAATGGAAGGACTTTCCCAAGAGTGGTTGAGTGACAAATACAAGAAGAGAACCACTGACTCAGCCTACGCTCTTTCGTGAAGTACAGTGGTGTGCAGCCTCCACTAAAGAAAAGAGAAAGAAAAGGCCAAAAACATGCAGCTGACTAAAGCTGCATTAACATAATTTTCAGTCTGACTAATACCCTGGCAGAGCACCTTCCAACCTGCACCCCTATCAACTTGCCCGGTCCCTGAGGAGGACTGCTGTCTCCCTTGTCCAAGATGCCCRCCATTTCATGGCAGGGACGCCCCACATCAACTCCGTAGTGCGGAGAAGTGATTGTAGGTACCCTGAAGYGCTGCTCTTCTCAGGCCTAGAAGTTAGAAGCTAGAGCCAGGATAAGAGCTAGAACTAAGATATCTGCGAGCATCTGCTTAATTATGAGCTTAGCGCTTTTGTGGGAAGACTGCCACGGAGATAGGCACGGAGCGACTTGCTGCGCTGCACACTGCCCACCAGCTGCAAGTGTGACCTGCAGCACACTCCTCACAGCGCTTTGAGGAAGATGCAAATACAAGATGACTTGGTTTGTGCAACTCTGMAAAGTGAATTGAAACATACGGGCCAGATTCTCAGCTGGCAACAGAGTTACTCTGATTTACACCAGCCAAAGAGTTGGTCCTGAAGGCATACACGTGTGCACACACAGACTCACCATGCGAATGTGCACACACATATAACTACCAGAAAGTTTCTAATTGCATCTGTAATTCCAAATGACTAATTTTACACTCAGATGTGCAATTTGAAAATCTTGCTGTTGCTGGTTAGTTATCCAAGTCACCCACTCAGGGAAAAGCAACAATATCATGTAATTTATCTAACTAAATGACACATCTTGGTTTCTGAATATTTGCAGTGAACTATTGCTGAATGGGCTGCAGATTAAAAAATGATTCATGGAACAGATCAGCGAATATTTTTGCCTACTTTTGAGAACATAACTCTTTGTAGATAACACCTGAACAGAAAAGAAGCAATATTATTTGAATAAATTATACATTTGTAATTATTCATCCTTTTTCTACCGTATACACGCTTGTGGAAAATTTCAAAAGCCTCCTCTGTGACTTGTATTAAGGAATACATTTTCAAAATTATTTTAAGCTCCCTAAGAGTCTGCAGGTAAGGGGCCTCCTATTTTCAGAAACATCTAGACACCTACTTTCCACACAAGTTGGAGGCTTACGGGTGTTTGAAGATGCCACATGATTTTTATACGCCGTCTTTATGCCGAAGGGGTCAGGCAGTGAATAATTACTGCGGTGCTTGAGCTATCTTAGCTGCTCTCGCAGCCACTGTTAAGTAGTAGCAGATTGAGTTGGTTTAGGCTAGAAGGGAAGAGCTAGGAGCACAGATGCAGGCAATTTATAATGCTGGTACRTCTTGACTTGTTTATTTAGAGTAACCTGTTTGGGTTTCCGAGCTCACGTTCTCCTTCTTACAACGACGACTTAGGCACCTCTGAAAACTTTACCTCATGGCCAGGATTTTCAAAGTAGCTCGACGTTCACAGATGTTTTTCTCATCATGTTAAATACTGAGCTCTTTTGAAAACACGGCCACAGACATCACACAGGGGCAGTGTTAAACACTGAATGCTTTTGAAAAAWTCAGCCTTCATTTAGATGTCTAGAATGAGAACTTTTCGGAAACTGCCGGCCTAACTGGAAAACCTGAGGTCCTGCAAAGGTAATGCCACAATTCTCTGAAAATCTGCCTCCCTACCATTACGTAGCTTTGATATCACAGAGCGCGTCTCAAAATTAGGAGAGACATCACAATAATTGCGCTTCTGGTTAAGAAATAAGTAAGCGTTGCAGCGTCACGAGGTCACCCTGTTCAGGAGACGCTGACTGTACGTGCACGGCTGTGCCAGCCTACAGGCGATGGATGCTGGCCTCACCGCTTTCTTATTTAGCTGTTTGCATTGCTGAACAGAGGAGCATCTTCTGCTTAATCTGAAGGCCTGTTGTTGTTGAGTTACTCCTAAACAGTTTTTACGTGGATCTCAGTAGGATGACTCACAGGGTAAGAAAGCTCCTCCCAGCTATAGCAGCAGAATACAGTGGAAGAAGCGTACCTAGGGGGATTACATGGCTAATTGTGGCTTGTATCAGATATAATACCACCTTCTGCAAAGTACAGATTGCATGGTATTTACATAGAATTAGACTAATCCCAAGCAAATTGACAATTACTTTCATAGGACTTGCAGATACGACAGCTCCCGCCTAATTAAAGAGTGGGGGCATCTGTGTACCGCACTATGCTGCTGTATCACATTTCCACTGAAGTTCAATGATACGCTGTTGGATTTGTTTTCCACTCAACTTTCTTTCCCTTTCTGAGCCTTTCGGGAAACCTTTACAGAACATTTTTACTATCAGCTGATTTCCAGCACATGAGGGGAGTGTAGAAGAAGGGCTCAGACGTGTGATGGGGGAGATTCCCATGCACATGCATACACTCCAACCTGACTGTCCAGCTAGTTCAAAACCAAGCAAAATATTTTTCTTAGAAATTCATCTCCTAGTTCTATGGTTGCAAATCCACATATGGCTCTTACTGTAAAAATGGAAACTCTGAAAACAGGCCTAGAAAGTAAAGAGAGGAAGAAAGACAGAAGGAAAGAAAGGTTGTATCTAAGTCAGGATTTAAACAGCTGATGGCTGCTAGGTGGACTCTAGGCAGTGGGTTGTTTTTTTTTTTTTAACCTCTCTGGACTCTTATTAAATGTTGAGTGTTTCAGACACCATAAAGTGAATGGTCAATAGATTTCTGTCTTGAAAAAGCGCAGCACAAAATATAGGGGAAAAAGTCTTTCTCCAAGGCACTAATGTTCTTAAACACAACATTTTCACCCCTCTCCGTGCCGCCCTGACTGAGAAAGCTGTGGCTGTGTGCTGCAGGCGGAGAGAGCGAATTTCCACCCCGTTCCCGGGGGCTCGCAGGAGGGCTTTGCCTCTGCCCGCAGCTTGCGCCGCGCCGCGGCGGGGCCTTCAGCCTCGACCAAGCGGGGCCGGCAGCAAGCGGCGCTGCTCGCGCTGCGGGAATACGTCTCGCTTGCCGAGAGGGCCGGCTCCGCCGGAGGCTGCCGAGGGACACGGCCGACTGCAGGGTCACTCGCTGAGCGGAGACACGCACGGCGCTCGCGCAATAAAATAAACAAGCGTCTATAAAACGTATTACCCGATACGGCGCCGTAAGCCAGAGCGTTGCATACTCTGATTTGCTAGAGCGTGCCGACGACTGAGGGTGCGTTACTTCATACCCMCCTAAAGCTCGTGAGGTGCTGTACCGCAGCGCTACGTGAAGGAAACTGGGCAGGAAAAGGTATGTCCTAGGCTGGCTTGGCGTTCAAAAGCCTGTTGCTCGTATTCGGAACAACATCCCCATCCTTCCATGACCTTACATGCCTTGCAACATAATTCAGCAGTCTTCAATTATTTTATTTCTAACTGAAATAAATACAATTCATATTGATATACTATAAAACAAGAGATAGCCGGAACAACGCAGAATTGCTGAGCTTAAGAATAGCAGCTTGGGAACAATCAAACTGGCCCTCCCGCACAGAGCAGAATATGTGGCATTTGCTGGGGAACGTGTGATGCAAACCCCTGAAATCGCTAGATGTCTTTCCAGTAAGTACCATGGGTTTTGATTCAACACAAAAATTAACAGAAAAAAATTTTACATTGTCATACATATGTCCTGCTAAAATGATCCCCCGAATACTTCCAAAATCCAATACTACAGTTTCAGGATGAAATATTAAAGGGAGAGAGAAGTACAGAGATACACACATAGGAAACACTTCTTTCATCTAAGATCTGACCTTAGGCCTTTTTAAAATGCAAACATGTAAAGGGCATGTTGTCTCACGTGTGCCTGCTGCGAGTTCCAGTGAGACATATCACGGACCTCAAGCTATGTTAAAACTCCCCCTGAACCCAAATAAGAGCAGTATTCCCAGCAAGCACCAGCTAAGTTGTACAGCGCAGCTCCCTCTCGACAGCAGCTGTCTTTTTGGTAAGTGCTTGTGCAGAGGACAGCACGTAATCTCTGACTAGACCCTCAGGTTCAACAATTTGCCAAACAACATCAATAATAGTCATAAATGCTTTCCAAGCTAAAGGAGACGGAGAAGTGAAGGCTCTTTGGCTGCTGAAAACCAGCAGACCCGTTACAGTTTAATGAAGGGAGAGGTAATAAAAAAATATGTTGTGAGAGCTGGAAGTGGATAGAAGGTTTTAAAAAGTGGGGTGGTTTTTTGTTTGTTTTTCTTTTCTCACAAAATGAGGAAGGGCTATTTTACATAGGATCTAAAATCAGCAAAGATGCAGCAAAAAACATGGGTAGAAAACATGAGTGCCGGTTTGCCAGCTTGAAACCCTGCTAGCAGAGGCTCTGGTATCAGAGCTAGGGCAGAAGAAATAGGGTAAAAGAAAGCAAAAAGATTTTTAGTAGATAAGGTTTAATACTTAAGGTAAAATATTAAAATCTTAGTATCTTGCCTCAACTTCTAAGTCTGCGAAATGGAGATAATAAGACTTGCTCCTTCCTCACAGGCAGTACTTGTAAAGTGCTTTCAGGATGAAAAAGTGATGATATTATATAAGTGCTGAGGGTTATTATTATTAGAGTTTTATTAGGTATTATTACCTATTTTTTTAAAGCCAGTCTTTCCACGAGCTGTAGCTCTCACAAGCCTGAAATCTCTACATTAATAAAGCAAACTTAATGGAATCAGCTTGAATGAACAGTAGTTAAAGATGCAAAATTCTACCTACATTAAAATCTTTTGTTCCAAAATTAAAACTCTCCTGCAAGCATAAAGCTTCAGACACTTTTCTTATTGAAAGAGATGGTTGCAAATGCARGTGCTCTCGTCTTCACATGCTGAAGTTTGTTTCTCACCCGAGCCATGGTGCAACTGAAACACTGCAGCTCACTGAAAGGAGTTATCCAACTGTACAGCTGTGGTGTGCAGAAGCTGTACCGAACGCCGAGAAGGTCGGCTTGTCATGTGCTGTCCCCGTGGCCTGAATGTCATAACCACCACCTCTGGCACCTTCTTGACACCTGCACGTTTTTCATTCCTAAAACAGCTCTCATGCAAAATAACCTGACAAGGACCGCTGGAGCAAGCGGTATCAATAGCTCAGGTGGAAATACCATTTCCCCCTACTCCCCCTCTCCATCTCCCTAACTTTTGCCACTGTTTTTTTTATAATCCTATGACACCTTGCACAGAGACGTGAAACTGCTGTAAAAGCTCTCACGTTTGTGAATAAAACCTTACCAGATACAGTAATTAATTAGATGAGAAAAGCTGCAAAATTGTGTGCTTTTCTGGAGGTCAGGGCTCATGGTTTTGTGTTGTTTTCTGTTTTTCTTCCATAGAAAAGGAAAGAAAAACAGGATTGCATTTAATTATCCTGTGATCCCAGGTGGCCTATACTCCTCCATGCCTGTTAGCCACTGAATGCTATCAGAGCTGCTTAGCTGAAAGCTGCCTTTTGCATCTTGATGGGCACTGCAAATCCTCCTGCAGAGTTGTCTTTCACGTCAAGACAATATCAAGCACGGTGAAACATCACCATATGTCCTTCCCTCCATGTCTCCTTTTGCTTTACAGCTTGTACTCCCTTACTCTGCCACACATGCAGTTTGCTTCCTTAGTGATCTGTGTGTGTGTGTGCAGGCRCACACGGGTGTGTGTTTGTGCTCCCAGCGTCATATAGGGATGGGAAGCRGGGGAAGCATACTGCCTTCATTCAAGATCCTCCTTTTTAACTAAAAAGAATAGCCACATCTGCCACTTTGTCCACAGAGTGCTTGCTCTAATTGCYAATTCCAGTTCTAATTTATTAATATTTAGATCCTTAGATAGAGAAATCTTGCTTTCAGAGTAGATCGCTGTTTCTCACCTTTTTCCCTGCTGGTTAGCAAGTGTCAGAGCCATCTTGTTTCTTGACAACACGAATTATTATTGTGCTGCAGAGCCTAATTCCTTGGGGAGAGGAAGTTCCTAAAATCACTAAGGAAAAAGGTGAAGGGAAACAATTTTCGATCATTTTAGAATCCTATCCTTATTAAACTGATCTAATATTGGACCATGAAAATCCTCTACAAACTCTAATTTAGTGTTAGTTCTGGAATTACAAAGATTAGAAAGAGGAGAAAAAAAATCCCACTTGGGAGCTGTTCCTGCTTCTACTGGAATCACACTGAATTTTTCATTTCTGTCCATTTGATTGAAAATTTAAATCATCTTGCATTTCATGATATTGGTCGCCTCATAAGATACAGAATTTGACAGTTTATGGCCACAATCCATGCTGTCTTTAAAGGAAAGGTAGTAAAAATGAAATTAAGGCAAACAGATAACTGCCAAAATTCTATGGTGGTGCATCTTGTAATTATCACATCTGCTGCAAAGCATCTGAAAAACGGCTTTGGAAGCCTGCCATGCTGCAAACAACTTACACAATGAAGGGGAGCAGGACAGTAAAGGACAATTGGTAATGAGATTTTTAAATGGGCATTTAACCTTGTAGCAGTAGCTCTTACCCATTCCATCTATTGTTGCGGTCCCTGTTAGATTTCCCTCTAAAAAATTATTCCCTCCTCGCTTCATGATRCCATCTGATGTCATGTTTAGGAAACGTGGCATGGTAACAAATTCATTAGTGACAAAGAGAACGGAGGAAGGGGGTGAAAACTAAAGAGGAAATTAATTCTTGAGGTTCCTGCCTTGGAAAAGCATCAACTATTATTGCTGACAGGCTTTGTCTGGTCATTCATCTCATCTTTTTCCTAAGGGTTATAAACTCATCTGCAGGGTTTCTCAGCATTAGGCACTGACTGTGCCTCTGGGAACAACTTTCTTTGTGTTTTTCCATGAAGTTTAGAGTCTGAGTTGCTGCTAGTAGGACTGTTTCATGAGTTAGGAACCTGCAAAACAATTTTATGCTGGAAAGCATACTAGAATCACTAGCTGGAAAGAGTTGGATGAGAACTTGAAGGAAATTTGTGATCTGAGCCCTTGATGCTCAGATTAATTATCTGTGGACAAGTACGTACATTTGCACATAATTGCATGCTCAAAGTATCACTGCAAAGCATCTTTGCCCACAAATGACTCACCAGTTATTTGCCTCATGCTTACAAGTGTTTTTAAAGGAAAAAAAAATTGATAAGATACCAAAAATAATAATTAATTCCCCTCATGCCCCCCACAAAAAAACGATTTGTTTGCAGTAAATCCTTCTACAAAAGGAGCTTTATTTTGTCTAATTTCAGCACCACCCTTCTGGCACCCTTACTGCATCAGGAAGTAAAGTGCTCCTTGTTTTTGAGGAAGAATAGAAAGATTAAGGACATGTAGGGGGCTGCTAGGGAAGGAAGTCACAGAAAGCAGAAGCAGAAGCTCTATCAAAGCTCACTAGCAATATCCCCAACATCTCTCATTATGAAATCTTGTTTTCAGTCACTCCCATGCTCAGATATGTTGTACTCATTTTCAGTGGGCAGAGTTGAGAATATTCTTCTAATAACCCAGGAAAACTTGAAGCCTGATGGGATATAAGGCATTTTCCGGGGTAGAGGAGAAACCGACTGCGCTTTTTCCCTTTCCTGCGCCTAGTGATGGGTTATGAAGCACCCTCTTCTTCTCTTTTACTGCCCATACTTTGAAGGAGAGGAGTTAACCTCACTGCTTCCCCAAAGCAAGAGCATCGGTATCATCACCCTCAGAAGATGCAGAGTCTGAGCACAGGAAGGCACAGCCTGGTAATATTGACTAAGGCACTTAAGCCCCACAAAGAAGTAGTACATAATTACCTCCTATTACTAATTTCTCCACTGGTTATCCTTGAGACCTCCTTGCTCACGGTGCTGATTCTGCAGCTCTCTGGATTTGTCTTTGCAGATCCCATTCTGAGATGCCCACCTCTCTCTAGGTGTTAGTCAGGGGACCTAGCTATCTAGCCCAGTGTCTGGCACGCCAGACACAAAAAACTTTGAGGTCACAACAAAAAAAAATTGATTCTGTTTAGATCTAGCTTGAAGTTTTGATGAGCACCTCAGAAAAGCCCACGACTCTGACCAGAGCACGGTTTTTGCATTGCAAGCATCTGATACGGCCTGGAACCAGATGCAGAATGGAGAGAGGAGAGTATGGGATAGCAACTGAGTACTAACCTACTCATCAGTGAGATAGGAACCAAGTGGAAAAGCACTATGAGATCATGTAATTCACAAATTTATCATACTGACCACATGGGAGAGAGATGGACAGTCTTACTGCTCGTATTTCTGAAACTTTGAATTCTTGCCTTTCCAGAAATGAGTTCTGCCTTAATTTTGGTATGTTTTTGTATAAACAGAGGTTGTATAGATGTCCACCTCCTGCCTTGGAAATGTAATGGGAAAAAAAGTCGTATTCAGTGAAATAGAGAAGACTAAATCCCAATCAATGTACCATATGGGCTTGGTTTCTCCATGTGCTTCCCCATACCAGCCAGCCCCAAATTGTCACTGAAGGAATGGCTCCTACATTTCCCTATGGATGAAGACTGCAGCTGTAACAGGTTTGTACAAACTCATGAAAACACGGGCTCTTTTCTTCAGAAACCTCTGTAAGGCCTGTTATATTCCTGACCCAAATCTTTTAATAAACATTTATACTGTAAACTTCATCTAAGGCATCTGAAGCTATTACTATTTCATATGTTGCTTCAATAACCTGCAGTCAGTCTGTAGCAGATTTCTGGGAAGGAGATTTGGAAAACAACCTACTTCTGTGTTGCGTCGGTCTCTTTCTATTAATATCTTGGCCCATTTTGGCAGTATTTCTAAATACGAATAAAATATTAATCTGCAGATTAAATACTAAGACCTACTTTGGACTCCGTTGTGCTACAATAAATCAGGGWGGTTGAAGAATTGCTTGGTATCTATACCATGTAATTTAGATCAGAATCTGTCCAGGTCTGATATTCTTCTATTGGAACTGAAGCTACTGTATTTTCTGTGACAGGATAACAATGATGTTCATGATAAGCTGTCATACACAATTTCAAAGACAGATTTTTGCAGCCTTTGCTCTTCTCCCAAATGAAATAAGAATAAAGATCAGACTGTGCTTCTCTTGCAAAGTAAGCATCTGAGGAGTGGATGCTGCTCAGCATGAACAACAGGATCAGAARTCAGTCCAAAAACAAGGCTGAATAAAGGGGCCCAGGGACCTCCAGAGTCAAGGTTGCTACTTTTGTCTTGGCCATCTTGCAGAGGTGCGGTGGAAGGACCTCTGTTCTTGCCCACGTTTTGTAACCGTATGCTACACTACCAGGGCTGTGATGGTGCGAGTGCGGAAGAGCCATTGCTATGAATTAATTGGTCATGCACAGAACTAAAGTACAGAAAACAGAACTTCAGCAGTTTTCCTTCATTCAGTTACTAATTTAATTATAGGTAGAGCACAAATGTGACAATGTACAGAGCACATCTCAGTGCAAGAGGAAAAATGAGTGTACTATCAAATTTGCTGCACCTGTTAAGCTCTTGGGTCAAGGGCTGTCTTTATATTTCATACATACGCAGCATTTAGTACTAAAGAGCTTCAGTCACCGGCTGGGGCCTCCACRCACAAGAGCAACACAGATAATGGTAACTGCTGAAGCAGTGTAAGAGTTAATTCCTAGCTCCAATTACTGGGGCCAAAGTTGCAAAGTAAAATCAGGAAGTTCCATAGCTTGTTGGTGCAGGGGGATTATTTTCTGCTGTAATTGTTGTGGTAATCTTTATTTTTCCTGCTCCTTCAGCTTTTTATGGGAAATCCTAAAAGCCAATTCTTTGAAGCTAGAGACTTGGCAGACAGACAGGAGAAAACGTTGCCCCATTCCCATCCAAGTGGTTTCTCAGGAAACAGCCATGGGAGTCCTTTGTGCTCAAGAAATGACTGAACCTACTACGTTAAATCAGAGAGTAAAAATCCTGCAATGAAACAAAGACAACTCTCTTGTCATTCGACTGCTGCAAACACTGAGCACCTGTGTGCTAATGGCCATGAATTTAGGCTGCTTGACTAAAGAGGAGAGGTGAAAACATGGCCAGCTCATTGGTGAGATACGAGAACCATCCTCCTGTCTACCCCTGTGTCAGGCAGATGCCTTTTCTGAATTCCGAGGGGAAGCCCTAGGAGATTTTGGGGAACTACTCGCTCTTCTCCTTTTTTCTGCCAGAGAGGTTTGCTGTATTCACACAGTGACATATAACTGCTCTGAGGAAAGCTGGCAATGGAACAGCACCGAAAATGTGCTTGAATTTATTTGCTGATAGGAGTGCTCAGGTTTCCAAAACTCAGTTCCTGCTCTAACATTAATTACTAGAGTGTTCCCTTTAATGGACCCAATAAATAACGCCACACAGATGAGAAGTAAAACTGATGCTTTGTTTGGGTTTGGAAAACAATCATCATCATCACCATCATCACAAAAAACAGTCAAAAATAGTCAGGTCAACCAAAAAAAAAAAAAAAAAAAAAAAATCAAATGAAATAATAACAATAAAAAACTTCCTAAAACAAAGGAGCAAGAATGAAGCTGACAATTTTTGCAGAGCTAATTTTTACAGTACAATCACCTGTTCACTACAGCTGGTCCCTCTTGCCTATCTAGAATGCAAACCACAGATGCAGGCACCTAAGTGCCTAAGTATTTTTGAAAATGGGATAATTTGCCATGCAAGTGTCAGTAAAAAAAAATGGCACCTAGGATTGCCTCTGTGACCCAGCTGGGTACTTTGCAACCTGTCCTAGCTGTCCCCCAAGCAGTTTGGTTCCCCTAGTCCCTATCGTGCCCCTGCCATTCCCAGCAAAGCCTTCCTCCTGCCAACTGAGCTGTGCTGGGGATGGAGCTAGCAGCCAGAATTGTGGCTGTATTCACCTCATTTCCGATCCCTACCTCATTTCTTATGTCCTACTGCCTCAGTATTTCTGAAGTGCCACAGCGAGCCACCAGGAGCAGGAATGCTGAGTAAAGACAACTTACTCTGGGCTTATATCTCCAAACATGCACTGGCCCTCCATGTCCTGGCCTGTCCTGTACCGGTAGCCTCAGTGGCGGTGTCAATTCGGACCACTTTGTGATAACCGAGCGTTGGCCATTTCATAACCTGGACAAAAATGAGTCTGCTGAGCTCCGTGCAATAGGCTAAGGACAAATGATGGCCTGTGCTCACTGCGCCTATGGGATGATCTCCCCTACTTCTGGACTTGATTAGCCTAACTATGCTCATGTTGTGTTCCCTAATTTGATCTAAACTTTATTAACAAGATAAAGATCGGATGCACTCCTCGGGAATTCGTGGGGGCAGGATGTCTTCAGGAACCCAGAGAAAGAACACAACAAAGGAAATTGTAACCCCCTGTCCATTTTTTCCGCCATAAAGCCATTGTATTTTAATGAATTGAAATTTTCAGAATAGCTGAATTACTTTCCTACCCAGGGGAAGGAAAGAAATCTAAACCTTATTGTCCAGCTAGCAGAGAGAATTTTTGCTCGCATTTTTTCATTAAGTCAAATAAATGTGCATCTGTATGTGTATCTGTGTTTTCTGTGGACACTCGCACAATTTCACAATCCTATTCTAAAGGCATTCTAAGTCAGCATCCAAACTGAAACACTGCCCCAGCATTTGAACTTGTGGCCTCCTCCTAGGGGAAAACCTGGTGTTAAATATCCTTTCTCTGCCCTAAAAGAAGGTATGAGTCTTGCCAAGTGAAAAAACTGAATGACTGATCTCCAGTTCCTTAGACCTATCACCAAATCAAATCAATCACTTACAGATACACAAATATGCTTGTGAAATTGTACTCGCACAGTTTCAGAAGATTTTATATGCCATTAAGAGAATGCARAAGTTTTATCTTAAAGAATAATTAGTGTATATTTATTGCAGCATCTGTCCAAATTTATATATAAAAAAAGGCCTTAAGGAAAAAAGCTGACATTTATTTGCAGACAGAAATACTGCCCATTATCCCATAGCACATTTTCCTCATCYAAGACTAAGCTTTTAGCATCAGTTACGGAAACCCTGATCATCACGGATATTTAAGGGAYGACTTCTACTGAAATGCTGTTGGAGATCTGAGCTCAAGTTTATTTTTCTTTCACCTAGAAAAAAACGCATTTTGTCCACTGGCATGCCATTGCTTAAGTATTCATTATCAGTCTAAATCTTCCTTCTCAGAGCTTTTACTAAGTCCCTTTGGACATGTGACGGCTGAGCAGAGGAACCACTGGCCTACCTACAAAACCTTCTGCATTTTTAGCACCTGCCAATCTCAGCATAGAAGCAAAAGTCCCAAGCTGTTTTCTCACTCCCGTGGAGGGTCCTCCCAAAACAGACRTGAATTCATTTGGCTTGAGATCCTGGGAAGACTCGCCGAGCTGTCAATTTACGTAGCCAGCTCTGGCAGCCATTCACCATGACTGAAGTCACGCCACAGAGAGGGGGCACAAAACACGGGGAACACGGGAACATGGTTTTGGGAATGAATACTCTGGAGAGTATCTGGAGATACCGAGAACAGAGAGCCCCCAAATTTGGGCTGCTCCGATTGCCGCACACCCTTCCTGCAGAAACAAGGCCTCCTTGCGAGGTCCTCAGGCACCCACCTAGGGAAGGGAGCCCCCAAGCGACTTTTCCCTTTGGGGATCTCTGTTTTTTTCACACATTTGCGTCCCCGCAAACTCTGCCAGCTGCCTGGGGAGCTGAGTCATGCCGCCGAGGTCTCGTCACCCAGGCGCTGGCCCGCCGCGCTCCCCATCCGCCTCGGCCATGCTGGCGCCCAACACCTAGGGAGCGTGGTGGTGGCTGAGGTGGCCCTCATGGCCACCTGCGCGGCTCTTCACCGATCAGTGCAGTCAACCGAGGCAGCACAAACATCGTGACCAAACCTTAYGCTTTCACTACTCAACACTGTGTCATGTAGCCCCAGAAAATGTAAATAAAAGGGAGAGAGTGAGAGAGAAAGGAAATAAATTATCCCATGTTATAATCTCTTCTATTTTAAGAAAAACAATGCCTTTCCCACTCCCTGCAATAGAATTGGTCTGGTCCAAATCTTTTTAAGAATCAGAATAAATTTGTTGTGATGAATTTCCTTCGTCTCAGCAAAGCAGGAATRTTTCCTTGCTCAGTTTTATTTATATAATGTCTTCTCTAAATTTATATCAAGAAATGCACTTCGCACATATGCCAGGCACCCAGACATGCATCAAGTTCTCAGGCTTTTCAAGGTACACATTTTGATATAAAAATTGATTACATAGTAGGATAAGGCTGCAATGTGAAATTACTTAAGCCTGCAGATCCCCATTTTGAGATCCATTCATCAAAAAAAAAAAAAGACTTACTTCATACAATACCTCTTTTTCTGAAAAAGCCCCCCTAACAGCGCCCCTTAGTGCAGGGTTGCTTTTTAGTGGTTGAATAGCTTCTTATTAAAGCAAAATATTCATTAATATAAGGCAGCAAACAACAGATTATCTGCAAGTATGAATACTCAAAAGGGGATGTGGGGAAAGGCTTGAAAAATGACCCAACTCCTTATCCGAGCCCGGTATGTGTGTGGTCTGTCTCTGCTCCCTTTTCCTCCTCCTGTTGGTAAGAGGCTCTGAGAACGCTTTTAGTGATAAACATCCGCATAAACCAGTGTGTCATCATCATGCATAGGCTCCAATTCCTCTCCCATATTGCTGCACTGTGTGCCCCGTATGGCAATTTCATTTTGTCATTCTGTACTGTATCTAATACATAATCCCTTTCTGTGGAAGCTTATCAGCCCGTGCAGGCTGATTCAAGAAGCCTTTTGGCAAGTTTTGGTCCTCTGCTAGCTCTGAGGATACAGCGACACTGCACAAAGCATTTTTCTGGATATTTTCTGACCAACCACAGCTAATTAACTACAAGCTTGGAAAGCATTAAAGTAATGAAATGGCTAATCGAGATGAAATTTCAGAAAAACTCTTGTTCGTAATAACCATCACTGCCACATTTCCAGCAATGATTTGTTCTGTGCTTGGTATTTTTGTATTTATTATTTCAATCGATTTCTATTTATTTTAGGATATCCTAAACAGAGGAGCTTTYTGCTTGGATTTTTTTTCACCAGCCACGTCCACTCCCTGCTATGTCCCCGGTTATACGTCGGAAGTCACCAGTGGACGTTCCACAGGTAGTACGCTCAACTCACTCTCGTGAAAGCGTAAACATCAGCTGCCTCGGTACATTAACTAAGCCGAGCACAAACTCCAAAGCCAAAAGCTTAGTTAACGAACGTCAGCTCCATTCAATATATGCGAATATTGGAAAAGCACTTACACGCATCACAGACTGTCAAAACAGTGGCACAACAACCCCTGGAATCCAGATACATAGTCCTTTTCATTAGCCAGAGCCCTGTTGCTAATAGGTACTATCCCCTCAATTTACACCTTCAGGAAAAGACTCTTTTCAAAGCATTAACCAGTGTCAAATGAATATCTTTTCCTTCTYGCTTTTTATGTAATTATCTCAGGCAGCGTTTTCTGCAGGCTTTCAGATTGCCAGGTCCAGCAGCGACRGGAGCTGGAAAGTCTTCACTTTTCTGACTTCGCTCTGATGCCTCCCTCTGCCAGCCTTTGAATAAAAGAAAACCTGGAAGGTGTCCTTACAGAGAATTGATCGACCAGAGCTAYAGCCAGTGGCAGCAGACGGACGGTGCTGGGGAGGATGGGGGGGACAGGGCCAGCACAATRAAAAGGCTGCAATAAAAAGTGAATAACGAGGAAACCCTTCGGAGCCTCATAGTACTTGGAGCAGAAAAGGTACGCGAAACACTCGACCGCATAGTGCCTGGAGAAAGAATAACCCCACCAGGGTCATCTACTGCGACCATTTAGTGTCTCTCCCAACTGGAAAACTGTGCTCTTTGTGAGAAAATATTAAAAAAGCAGTTGCGTTCCTGTAGAAGTTTACACAGTGGGTAAGCGGCTTGGAACCATCCTCKTAAACACTTCTCTTCCTCTCACCTTCCTTTAGCTTTGACATACAAACAGGGTTTGCAATGGATTAGCAAACAGTGCATCTTGCTAGCATATCTCAGGGATGATAAATTAGACATTTAAGAGTTTACAGTTATCACTGAACAAGGAACTGATTTGTAAGACTGATTTGGGGGTTGTAGGTTTTTGTGCCATAAAAGAAGCTTGGTCCATGGGCTCAGTGTACAGCTGCCTCATGCTCTAGCAAACTAATGAATTTCCTGTTAAAACAAGACAAAATCTAATGAGGGAWTTACCTATGCATTCAAAAAAGTCTATACCAGCTAATGGATTAATCACAGGCCTTGCACTTAGGAATTCCTCTGTTCTAAGCCTGCCACTGATTTCACAGACAATCCACAAAAGACCATATTTTTTAAAAACAGAGGTTCACTGGTCTGCATATTTTCAAAACCAGCCTGTGCAGCTCTTGATTTGGGGAAACTAGATATACTCTGAAGTTGATGATAATTATGGGTTCTCAACAGCTTTGATGATTAAGCTATTTGCTTATGTACCATAAATCTGATTACAGAAGTCTAAATATAGGCCTTCAGGTCCAGAAACTCTGGACTTAGTTTTCCTTTAAAGGGTCGTTTTGGAGGGGGGGGAGGAAAAAAAGGAAAACCAAAATGTAACAGAAATAAGGAAGAAAATGAAAGATGAATTGGAAATAAACCTATCACTAACATCACAAAGAATAATAGCTTTCCAGCAGGAAGTGGAATAAGAGCCATAGATCACAGGTAAACACACCCTATACATGAGGATTCATCCGGTAATTATAATACATATAAYTGAAAGAATCATAATGCCAACCCAGTTCTTAATTCCCCAGCACAGCAGGGCAGAGGCAGACACATGATGTCTTCTAGACATCTCCAAGTCCTGATCATGGCTCTGYATGTTTGCATGTGTAATTACTGAATTTGCATTCACATATTACCATTTACATATGTAATAACATGCAAATCCGTGGTTAATACCTGCAACCATGGTTCAGGGGGGTTCTTGATCATGTAGTTCCTAGTGTGAAAATGTAATGGTGATAAATATACAGAGTTCAAATATTTGGGGAATTTTGGCCTTTGAAGTCTCTCTCTAAGCACAGTAAGGATAAAGTATGATTGCACAGGAGYTGAAGGGAATTGTGAACCCCCCACAGTAACCTCCATCAAATCAACGGGTTCATTTCAGAAACCATATTCACCTTAAGAGGGCATCTGGTACTGTTCTGTCCTACACTGTAAATGAATTACATAGAAGGTGTTGCAAAGACGTCCTGTTCCCTGTAAGCATGTTGTGACTGATGGTGATGTACCTTCCCATCTCTGTGATCTGCTGCACGGGAAACTGGGTGCCTACACTAAGCTCCTGTCTGCTCACTTCTCATGGCTGCTCAGGTACCGAAGAACAAGGCTATCGCTCTTTTTAAATGCACTGGTGACAGCACCATGATCTTCGCCAATGTCYCTTCTTTTGATGAAGGCAATTTCTAACGTCTGCATGTGGTAGAGATGTGATGACAGTGCAGGCAGGGAGCGCTTGGTTYCCTGGCATTTTGCACTGTACAGGTTTGGAGGGCCACGTCCGAGCTGATGCTCAGTGCTGCTGCTGCACCAAGGGTGTCTGCGGCTTTCCTCTGCACACAGGATCATGTCTCTGCTGCCTAATGCACAGTACAGAATATAAACCCTCTCTATTTTATTCTCTCTCCCATACCACAATATGTGCTTAATACATTAAATAAGAACAAATATTCAGCCATCAGAAGAGTGCAGATAGTGCTACATGGGTTAGGACTGACAGATTAATGGTTTTACATGTCAGTGTAACTGCCTGACTAAATAATTCAATAGAAACTGATACATTTTTATCACTGAGTTTTTAAAGTTGATTTGTGGAGAGTTTCCTTAGTAAGTCCATAATCAGCTCCATCAAATTATTTCTTCTATGAGAATCTGAACTTTTTGACATGGGTGAAACTCACCTACTTCTCAATTTTTGAGAAACCATATTGCTCTGGTGAGCTCCAAGAGATTAGCAAACTGGTCACCGAGCAAATGCCATGTAACCTCACGTGATGCCTACAGAAAATCAGAGTTGCAGTCCTCAACGAGACCATATCCTATGACAAGTTTGCTCCTTTGGCCAGCTAGGTAGACGGGAGGTTTGAAAGAGACTATAAAATAATTAAAAAGGCAACAGTGGTTGTTAGGCAACTGCACTACAAAAGTGGTGGTAGATTAATGGTCCAAATGTTTTCAGGCTCTGTGGGAGCCAGTACACGCTACGTGCTCTCTCCTCTCTCCCTGTCGGACTGAGGTCAATACTGTCGCAGTGAGATACAAGCTGTGGGTGACTTGGGCAGAATCAACAGAAAAAGAATAATAGGGGTAAGTAACAATAAAACATCACTGTCAGTTAGCACAGTTTGCCTAGAAGCGTAGTGGAGTCAAGAGCGGACGCCTTAGCTCAGAAAGGAGCTCTGGAGTTGATGGAAATGGATGCTGTAGAAGAGTCTGTGTCACAGAAAGACAGTGCTGCAGGCGAGGTCAGACCAGGTAATCATTTTGTTTAACTGCACCGTAGATTGGAGTGATCTCTCAATTTCAGCTGAATTTGTTAGGGACATTTGAAATGAAACTGGAACTTACTTAAAGAGAAGTGAGACTAGTCCCCTTCTCAGTAGCACATGTGTTTCCCAGGGGAAAATCCCACATCCAGAAGTATGCTCTGCTATTCCCAAAATCTCTTTGCAAAAACATTCCTCTCCTCTTTGCTCCTAAAATATAACTGAGAAGGTGGAAATAGGCAGAAACAGCTGCAAGAGCCAGTCCCCTGAGCTAAAGATGCTAGGTAATACCTACCCTGCTCTCTTCCCTCTGTGTCCAACTTTGCTCTYGGGGTCCTGAGGATCAGCGCCAGTGTTTGCACTAGCAGGACACTGGTCCTTCTATCCTCTTCTCAGATTTACAAGCTGAAGCCATTACAGAGAAAGCGCGTGGATGCTGGCGTTTTTGGACTAACCCTGGCACATATCTTGCATAAAAACTGATTTGTATTTTGCTAATTAATTCATCAGTGGTAAATGTGCTTTAAYGACAAATTTTTTTGGATGAGGTTCAGTGTCTCATTAGCCTTAATCGTATTAACCTAATACAGTTATTTATATCAGGCAGAACAAAGTGCAACACTTCACCACAGGATGTTCTTCTTTAAAGAAGATACTAGTGTGGGAATAAAGYGAACCTTCTTGCTAGTTGAGCAGCACGAAATGATAATATCAGACTAAGGGGAAATCATCACYCCTGTTCCTTAGGGATTTCCATTAAAATATTCAGCATGGCGGTGAAGTGGTTTCTCCTCACATTTTTTTTCAGTTTGATAACATGAACATTACATATTTATCTTAAAAATAAATTTGCACAAGTTTTTACACAAGGTTGAAGATACCAAGTAGACAAAATATCTCATAATGTTTAGTTTGTTTGGGTTTGCATCAGGTGATTTCCCAGGTGGCTTAGTGATATTATGATTTTGCTTTCCCAGATACTGAAAGAAGCCTGGGGTGGGGATAAAAGGAATAAGAGGAAGCTCATTATAGATTAAAAAAAAAAAAAAAAAGCTGATGGGAGAGACACCCAAGAGTAAATCAGGCCAAAGATTAAGTTTAGTCAAGGACTGTCTCTCATTAGCAATGGATYCGTTGCCATCCTCTGGCTCAAGCATGTGACATGTATGCACAATCTGCAATTTGTTCAGAAGCCTTTCTCAAGAACGGTTTGTTCAGAAGTCAAACAAGGCCTACTTAATTGTGAAGTTTAACCTTAAATATCAAAGCTAGGGTACAATTAAGCACTTTAATTACAACTGCTCTTTGGAAGTAAAAGAAAGCTTCAGATAGCCAAGCTTGCAGCAGTTCAGCACTGGCACAGTGTCCTAGGTGCAGTGCTGCTTGCCACCGAACCTCCTTTGCAAACCTTTCAATCTAGAAAATCCCAAAAGATCTGTAGCACAAGTGTCTTTCTGATGACCACCATAGCATCTCATTTTGTTGGGTGCTGTGACTGCTGAACACTTAAACCAGCAAGTTCCCGTGTGGTTACTCCGCTCTCAAGGACGCTTGCAGCTCCGCGGCTTGGCAAGCTCAAGTGTGAGCTGTCTTCCTGGCCTGTTTTCCTTTAGCAACTGCCATTACACCAAACCTCGAGTGTGTATATACATGTATGATTCACTGGTAACAAGAACAAAGCATTCATATTGGGAAATTCAGTTATAGACTCAAATCCATGTTTAATCTTCTAAATAAACACCTTACGCATGGCAAGAAAAATACAAATCAATAAGCTTAGCACTGCAGCCACCGTTATAATGCAATATATTGTAGCATGGGTGCCTGGCTTTAAAYACTTGGGACAGCTCTTTTAAAACCAACAAGTCTTTAACTTGAATAAGAATTTGGCATTCACATTCTTCCTGTAGCTTTGAAAGCCGCATCACTGAGTTCACTAGCCCCGGCATAATAGTTATGAGACAWTCAGGTATCCAGAAGATAGACACTATTTAAAAGTTCTGAAGTGCTAAAAATTAATTAATCAATCAGGAATAACACAGATGAACTGAAAATAACCTTCATGTGGTGCAGTCTTCCTGATTACTCTTTCTTCTTTTTTACACATGTATAATTTTTTCATTTTCCCAGCAGGAAAATAACATGTCTCTAAAGCAATCCACTCTCTCAACCAAAATTTATACTATTCTACCGAGGGTTTCAGAAGAATGAAAGAGACGATGAAAGAGACTGATTTTTCATACAGAATACTGAGGTTTGTAGTAGTTTGACTCTGCATTACAGAAAGTGTTTAATATAGTTTCGAATATGTTGCATGACATCTTATGAAAGTTTTCCCCATTAAAATTTCAGCAATGCCTAATGCTTCACTAGTCCCTTTTTTAATACGTTACTAGTGTTCTGAGTTTCATTTTAGCAGGTCAGGAGACAGAGGGGTAAGTAACAAGGTAGAACCGACACAAGCCTTCAGGCAAGATGATTAAAAAACAGAGCAAAATAATGGGCTGGTAAAACTGCATTCGACACTGACACAACAGGTCTGTTCTTCAACCCACCACAATTGTCAGAGGTCTAATTATCATCAGAGCCTCTGCTCTTTAGCTAGCTCCTGAAACAGATTTGCAGGGAGAATGTTTCTGAGTCTTGAATAAGAGAAGATTTTGAATAAGTTAGCTCATCACTGACTCCTAAAGTGATTTTCCACTCATCTTGTCCAGGGCTACACTCATTCTCATGATGAAATGTCATGGGAACAAAGTCACAGCCTACTGTGCTGGTTGCTAAACTAAAATGATGAAAGACAAATTAAGAAGGTAAGCTTGAGATTGCTGCCTCCTGCTGCTATTTTCTTGACCTCCATAGTCTCCCCTTGCTCCGAAAGGCATCGGCACTCTGGTCCTACTGCCCATATTCTGCAATGTTTTTCATGTTTGGAAAGCAAGGMCCGAAGCTGGCGTGAAAGGGAGTGAACCTGACCGCCATTTGTTGGGAAGGAGCTGCCCACCCCCATGAACATGACGTTTGTATGGCCTAGGACTGTAGCCCGGTGCACTCAGCACCGGACGGGAGGCAATCAAACACTCAGGGAATCAAGTGGATGGTGTCCGCAGAGCCACAGCTTGCCACCCCTTCCCCATCCCCATCCCGCAGGAACCCTTATGTATTCCCCCCACCGCTGCCCCCAGGGAGGCCTGGGGGATATGCTAGCTGCAGCACAGTCTCGGGCAGAGCGCTACCCGCCACGGCTCTCTGCAGCGGGCGCCCAGCACGCCCCACGCTCGCGGGGACGGGCAGCCCTCTCCTCTGCGAGCGGAGGTATTCACTGTCGCAGGTAGCGCGCCGGGCTGATCGTTACTTTGCAGGGTAGCCGCCTTCAGCCAGTGACCTTTTACACTCRGCTCTTCGTTCTCCCGAGTGCAAGAATCGGGTGTCTTTCTTGTGTTTGTTGTGCAAGAATTTGAAGTGAAACAAATGTACTGTTGGCTTGCACTGAGACTTTTAGAAAAACAGCGGGARGCTGAGACACAATGGGAAGCAGCAGCTAAACGGCTGCCTCCRGAGCCCGGCTCCTCTGCGACAGCAACAGAGCAATGGCTGCTCGAGCGCTCAAAAGGGAGAGCTAGTTAGAAGCAGATACAGATATTCCACAGAAAGGTCTCTACACAGTGCTAATGTTTATCTGACTAAAGTTTTTCCTCGCCTATTATTGTCATTGCTCTTGGTCACAAGGCAAGGGAGACGCAGCTACTGCATTTYATGTTACAGAGTTTCTTGAAATTCTGGCTTGTGGGAGAGCACAGCGAGGAAGAAACACGGCTGTTCAGACACAGGCATTCAAGCATGATTTGCCTTTAAATCTTTTTTTCATGAAGCTTTCTGTGCCATGCCGTGTTATGAATGTGGTTTTCATCAGCAGACTGCTGGTAGAGGGCAATGTAATGAAACTCGACCCCGAAAGGGCAGCGGAGCTGATGCTGCCTGGTGAGCGCCGACCCACTTGGCGAGCTCCAGCACATCAAAGCTAAAAGACAGACAGCAGTAACAAGCCCCACCAGGGATGACCTGAGCCTACTTCATGATATCCACCCTCTGAGCCTARATTTTAGTGGACAGTTGTCAACTAGGTGATAACAGTGTTTCTACAAAACCACCTGCTCTTCCTCTCCGCCACTGCTGAGCTGCACAGGTTGGTGCAAGAGATGGCTTTTATGCAGCYGCCCATGCACTGCTCCTCCAGATCAACTTTCACAAAATACTTTGTGATCCAGCCCTGCCTGGGTAGCCCTGAGCACCTCGGCCCAGCCAGGGCAGCAGGGAYGTCCCCACACCAGCAGTGCCAGCTTTGAGCAGCCTAGGAGGACTAGGAGTCCTCAAAGCGGGCACTGTTGTCCACAGGTGGCTTTAATGAGCCTTTGGTGGTGACAGCAGTGCAAAGCAGCATTAGCCAAGCAGAGAATTTATCCATCCTTAGTGCTTTGGATTTAGTTTCTTTTTAATTTCGCAAACATCCCACTACTATGATTCTAATCTGCCCATTGCATCAGGACATCATCCCATCTTTCACAAATGCAGGAGGCCCAGGAGGGCTCTGCTAAGGAGCCCAGGGCCATTTCTCCCCTTTYACCCCACTCCTTTTAAGAGGAAAGCCAAACCCATGCCCCTCTCACCCAGGAAACCTCAGCAACTGAAAATCTTTAAAAACCACAGAGCAATTTCCCAGTATCCACTATATACAGAAACTGTGGTTGACAAAGCTCCATGGTTAAAATATCCAGACGGACTGTGAAGCAAGATCTCTATCGCTTCTGACAGAAGAAACCCGAAGACCTCCYGCTGGCTCGCTAGCAGAGGCGCTGGGTGCTGGGAGGCACCCTCGTGCAGAGCCTGTCCTCCTGCTACCTAGCTCCGACCTGCAACCTCTGTAAATCATTGCCACCGGTCTCACCAGGGCCAGGGGCTGAGCGAGATTCGCAACTCAATTAAACATTTATGTACATAATTAGACCATCCACAGCTACGTGAGATAGGCTGAAAGTGTAATTAGAGATAGCTCTTCACACTTTAAGGCACCTTGAGGCGGGCTCCCAGCCTCGAGCCACCTGACGGTGCGTGTTCGCGGGGGCGAGCAGGTGGGACGGGCGAGGGCTGAAGCCCGTGTGAAGACGAGGCTTCGTGACAGCACGGCTCTTTCACCGGGGCGACCTCAGCTCAGGTCTCCTGACGCGTTTCACCAGCCCGGACGCTGCCTCCAAGCTACGCGGGAGAAGCAACGAGTCTTTCAGAGAGACCGTCCGCGCTAGGCCAGGTTCGGATCTTGGTCCTGCTGCCGTAAACCGAAGCAACTAACGCGCAGAACTACCCAGCTGCGGAGCCACGCGGCCGAGCACCGATTCTGGCTAAGACGCCGCAGTTCTCGGCGGCGTGGAGACGCCGCGGCGCGGGGACACGCAGGGACCCTGCCGCCGCTGCCAGCAAAACCCTTTCTCTCCAGAGCCCGCTCCTTTGCCGACCTAATGGGCACATTCAGGCTGCATGATAAAGAGTGTTTTTCCATGGGAAAAGGGCATTCAGTTTGTGAACTTAGAGGGGATTGTTTGCTACATTTACTGTGGAGGTGAACAGTTCACTGGCGCTTTCATGCTCACCCAAATTCACCCACACGGTATTACACGGATTACTAACAGCGATTCTCATTTTTTTAATTGTGCATGCACAACCGGGGCGTTAGGCGTTCTGCTATAAATCCGGGACTGAGCGGAGAGGCGACATTTTTTAAATTCATGGTGGGAAAGGTCAGAAAAAGCAGAGCATTTTTCACAGACAGGATTCAGACCGACTGTAAAACAGAAAAGAAATAAAACCATTTCCTTTTTTTTTTCTCTCCTCCCCATCTCTCGGTGCTAAACCCAAGGAAATGCTGAGTCTTACTCATTTTTTTACGGCCTTGTGGTTCAAGAAGCAGAACCCCATTCGACTCTCAAACACAGGGAAAAAAATTTCTAAACTCATCACTGTTCTTTCCCCTCGTTTTTTTGCGGCTCGGGTGTGCTGTCAGCTTTGTGCCCCTAATTTTCCGCACTTTATCATAGAAGATAAATGCCCAGATTTCTGCAGAAAGCAAACACGGCTTTCGGTCACACCTAGGTAAAGCCAGTTGCAACTCCGGGGAGGTGAAGCGCGTGACTTGAGCTTTTCACTGCCGCCGCAAGCGGCACCGGGACGTGAGCCGGGCGGACCCACGCGATCGAGAAGCGATTTAACCAGGAGAGGCTTTGCCGCCCCCTTCGCTTCGCTTCCCTGCCCACGCGCTCGTGGGTGCGAAAGCCCCGGCGGGAGGAGCGGGCGCCGCGCGACGGCAGGCGAGGAGACCCTCCGCAGAGGCTCCTCCGGGCCGGGCTGCCGAATCTCTGTGTGTGGCACCTGTTAGTCACGCACCGCGGGGCCATCCATCATCCCTTGTAGCAGCGCCGCGTTTCCATAGCGCACCGCGGCGCAGGCAGGGCAGAAATTGCTCTCTAACTACGAGACAGTGAATGAGAAAGCCCCGTCCCTGCTTCTGCTGTCAGACCACCGTCCGGGATGCTGTACATCAGCTGCAGAGGGGGAAGGGGCCGTGCTCCACTTCCCCGGCAGCTGCCAAAGCTTAGGCCGCAACACAAGCTCGCAAGCATTTCTCTTTGCCTTACACCTTGTAAGAGCCAGGAAAAACACCATTTCGGAGCAGACGGACGTTTAAAGAGGAACGCGGAGACATCACCRTGCGGCGCGAGGCGGGACTGTGGTCAAACGAAGGTGTCTATCCATTCTGCGAGCCGGCGACCCGATCGCAGAACGAATAGACAGTCATTTCAGATGCTGAACTGCAGCAAAACGGCTTTGCTAACACTGGGAGGGGCTGTTCCAGCATGCGGTACCGAAGGAAAAAGAGGATATCAAACACAAGGAAATATATAACGGAAGAAACACACCCAGTTCCCTGTGGCTTGGAGAGCTTTTGCTTCACATCACAACAATCCTGAGGAAATTTGAGAGTGACACAGCATCTGGTTTTCTGAGGTCTTTCAGCTGGAGGAGGGAGGACAGAAAACTTCTAAGAGATCTCTACCATGCTCACCTACAGTGCCAATCTAAACAACCCCCAAATTTTGCCCTCTCCGCTGAACCAGCCCTTCTTTCTTCCATCTTACATCCAGCTTCACTGGCCTCTGCAGCTTACCCTGTCATGCTGTTTGAACACTTATACCTGATCTTAATGGATCATGGGTACAGCTTCTGGGATGAGGACAGACTCATTGTGCTGCAGTGTCACCTCCAAAATGGGACACCACTTAATATTTCCCCTTCAYGACCTGGCAAAAAGCCAAAAAGCCAATGACTTCTTGCTCTGTTTCCTGTGGCTAGGTAGTCATGGTTTTAATGTCACTAGATACCTCGCTGAAATACACTGATTACTCTATTCAAAAATAAAGCCATCCTTTAGTAGCCAGGCATTACTGCCAGGCATCTTCTGAGACTCATGAGAGAACTGCACTATAAAGTTAGGCGCTGATTTAAGACCTTCATATGGTTGCACATCCTGGAGAAAGAGAAAGAAGCACAATGGGGACCAGTGTCATTATTTCGAGGAGAAGGGTAATCGGTCCTACTGAAGAGTTCAAGATAAAGCCTCTGTACTTTGAGGCACTATCTTCTTGTTATCTGTTTTCCATTCATTCTCATGACATCTTTGTTAGGTAGCAGTGCATTGCTAATATGGGAAATAAAAAGAGACTTATCAGGGAAGTACTGTATTCCCATTTACCAATGTGAATAGAAGCACAGAGCAATTTATGAAGCTAAACAGTTATATACTCTTCTATGGTCTTTTCTTTTGACCTGAAACGATGGTCAGAAATCCTACAGGTCTGTGGCAGACATTATTGAGAAGGAATATCTAACTTCAAAGTGGTCTTTCTACTTCTAGCTCTTAGCTAGCACATATCACATGAGCAAATGCAAACCCATTTGAAGGAGACCCTATTTGAAGCAGACTATATTTGTGTTACTGGGAAAGTTAACTGCAGTAAAATCCCTGATTTTCTAACAGATAGTCAAGTAAACAAAATGACTAAAAAGAAATGGCTTGCAGAAGTGATCTTGCTACTGCTAACTAGTAATTGCTAATTGAAGTGTAGCAGTTCTATTAATAGCATACATAACAAAGGATAGCAAAAAGTAATGAAATGCAAAAAGCTCTTACAGAAAAATTAAATGTTATGATCTTCTAAGCTATTTATTCTGTGACTGCTAAACAGGATGATGTCAAGCCTTCGAAGTATGAAAGGAAACGTGCAGCAGGAGCGAAAATGCTATAAATAGCCACTCCGTGTGATTCGGATAGGAACTATGAAGTTTTAACCAAAATCCTGAGAAAAGCTACTCAGATTTGCAATTATTTTTGCATGTTCAAAGCACTGCTAGGGGGCTTCAACTGTGCGATACCACAAAGGCAAGGAGCCACATGATGCAACTCACACAGTTTTCGACATGTTAATGTTTGTGTCTGCTCATTTTGTTTTTTCTTCTTTATCTTCTCTCAGACATATAAACAGGCTACACCTAGAGTGCCTTATTAGAATGCTTGTGTATCTTTTTTATTTAGCTGGGGACTCTAGTGGCACGATGAAACCATACCAGCTTTGTTCTTGTGGCTTATATTGTCACTAATATCCCTTGATCAAAATCCAACCTTGTATTATCCTGTTGGGTATGGTTTATTTGAGGAAGCCAAGAACGAAATGACTGCATTTCCCTTCTTGTGAAGCCACTTGAACACTGTGGRCTCAAAAGCCTGACTTATGCATTAAGGAGGAATGGCTGCTCTCACACATCGAGTTCTTGGTTTTTACTTTTATGCTGCATACAGACTTGGGGGTCAAGTTAGTGACCAAGACAATGAATTGGCTTAAATTATAGGAAAAATTCTTTATAAAATCAAAGTGAAAAAAATACTCACAGAAGCTAAAAAGCTTTCAGCCTGCAACTTTTTCTCTCAGTAGAGCTTAGTATTATGATTAATGACACACTCATCCATGTACTAGGCACTTTGCAGCACAATGAAGACACGCTCTTTCTCCCAAGGGACTGCAATCCAAAATCCACAAAATAGCAGTTAATGTGAGCGTAGGGAATCTCGCTGAGGGCAGAGGTCAAGCATTTAGGCTGAAGTTGCGGAATTGGGACCATTCTGAACCGGGTTAGAAGCAACAGACGCTAAAACACAAGACCAAAAATCCCTTCCTCCTCCCCCATCTCCTCTATATATACAAAACACGAAAAAGCTAAGGGCTGAGGAACATCAGTAAAAACAAGAGAGATTACACGGTCACTAAAGAGAGGCTGGCATCACGGAGCAAAAATTAACGTTGGTAAAACGGCGCCTTTATAAGCATCATGGCAAACAAGCAGTGATTTGCATTTGAATGAGGAAAAAGTAACAGGGAGAGAATATCTAGTCAAATTGATAGGTAACATTTGTATATTTGTATTGGAGACCATTGTTAGGGTGCATGAATGAAGAATCACAACCCACTTATCAGGGAATTTTTTTTTTAAGCAATTATCCTTTAAAATTGTCAAGACATTTAACAGGATATTCACACTAGGAAAACATTGGCCTAGTGAAAATGATCTGCTGTATTTGCATTTCCTATGTACGTGTTTACCAGGAGCACAAGGGACATCTTCTGCTTTATAGTGTCTTTCCAATAATGAAATTAATGCCTAATTGCATATGATTGATCTGATTCTCCCAGGTTACACAAGGCACTAAGGACAGGCATGGCAGGCTGATCTCTATCAGTCTCCTCTGTGACTCTGGAGTACTCCCATAATGATGCACGGACAGCCAGCTGTAGCTCAGTTACAGTTCAATTAGACGTCACCATTAATCTAAACTTGGAAAACAGGTTATCAGCTGTAGCAATTTTAAATGGAGAGATTTAATAAAATACTTTAATTATATTGTGTTCTGTTATATAAACTAATTAGGAAGCACACACAGATACACACACGTAGACAGCGTAGGAAATAAAAGAGAATCCACAGTACGTCATTCATGCGTATGAACATACTGGGTATCTGCCCTCCAGTTTAACAGTGTATTTCACTATTCTCAGTAAAAGTCACTTACTTTCCTTTCTTCTCGTGGCTCTCAAACCTGCTCTCTCTGTGACATGGGCAGTCCTATACTCCTTTTGCCTCAGCCACACTTGGTYGCCAATGCTATTGCTCAGGCCTGAGTGAAGCAACATGCTCGCACTCTTTGAGGCTACTGTGATTCTCACCCAGGAAAGAACAGAAATCTGGTACGATAGCATCACCTATACTTCTGATGAGATGTGCTCTCTTGGGAATGGGGGGGTCTTCTCGCCTTTGCATTGCTCTGTGCAGTCCTAGTTTCCATTCGCATCAGTCATCTAGAGCTCATTTCACTGGTGCTGCTGATGAGGAGAGACTGGAGAAAATGCTGTACCCCCCTGGGGTTTGACAGAGTTTACCTAAAAGGGCCAGGATCCAGTAGGGCACAAAGCGTGGGAGGTGCAAATGTTGTTCAGCCATACTGGTACCTTACAGCTGAAAATAAATTGAAAAGTCCCTGTGTCAGGAGCTGATGTAAGTAAGTACAGGATTAAGGAACTCACTGCATGCCTGCAGTGTGTGTGTGTACACACACAYATATATGTAGATGTATATACACATCCTGCAGTGGTAATGTTACAAAATATTCTCAAAACAGTGAAAAAACATTTCAAGTCCCACACCCCATTACTGTCACCTCTGACACACATTTACTATTAAACTCAATAAAGAGGCGAGCGAGTGAATTTTCCTGCCCTATGTCATACAGGAGGTCATATTATGTGACCTAAAGGTTTCATTTGGTCTTAAAATCTATTAGTTGACCTAAATGGGATTAGGGTGATTTACATCATCTAAGGATCTGGCCCTCTGTCTTTGTTAGAGCTAAGTAAATAACTTGCCACAAGGTAATTTATTAATTTCACTTCCATCTTCCCCTCCCCTCACATTTGTGAAAGTTAAAAGGCAGCTTGCTACTTGTGGTGATTTATTCCTTACTCAAAGATGCTCRGTCTGTGAATAGCTCCGGGGCTGTCCCCGACACGCTGGCTGCCTGGTAAGCATTTGCCAGGCAGAACCAGACCTGAGCAGCCGGCCGTTTAAATCATGTGGCGAGCTATAAGTTATAAGCCTTTGGCAGATGACACTTCATGCACGTTCAGCAGAGCTGGGTCATGGCCGGAGAGCCCGTTTTCGGAGGAGTTCCCTGTGCTGCACATGCCACAGCTGACGGCTGCAGCGCAAAGCAGCTGAATTTTCTGCACCCTTCTGGCTCTGGGAGCCACAGGGGCAGTGAGGACCAAGCTCCAGAACACAAGTGTCTCCAGCGCTCTCCTTGCTGGCCCCAGGGCACACAGAGCTCAAGTGGCCAAGGGGCAATGCCACAGCAGCTGGCGGGAGGCTGGAGCATCCCAAAGCAGGAGGGGAGCATCCCCATGAAAATGGGGAGCCAGACATGGGGGTCTGGGAGGTGGCGAAGCGCTGCAATCGGAGACCATCCCATGCTGAGCAGGGGATTTGAGGCCAAGTTGAGATAAAGAGACGGAGCTGGAAGGAGGGAGAGAAATGATGGGGCTGAGCGAAAGGAGGGCAGAGCCGAGGAGCAGCTGGCCGGGAGCCGGGGACCTGGGAGGCAGACAGGCAGCGGCCTGGGGTGGGAGRCAGGCTCAAATTAATCTGTTCCTAAGGCAAGTGAGATTATATTAATGCAAACTTGTTACATTATATCAAAGAAAGAATGGGGTATGTGACGTTAAACAGACTTGGTACACAGCTTTAGGAAAGCTGATTCGCCCTTGTCCCTGATGCAGAACGAACAGAAACTAAAGAGAAAGCATGAACATGGGGGCAAAAGGGAGAAAATAGTTTGCTAGATTCGTACGCACTTTGCACAGCTGTGAATGACCGTGTAAAGCACGTAACAGTGAGGAACTGACTCAGGAAGGCCACCAGATTAGAAAAACGTGTTATATCCCATCCAAATAAACTATGTCAATGTGTTTTTCCTCGCTAGTGTCAGTAAAAAAGGTGTTTGTTCTTAATCTATTTTCTGCCAGAGCCTTTTCTTCTTCTGGTTTCTTGCCTTGACTTCAGCTCGGCATTTGGATCCTGCCTGCTCTTTCAGCTGGGAGTCTGCAGAAACCTTGCTGAAAGAGGCTGGCTCGCTTCCTACGCGCTCGTGCACACACCCTCGGAGAGGGCCCCGCACACCCGCTCCGGAGCACAATAGTCTTACGCACAGGATGCTCTGCGCCGCGAGGGCAGGTCACAGCCCTGCGCTTGGCACCGTCACCTTCGGGGGACGTTTAAGGAATAGGTTAGCTGCTATCGGTCAAAGTCAAGTATCCTGGAAAAGGAAACGATAGTCCTTAGTTCTGCATCAGGAAGGAATCTCCCATCCTGAGGAAGAAAGATTAGCTTAGCTGTGTGTGCAATTGCTCAGGAATAACTTCCCAAATTGCAGTGTATGAAAAGTTCCCAATTTAGTGCATTATGAGAGTAAGGGGATGGGCTGCATGCAGATTAAAGCTCACATTCATTATTGTTATTAGTAGTCTAATTTTAGAAAAAAAAGCTATTTTACACGAACCAGAAGTGTAGCAATGTTAAAATATATTAAGCAGAAATTTGAATAATAAAGGGCATATCTGCCTGCATCTCTTAGAAATAATAATAGTCTGTAATGGCAATACGTGATTAAATTCTGTGTTGACAGAGCTGGCTACTGAGTATATTTTCTTAGTATCTTCATTGGACACACACATATACAGCGACAAACTCCATACACCTGACCATATTTCACAAGAAAATTTGATGATACTTTCATGCTCGCAGTAATGAGTGAGCCAGGTAGGTAAGAATCAGGAACCCAGCTACCGGGACTATGGGAAAACTTAACAAACTGGAAAATCTTGGGAAAACTGAGCTGGAAGTATTTTAAAAACAAGAAAGTAGAAGCAGTGGGTAATATGGAAGGAAGTTCAATGCATAAAGAAAGTCCTCCTCACCAAAAATAGGAATATTGCACAGTGAAGAAGGGCACAATAGTTCTTTGTACTTTACTCCAGAAATATATTGTGCCTTATCTTTGTAAAAACAATGATTCGGCTGTGCTTCGCCACTGCCAAATCTCTCTTCATTCAAAGATGATCATTTATCTAGGCTAACTAGAAATGAACTGACTTAAGAAAAACTAAAGGCATAAACCCTACCCCATGTACAACCAACGCAGCAGGACCTCCACTGACCAATGCTCCCTTCCCTTAAGGGCGGACCCTGTCGGGCGAGCGAGGAGGAGGAAGCAGTCAYGCTTACSTGGGCAGCATCTGCAGGCAAAGGGCCAGGGGCATTTCCTTGTTACTCTTTTTTTTTTTTTTTTTCCCTCCCCTTTATTTTCCTTCTTTCTTAGGTCCCATTAAAGCAAGAAGCAACATAGATGGATTTACAGCCCTGCCTGCAGCRTGCGCTTTCTGAAGCACCAGCATCCTTATCTCAAGGGTAAGATTGGCAGCCTCTTGGCGTTACCCTTCAGGGGAACGGGCCCTGGCCACCGAAACCGCCTGCCTGGCAGCCTGCTCTGCTCCCGGTGTGATCCTCACACTGCAAAGGCTCAGCATAGCCTACCTTGGGTTTCAGTCCCTYGGCTGTAAAGCATGAGCAATAACCATAATGTGTGCTTCTTCCCACACTTTCCCTGCACTGCTTATTTAGGTAGTAATCTYTGCCAAGCAGGCTCTTGTACATATTTTTAGAAAACCCAGCACAAAGGGTCCCTGATCTTGGCCAAGGCTATCTTAACATAAACAAAAACGTGAGATTTGTAAAGATGTTCCCTGAGGTCTATTCAGATAAACAGCACGAAAGCAACCCCCCAAAGGTATTCAAGGTCAGGAAAATTCTCTCTTTCTGCTGGATAAATGACCTCCTTGCAATGTGAGTTCAAAATCTTTCATATAGTCTTTCTTTCATTATAGAAATTGTCTCTTCTTTCTGCCTAATTAGGGAATGTTAACTCAACCACTTTAAGATGGAAGGTATATACCTAATGCTTGTAACAGCGCCAATGGCTATTAGGGTTGGCTGATTAAAGAAGCCATAGTTCTCAATGATAAATGGCTTGAAGTCTGAGATAAGGCAAAGGCACTTCCAAAGAAATCTTTCATGTCATGGAAGGGGAAGCAAATTTGAGTGTAGACATTAAGGATTGTTATTGGATGCTCTTTATAACCAATGGTACAGGAAGTTCATTAGTTGTTTTTCATCTGCCCTCAGAAAGCTACATCGGCTGGATCTGATAAGAAATAGATGCATGGGGGTTTGGCTCAAAATATTAAAACAAAACAGAGAAAGGAAGTATAATTACTGCTGACGTCACGGTGTGCTACCTGCAATGACTGTGTGAACAYGAGAAGAGAAACGAATGCAGCTGCCAAACACCACACACATATTTCACAGAAAGCCATCGAAAATGTGCTTTTTGTTACATTACCTTTAGAAAGGTAATATATTTTGCAGGAAAAAAAAGAAAACCAGAAATTGGATTTAAGCTAGCCTGTAATCTCAGAGAGAAAGAAGGGACATTATAAGGAGGCAACGATGATACTGCAAGTTATAAGAAAGAAAAAAAAGCAGTTCCTACCACAAAAAGTAAAAATTCTGACTCTGTGCCAGACTGGATCAGAAATTCTTCAGAGCGATGGATGAGGAGGGGTAAAAAAAGCTTAGCGAGGAGACTATTTCTCCTTACAATTTCATGCATCAATCATTTTCTCAAAAGAAACGGGTAGGAAACAGAGTCTTTTCTGTGAATAACTACATAGGGAGTTAGCTTGATTCTCTTCTACCATGCACCATGCATTGTCATTTATACCTGCATAAAATGTGTCCAAGTCTGTGTATGATATAAAAAACGCAAAATCTCTGCTTATGTTAACAGAAGCATTTTGTACATGCTTTCAACAAATGTAAGGCAAGAGCTAATTAGCATTTTGCCAGGAAAACTTCACTTTCAGTAGCCAAACGTCACGCAAACATGCCTAATTTCATTGAAATGACAACTGCATTAATTTACACGGTGACCATCTCTGTAGCTAAAATCTTTTTGTTGTAAATGAAARCAGCTAAGCATGCAGTCAGCTACTGATACAGGCCTATCTATCTAAACTGGGCTGATGTTTACCGCAGTTTCTTCACATCCTCTCTAACCAATCATCTTTTATCATCTTTGGTGTCGCTGAGGCTGGAGCTTAGCTGGCATTTTCATGGGGGGAGGGGGGAGCTGTGAGCTGTGCACATCTGAAGCATCTCCTTCAAGCAGCTTATCGGACCTTGGGTCACAAGCCATGGTCAAGATGTTCACTGGCAAAAATGGTACATCTTCTGAAGACTTTCAGTCTTTTTTTCCCTGGGAGGTTGCCTAGAGAAATCCAGCTACAATGTGTCCTAAACAAATGAAAGCCAAGCCTTTTCTGCAAAATTCAACTGATTTATGAATACGTCAGTGAATTTTTAATGTCGTTAAAGATTTCAGATGAGAGAAGTCATTCAATAAATCAGGATAACAAAGTGATTCAAATGGGAACATTTTGGCTCAGAAATGTTTTTGCTTTTGATGAGATTAGAAGGCTTAAATTTTTGTCTTTCACTTTGCTATCGTATTTTATTCACCAAAAACAAAATGCATTCCGTTTGGATGATGTCTAAACTGTAATATTTAAAAACAGCACGACACTTCTCTGTCAGAACTCCTATAATAAAATATATTATCTGTCTCCTTCAGCAGCGCACAGAAGCCMGCATAAAGCCACTGCAAGAATTAATTTTCTAGGCTGGTTGGCATTTCTGAGCTGACTGCGTCTTTGAGGAAATGATCCCCTTCTCTAGCAGCCTAACACCCACCACCAGGTAGACCAGGCATGCTCCAGTAAGATATATTGCTCTGCCAATCCTACCCTTTCTGTGACAACTAGACAAAAACAAAGCAATAGCGAGCAGCCGAACATCATCAAACTCTACGAAAACTCATCTACACGTCTGTGGTTTGCTTCTGCTTCCACTGAGGGATGTTCTGCATGTTCAGCCTGGTACCATATGATTAGTGGTGGCCACGTGGTCTACCAGGTAGATCAAAATGTTCCCTTGAGCAGAGAGCATAAATAATAAAARCCCCTCCGTCCCGAGTTCTACTTAATCCTCAGGCAAGCCTTACATAGGACATAGGTGGCACGTGGACCTTGTGAGCAGCGACAGATCACGTATCTAAAGCAGCACGCAAAGGGCAAGAGCCTGCTGTGTCACAATCTCCATGGCTGCTTTTTTGGAGGTTGTTTTATACCCTGCCGGCCTCACCAAGGAAACCCAGCCGCTATCACCACGCTGCCTGCTTGCTTGCCGGGCACCCGCCAGCTCCCCAGCAGCAACTCTGAACCCCTCAGCTAATTTCTCTCAAGCTATCAAACGGGAATTTCAGACATACCAGTCACCACGAGTTTCGAGATGATCAGGGACTAGATTTTGTCAGCTTGTGCTAACTCGCTCGCTTGCTTCTCTCTCTGTCTCTCTCACTTTCTCGCACTTGCAATTAGTAAAACAGCCAGTCAACATGTTTAATAGGACAAGTCAGCAGACGCAGATACCTGTAAATTAAGTGTCAGCCTTCCTGTTGATTTGGTAAGCAAACAGGCAGGAGAATCCTAGCTGAGGGTGATGTGATTTAAATCAGGAAAGGTCACAGCAGGACCACTCAGCAGCAAAAAGCAGCAGTCCAGAAAGAACAAGCCAAGACTGAACGGGGAAATATCCTCATTAAACTACTGCATCTCCTACAGGAGTTGCCCGCACTGCAATATGTATTCAGACAACAGGTTGCTGTTATTGTGCGGGGATTTGGGGCACTCCTACGGACCTGCCTGAATAACAGCAGCGATCCGTGACAGCCGAGAGCCTTACGGCACTGGCCTCGGCATGGATCCTGCTTCCTGCCCCGAGCATGCCGGCATACCGGCTGCCCCCGGGGCCGGCTGGGGCAAGGACTGCCAGCACCGGGGTGCTGCCAGCCAGCGTCCCCCCATGGGTAATAACACGGGGGCAATAAGAAGCTGAGGATGAAAGCCACAGCAACGGTGTCATCATCAGCAAATGGTTGAAGGGTACGGTAGCGACGATGCAGGTTTTGCTCTGCTTCTTAACAACGAAGAACAGTGGATTCCCCATCGTGCTTCAGTATGATTTTTCACTCCTCACAGTCCTTTGTCAGTAGATCCCTCCTTTTTTCCTATTTCCTCTGTCCTCAGCAAGGATTTGTTCTGATTTTTAGGGAAGAAGCAGGAAGGCTCCAGGCTGAGCCTCTTGCTGCTGCTTGGAGTTGACCACAGGGGTATCCTCTTCCTGCCCGCAAATCAAACACCATCGACATAAAGCTCCAAAACAAAAGTAGAGCTATGCTAAGCTAAATGCAAAATGCAGAAAAAAATATCTACAATCAACCTGTATTTTTGTAACAAGGTTAAACTAAACGTTTTCTTACCAACCGTATCAAAAAAGACACTGCATCTGGCTGTTTCAGCCAAATGTTCCACGGAGCACTGAGAAGCTCACAGCGATGCCAAATACCGACCTTGTGTAAACCCTACAGTAGCAGACACATTGAGTAATTCTCCTTGTAGCTTAATTAAAAATGTTAAAAGTGTTTATACATATCGTGTACCCCCAAACACTAGAATTACTTCCTCTTTTCTTTTCTTCTACGCATTTACCATGCCATGTACCTCGGCATCTCAGTTCCTCGCAAATCTGAAGAGTTCTGTTACGCAGAATTTTTCAGCAGATAATGGTTTTGGTATTTCATTTCACTCATGACTGCACTGCAGGCACMAGCATATAGGACCTTACAACCCCCCCTCCACCCCCTTTTCCCTTGGAGGAGTTAAAGGTTGGCTCCTTGCACAAAAAGTGAGGGACTGCTTGCACCACACGCGCCGGCATCCCCTCCAGACACGTACTTCTTGTATTGCCTGGGAACTCGATAAGGAGTAGGATGGACAGGCTACAACGAGACGAAGAAACCCAGCCCAGGAGAACAGGAAGGCTCCAGCCCGTTTCAGAGAGAGCTGGAAATTCTGCTTCTACGGTACTCAGTCGCTCTAAAAATATCCTCCCGCTCTCCGGCTGGCCCGCGGCAGTACGGCGAGGCTGCGGGACGCTCCCGCCGCGCAACCYGCCCCCTCCCCGGGGGCCAGAAGGGCAGAAGCCCAACGGAGAGCAGAGTCGCGCCGCCTGCCCGGCGCGGCCGGGTCGCGGCTCCTGCCCGGGCCGCCGGCACTCCGGTCGGAAAAGGCGCTGCGGGGAGGCGCGCGGCCGACCGAGCGGAGGCCCTCGGGCGCCTAGGAGCGGCGCCGCCGGCTCCCGAGTAAGAGGTGAGATTCAGGGCTGGTACCCAGGGGCGCTAGACGGAGGCAAATCCCTCCACTGCACAAGATGCTGCGTCACCTGCCGAACTACRGTAATCGGTTTCGGGTTTCCCACTGCTTTACTTCATTTCAGCGCTCTGCGCTAAGAGCGCAGTATTACACGGCTTTTAGCCATCGGTTACGCGCGCTGCTGCCAGCCCGCTGTCGCGCAGCGTCGTACCCCTCGGTTACAACGTGCACCCTGCCCAAGATGGATTTGCGATCCCGTTTCAGAGATTCACAGAGCGCTGATCGCGCTGCTGAATCCTGCCCTGCAAAAGTATGGAGGGCTTAAAACTGCCACTGCCAGCTCTTGCTTATGCTGCTAAAAATCTGTTTTACCCTGCATGACCAACCATTTAAAAAGGCATGGTCATTTCCGAGCCTCCGCGTAGCTGTGCTTTACATACCACCAGTTTGAATATGTTTTGCTGGCAACAAAATGAGTTATGATTATTTATATGCCAACATCCATTTGTTTTCATTTAGAAATGAAAATTATTCAGCTAACCATTATTCAGATAACCAATAGTGAGAGCAAGGAAATTTCCACCCCAATAGTTAGTGTTTCTACCTGAGAAGAAATACAAGCAATTTGGACAATGCATGATGTGTCCACTGAAGTAATGTCCCTGTTCCAGGCTTTCAATGAGGATTTGCAATTAAATAACTTCACAGGAAGGTATTAGAGGGAAAAAAAAAAAAAAAGAAAAAGAAAAAAAGCTAATGCAGTGGCACATTCATTTACTTTGGAAATGCCCACAATAGTCACTCAGAAAATAATGGCTTCAGCCTGGAAGGTACTGAGACCCCTGTTACTATGAGAAAAGGACCTGAAAAAGACCTTTCCAGACTGAAAYAAGAGTCCTGTGGCTACCTAATGACTATCATTCCCCTCCCTTACCAAAGGCCAGGGTGGGCTGCTTGCCATCTCAGAAGCTGCCCACCCTGGCAGCTGCAGCTTGCTAAGCCTCCGAATCAGAACTGCCGGACATTATTTAGGAAGGCAAAATTCTTTTTTTTTTTTTTAAATCTATTTATGCAGTTAAAACATTTGTTCCCTGAGTGTGTTCCAAAGGACAATTTACTTCTATGCAGACAGCTAGTACAGGCCTCACAGGCAATACTGAAGGGCATCATTTGAACTTAAATTGTGTCAGGAGATGGAATTTCATTCAATCTTGCTGTCTTCCTGAGCAAGGCTGCAGGGTTGATCAYGGCCAGCCTTCTAATGTACCTATCTACAACCAAGGAAAGCTACGAAAGACCATTATTTAGAAGAAGAAAAATAAGACTTCATTTGCTTTCTGGAAATTTGGAATTTCTTGATCAGCATATCAATGAAAGAACCTGTTAGTCAAATACTTTTTAAAAATAAATTATTTTTGCAAGACTTTTCTTATTAAGGTAATAATTTCCTTAGAAAAATGCAAATAATAATAATAAAAAAAGATGTTCATTAAACATCTGAAAAATATGCATCTAAAATTACCTTCCTTCTAATTCTGTTTGYATATGTCATTAAGAACAGCAAAGGCCAGGTCCTGACAGGCAACTCATCAGTAATGAAATATGATCAAAACCAAGATTTATTACAAATGTTGCAAAAACTTGAGGCAGTCATCTTTTGCATGTGCAAATTAAGTTCTGCCATTCTGTTCAGCTGACAGGATTGTACCACATAGCAGAAAGGCAGAGCGGCAGCACTCCGCACAGTACCTACCATTGCTCCTTCTTATCCTCATTATAACATGGCCTGAGGCCTGGAGCAAAACTTTTTTTTGTTTGTTTGTTTTTTCTTTTTCCCCCAGACCGTAATGAGCTTGGTAGATTTGTACTGTAACGAAAGTGCTCAAAATTGATTTGCCTGCTACTGTTATAAAAGTTTCAGATCAAAGAATTCAGCATCCACCAAAATGGGGTTAAAATGTCTATTCAAAATGGGACTGGGTAAGAAATACAGCCCCCATCAGGCACATTGAGCCCATCATGTTTTTTGTGGCTAACTGTAAATCATTCACAAACTACCAGATGGTGCTGGATGAATTTGAGAATCATTATTTTGAGGAATATTCTGAGTTCTGATTGAATTTCAACCTCATTCCACAGTGTTTCTACATTGCTCCTTCTATCACAGTCATGGGCACCCTCCCATGCTAATTTGTAAAATGAATTTTACTGAATACCATCTAATCTTATTGCCATAGTTACAACTAAGAAATTGGAGATTGCTACACTGAGCTGAAAATAGCTGACTTGATTCAAGGAAGGGGGCTAATTCTTATGCAAATCTTTGTACTCAAATACAATCTCTTCTTCCAAGAACAATGAGAAGTTTGATCTCGGTAAGCAGGGCCTTCTACTGCCTTTTCATTCTAGCAACACTCTGCAAAAAAGGCTGAATGAAACGCAAAAAAATCATGGGAGAAGCACAGCCCTGGAGTCTAATGTTTAGCATACATGTTAGTTTTTGATAGGGGAAAGGAGTTAAAGTAGCAGAAGTGCTCATCTTGGTAAGGCCCTCGGCTGTTATGCGCTGTGCTCCTGCTGCTGTGGGCCCAGCAAGCTTCCCCCTGCCCCGCCGCCCTGAGCCTCTCCGCACAACCCTGCAAACCACCAGCAGCGGGGAGCTGGCTGGAACCAGGAGCGCCAGCAATTCAGCTGCAGCTCATTTYTATACCATTGCTTGATGTTTATGGATTGCACAGGTTTTTATGTTATGGAAAGAGGATGCAGAAGTTGTATCGCATGTTACTCCAGTGATCCCCGATTTGTGCAGTTGAAAATCCAAGAGAGATACGGCTAAAATGCCTCTGAATGGGGACTGCGTGTGGGGACTCTTGGYGCTGATCAGAGGGTACAGGAGGAAAGATCCTTTTCCTGTGCACAAGGGAGGTGTCCCTGGATGCCTGTGTGACAACACTGACGATCCTTTCCCTTCTCTATCTGAACACTGCGCAGTAGCTTACTGGGCAGAAGTATTTCCTGACCCCACTACAGACCTCTCCCCCAACTCTTGAAGATGTGGCCAATGTAGTCCTCCCCCTTCCCCATCTSTTATGCAAGTAAAAGCAAACATACGATGGGGGAGGAATAAATAATGAAAGGAAAACAGAGGAAAAGAGGGAGGAGAGCTTAACAGAAAGGAAGTTTCAGAGAGGAAAACAATATCTTAGAAAAGAGAGAGGAAGTAGGAGGACTAGTAAAGAGATTTTAAAGCAGGTATAAAAAWACAAACAGTTGAGGGGATCTAGAGCTCTCAGGCAAAAAGGGAGAAAGCAAAACAATAGAGTCAAAGTAAAAAAGCAGATGGAAGAAAGAAAATAGACTTAATATTGTCCCTACTGAGTTAGA
This sequence comes from Rhea americana, assembly GCF_003343005.1. NCBI lineage: Eukaryota > Metazoa > Chordata > Aves > Rheiformes > Rheidae > Rhea > Rhea americana. Next base: position 3,858,508 of record NW_028186329.1, read on the forward strand.
CTTTGAAATCTATTAGCATTTTCCTACATGAGACATTGTGCATATTTTCTAGCTGAAAGAAATCTCATTCTGTTAGATGGAATAATGTGAAATCTTAATAGAGTGTTACAAGAGTAATGCTTTAACAAATAACAAAGTCCTAATGTCACACTGCTTTACTAATGAAGAGGCAGGATAGGAGATTACAGGCTTGGTTCTGTAGACAAAGAGAGTTGAGGAATACAGACCTTCCTAGAGGACATCACCTCACAAAACCAAGCCCCATGTGTTAAAATTACCTTGGTCTTCTGCAGTACTGGCTGCCCTTTCCACCCCTCTTTTATTCTATTCTTTCTATTTTTGGTGAGGCCACTACCATGGCCTCACCGTGCCTCACAAATATAACAGCTGAAAAAGAAGAAACATTTACGCTGTGACCGTGATGCCATCTGAAAYAGCAGGGTCTGCACAGTTTAAATCTTAACTTAAATCAGATCTTTGAACATGAAAAGTCAAAACTGGAGCAGTTTTTCCATACAGAAAAGTCTGAGAAACCTCTTGCTACCATCTCCTGCAATGTGAACCATCAGACCACCTCCAGGCCTGAGACTACGAACAGTAATAGCGATTGCAAAGAAGCAACGTTTGAAGGTGGTTGCTCCACACACATTCCCAGTGCATAAGGACAGTCTATAACCAAATGTTGACCTCGTGCATCCAGATCTAAGTTAAGCCATTCCTATGAGGGTGATTTCAAGTACTTTTTGTTAGGAAGCTTTTGCTCACAGCAAGAATCATCAAAGCGTCACGAGCGAACAGGGAGAGCAAATCCCTCCTCAAGAACTTTTTTTGGAGCTTAAGCTGGTGTAACTCCTACTTCAGCTGCTGCTAGCTGGCGCTCTCCCAACCAGTGCGGGGACTACCTGCCCCTCGCCAGGGCAAGCCTTTCCCCAGGCAGGCAGCTCAGCAGCACCTTGGGGCACCTTGTTCCTAGCTGGCCGCTCTCCTGCTCCCAAAGCAACGGGGAAAGAGGGAGAGAGGTGCAGGGCAGAGGTGCCCGCTCTGCAGAACCTCAGCGCCTCTCCCAGAGCTCTCCGCGATCCACGGTGACTTCCCGAGGCCGACGCCAGCTCCGGCTGCTCCCCTTTCACTCAGCAGCCGCAAGACTTCGGCAAAAGGATGGATTTTACCCAGGGGACGGTAGCGGAGACCACTAAATAAAAAAAGATGCTGGAAAATTTGTGGCGTTTGATGTATGCGTTGGAAATTGACTCAGGCCACTTTAATTTAATGAGAAATTAGCTAAAAGCTCGAGTTCATGGATATTTACATTAACTGAAGCTAAACCAAACTATAACATCACAGTGAAAATATTTCTGGAGAAAGACATTAGCTATACTTCTTTAGATGTTTTACCAACCAAAACAAAAGCTACAAAAACAATATTTTGACAGTTATCCTAAGATTTATCAAGTTATACAGACCAATTGACTAGCACAGTATAAATTGTAGAAAACTATAGCAGTCAGAAACAGAGAGAGAGAGAGGAAGTTTTGACAATGCTGGGGGTCTGCAGAGGCCACAGTTTAAGCCATTTTGTAACCAGTTTTTAATAACATGCTATATTAATGGTTTCCATCACATTGTAAGTGTTCCAACTGGCATTAAAACGTGTGTACTGGAGAAAGAGAGAAGAGGCACTCTATTCATATATAGGGCAGGATGTAAACATTTCTTCTAGTATTATATTCCGTATCATGCGGTTGAAATTAAGATCCTCCTCTCTCTGCTGTTCTTTGATGAAAAAAAATAAAAAGCTGAGAAGAATCTCAATTTTAATAGATTTTGTTCTCTAGATGTTGACTGCTTGTAATTTAAAGGCAGTATCTTGCAACTGCATCTTGTATTTTGGCAATATTTTAACCCTGTTAGTATCTACTCATTTGCTTAACCTCTTACAGCCATCAGCCTCTTATGGAAGTACTCACATACTTGAAAGACGAGCCTCAGGCTGTAGTTCTACTCATAAATAGAGTATTTATGGGGAAGATGTCTCATTCAAGTGACTTGTTTACCAAGCTACCTGTGGGTAGACTGTCATTTGGAGATGACTTTTGCATTTGGTATTTCCTGAAAACATTGGGGCATTATTCTAAACCGCGTGGAGTCAAACAGTCTTATTGAAGTTCATCAGACTCCTAGCATCTTCAAGAGAGATAATATGGTTTTGATGTGTAGTCATCAGGTCTGAGAGTTGTTGTTTCCTGCATAGTACCGCCCAGGAAATGATGATGACCCCATCAGGAATTTAGAAACTAGATGGCTGGTTTCATAGCCAAGATGCCATGCTTGAAGCCATGGAGAAGCAACGTCCCAGCTTAGGCTGGTAGGGCCTCTGGAAGTCAAGCCTGCTGCCCAAAGCATGGCCAGCGTCCTACTTACATTAGGCTGCTCAGGGCTTCAGCTGTTCCCATGAGATGTTTGGAAACTCCTGTTAATTGTAGGGTCTAGATATCCTAATAAAGACTTCACTCAAGTGTGTGTTTGACTGAAACTTCTTTTGAATGCAGTATTATAGAACTCATGTCTTGTCTGCTTTACAATGTTCCCCCGGTTGCGTTCACTTAAAGGAAAATCTGGTTCAGTGACTTTTAGTCTTTGTGGCTTCCCATGTAAAACAGTTGAATATTTTTGATTAGGCAACATTTAATGCAAGTGGAAGCCCTTGGTAGCCTATGAGGAAGGGCTGATTTGCAGGCTTCTACGTATTTTCAATAGAGACACTCAAGACCCTTTGGAATTCTGCATGCATGTATTTCTGTGTAGCAATTTTAAACTTGCTGACAATAAAAATGGTTAAACAGCACAGCGTGCAAAAAGTAAAAGGCAACATTCTGCATAAATGCAATTTTTATCAGTGAGTTTTACTGAGTTAGCTGAGATCAATTTGTGACATAAAGTGAACAAACTATTTCAGTAATACTATTTGTCCTCTGTCTAGTTTATGCTGAGATTTCATCTTTATTATTACTTGAGCTGAACGTGAATATGCATGTAAATGCATATGACCATGAGAAGAACCCTCAGGATGCTAATAATTCTGCCATGTCACAGAACTTTTTTTGTTTTCAGCAGAACTGGACAAGAAGTTCTGAATTCAGTTCAAGCAGGGGCTAATTTGCAGTGGTGCTACCTTGGCCGTTATGCTGGCAACAGAACTATAATTTTCTGGAAACAGATTTTGCATCCGGGCATTCTTACTCAGTTTGGGGAACCTGACATTCAGGTACTAACAACAGTGTTTTATTTTGCTTTTTATAAAATCTTCAAGTGTCAACTTGTTTTCAGCTAAAACATTGTCACGGGTTCTATGTATGTCAAAGATATTTTCTCTCACTTAACAAACCCAGGAGCTCCTTGGTGAAGGTTTCAATTTTGAAATTGCTATCTGTGTGTCTTCCTTGCAGTCCTAAATTGTGGTTATTAAATGAGGAGAAAATATCAGAGGTCAGCTGTTTGGCAAAGATGTGGTTAATTTTCAGGACGACATGTAGTCAAGGAAAAAAAGAGAGAACACTAATAAGAAATACAACAGACCAGCCCTCTGCCTCTAGAAATGTTCAGAAAAATGTAAGCAAAGGCTTTTGGGAGATGATAGGGGTCCATAAATACACAGTGCTGCTAGGGTTTCCCTAAAAAATGCAGGAGCTCCTACAGCAATACAGAAAAGCAGGAGAAACACAAGATTCAGCAGACCTTTTGTACGATTATGGGAGACCTCACTGAGGGACACTTGCTTCTACTTGGTAAATCTCTTTGGAGTAATCACAGACTGTCATAGGTCCACCAACTACATCCTGAAAACACTTCAGATGCTTTGAGAGGTTTTTGCAACCAATCCTTGCTTTCTCAAGATTTCTTTCACAGATTGTTTTTTTGAGGGAAAAAAAGAAAAAAGAAAGAAAGAAAAAGTGCTTCTAGCCTGAAAGAACTGCATGTGGAAGGTTCCTCTGTTTAATGACAAATCTTTTCAAGAAGGCAGAGCCAAGGGAAGCCTCAGACACAGAATTTTCTAAAGAAATACTCTAAATGGCTTTCAGCTGATTTTTATATTTTTGTTCATATTGCTATTTTGTTGTGCTGTCACAACTTGAACTGATATTTAATGCTGACTCCTTTAAARGCGAACCAAATAGAACTTCCCCAGTATTTTTCTCTTACTGTGAGCRATATGCCTACATATCTATTTTAAAGATTCTGCTTCTATGTCTATTCAACAAACAATCATTTCATTAAACCTGTTTGAGTATCTCCAAACAACAAATGCTAAAGAACCTTGAACAAGGTTGCTGCAGTTTGTGCGTACCATCAGTATGCACATTTGTTGAAAAGTCRTTGTTAATGTAAGCTTTGTCAAACACATTCTGCATCATCCATTATATTTGGGCCATGTCAAGTGCACCACAGAAGATACTAACAGTATAGCACTGTAAACAACATCACTAAGTGCTTTCAGGCCTCTGTGATACACTAATTAACAATTTTGYAAAAAGATGAACAGCTTTGTTGGGGACTAAACCAAATGCTTATTGATATCCAAGGAAAAATTGCTATTGACTAGACTTATAATAAATGCTAATAGAAAGTGTTAAGTCTGTTGGAGCTTGCTTTGCTCTCCTTATATGACCAAAATGAGATTCTATTTGCCAGCAGTATAAATCTGGGCTTACGCGGAAAGCTAGGCACAGGCAGCCTGAGCACTGCTATGCTGCCACACGTTTAGGGACGTCAATAGATGAACGTAGTGCTGCCAGAAACATACATCTGCCCAAACTGAGAAAGCATGTAAAAATGAAGATACACCCACATCAGTGAAATGTTGATGAGCAGGAGTCAACCTGTGTTGAAATAGTGTTTCGCAGGGCAATGGCAAGTGTGACATATCTTTATGAAGCTGCTTATATTTTGCAATACCACATTCCTGCTCCACTGTTGTATTACCTAACTCCCTGTAAACATGTGTTTACTGCTGTCAGCCCACAGTGAAAGAGAAAGGTTGCCCAATGCACRCAACACTTTTTTTGTCCTATTAGTCCTGCCACGGAGCTGCACCCAGACTAAGGCAAATCAAAGACGTAGAGCCTGAGCGTCTGAARGGCGCCTGGTGAACTTGGGCGAGAGCAGGTGCTGGTCACGGCGGCGTGGCAGACGCATCAGAAACCTTTTGTTTGTGCAATTAACTCAACGTCTCCCTGTAGCATGAAATACGGGCGGTTTTTCAGGATTTGCTACTGCTCTGCTTTGAAGAGAGGCTGAATTACTGCGGCTGCGGTCGCTCTCTTCAAAGCCACTACAGATTTTGAAAGGAAAATTATCTTTGTTCCTCGAGATTTTAGTCAATCTCTATTAGCAGAGATCAAGGGGCAGTTTATTCTGCAGAAGCCTAAAACCTTCCCTGGAGCATCTAATGCTGACCGCCACYGACAGGAGACGTAGTCTGTGTCGCATGGACTGCAGGGCTGATTCAATGGGATAAATTTTGTCCTCCTGTGCATTTGGGAAAATAGACCTATGGGGCAAAAGAAGATACTTTTATGTCTGCAAGGGAGCTAAATGAGTATTGCCAAGAAAAGGATTCTTGAAATATCCCTTTGCATTTTTAACAGGATTTGACTTGGCTGTATTTATCTTTTTGTGTATCTTAAGCACATACCAAAGAAAGGTCACGAAAAATCTAAGGTAAATGAGCTTTTTGTACACATTCACTGAAGAAAAAAAAAAAATCATCACCTTTGGCTGTTTGTGGATGAAAAATCTGATGCGGGGAGACCAGCCTCAGAGCTCCGATTTCAAATGCTGAATTACAATGAAGTGCCTGAATTTTGACCTACAGGATAAATAAGAGCACTGCAATTTATTTGCGCCCAATTAAAATGGTTTGTGATCAGCAACACTTGTCATAAACAACAGCACTAAGTTCCTTCGATTCCTTGACTGTGTAGGCACTATTTAGTTAATCCTAACTCAGATATGCTGAAGTTAGATGCTGTGTTTTAATCTATGTGTACACTGGATATGGAGAATAAAAGCAGACTTTGYGTACAAGATTCTTAAATTAATTTCTAGGGAAGGAATAAAGAGGCAGAGAATGTGTTCAGTCAGGTAAATATTGAAATCATATAGATTTGCTGAGGCAATTAAACTGATAAATACTGCCATTTACTGACAGTAAAGACACTTTTTCAACAATTCTACTAGGTGTAGAAGAGCTTTTGGCTTGAAAACACACATTCCAGCTGGCTGTATTATTAAAAAAAGACTAAAGTCTGCGGTTTTCATATATGCATTCCTTGCACCAGAGAAAAGCAATGGTCTCAAGAGTGATCTGTTCCAGCAGTCTACTGGGAGTGATGTAGAAAGACAAGGCGCTAAACTCGGAGCTGCTGGACATGCAGAATGAATAGCCTTAGCCTGCTGGCGGCCGTATGTAGATTTTGAGCAATGTAAGAGCAAGTAATGCAGCTGGAGGCCCGCACTGCTCACAAGCAATGAGGTCACTAACAGGCTGCGCTGTGCAGGAAGCCAAGTTCTCCTACAGAAGAAGCAGTGTTGTTACAATGACCAGCTGTTGTTTCCCTGATGACTCAATGCTAGGGCTAAAGAAATAAAAGAAGTTAGGTCCCACTGCTGTCGTGGCAGGTAGGAAATAAAAGAAGTTAGGTCCCACTGCTGTCGTGGCAGGTAGGTCACCCAAAGATAAAAAAAACCCCAAACATTTTGCTAACAACCTAGGAAATACTTCTCTGATCAGTGCAGGTGCAAGCAGTCTACTGATGGGATCACCAAGAGGCTTCTGGAAAGAGTCTGAGGGACAGSATGAAAAAATACGTTTTTTTCTACTCCTATATAGTTTTGGGTTTTTATCATGTTAAGCTTCATATCAAGTGTTTTTCAGAAATCCTCTTCACTGATCCAGATGCTAGCAGGTATTTTATCCCTCTTAGACATTGCAACACCTTTGTAGGATAGAGAATAGGAAATCCACCCCTTGCCATTTCTCTAGCATGGGTATTTTGTTCTGTATTTCTTAATTCCTCTCTTTTTCATTGTGCTTTTTACAATACAGAATTCAGTGCTCCATGATGTAAAGAATGATTCCTTTGTCTTCCTCCCCCCGCTCTGTTTTGTTCTTGGGCAGAACAGCTCAAATGTGCTTTTATATTTTGGCGAGCTCATGGGTTTGACGCCTTAAATAAGGGGAAAAGAAGGAATGTGCTGATGAACTTGATTACACTGAAAAGTGGAGAGACAATTTAATTTAAAGGTTCCATCATTACAGATTCATTGGAAATACTGCTGATCATAATGAATTTGTTTAGTATTCATGGGGCGCTACATACATTTTCATAGATTATACTCTTGTGAGATACAGCCTCACTTAACCATTGGCTATTCCTAGYGAGCGAGTGAGAGTAAACAGTTTTATCAAACGGCAAACTCCATCTATTGCCAAATGTTCAGGGTGCAATTGCTATGCTTGGCTAGCCAGATATTTAGCTTCTCTCTGCTACAGAAGTGACTGACCTCCTGCATAAACATGTGTAATTAACATCAGGATTACAGCTAACCACGAGGCTTGTGCACGCCACTTCTATCCTTTTTCCCTCAGTTTTTTCCTCAGGCATTTCGGCCCCATTAAAAATTATGAGGTAACCTTGCACAAATACTAGAACTGCTGCTCAGAGGGTCTCTGTAAGGATCATTAAGATACACATTTACTAAGGTGCTGTCTCTCTTGTTTCTTCTCAAYGGTACCAGGAATCTGAAGTACATTGCTGCCTGACTGCAAAAGACGCCTTGAAAAGGTTATGCACCAGTATCTTATAGAATGTCATCTTTGGGTAATTCTAACTCCTTCTGCTTTAGATCACCTGATTTTTCTGTTTTTTCCTTCAAAAGTATATGTTCACAGGTGGCACATATGCTAAGATTTAGCAGTAGAAGCACATTCTTCCGGGAGTCAAATGTCACAGTATTTTTCTCCCTTGAAGTGTTTTTCCTTATCTAAAAGATGTAAGCTTCCACAAATTCTCCAAGACCATTCCAGTGAGAAATAGAGGTACAGAAGAAAACTAATAGCAGAGAATGGASAGTGTAATCATAAATGGCCTGCTGCTTAGAGGCTAGTTTTCTCAGTCCTGAGTCTGAGGAATATTTACTCTTAAGAGCAACCCACTAATTCTTGCAGTATACTCCCATGTAAAAGCAGCAAAACTTTATATATAATTTCAAGACTTAATTCTCTAAGTGTTATCATTAAAACCAATATTAAAAAAATTCCTTCTCCTGATGGGATTTAAGTCCTATTTTTGAACTACAATAGCAACAAAGCTGCATATCAAGAAAGYACCCATTTATATACACACTTAAAATACACAAAATATCTATGCTTTTCTATCCTCTGCATCTGAATACTGTGCAGAAGAGTTGAGAAAGCAAGAATTACTKCTAACTGTCCTAGTACTGCCAGCAACAATACTACTATACCAAAACGTAAGTCGAGATAAGAGCAGCTATCATTTTTTCAGCTCCAAGTAGTGGCACTGCCACAGCCAGCCTGCCCGAAACATTGCTGCAAAATATTGACAGGATAAACAGGTTCTGAATGAGTGAGGGGAGAAGACTTGGGCAGACGAAATCCATCTCATAGCAAAGGACTGTGAAAATTGCCCACTTGCCCAAAGCATCTCCAGTGGAGCTGTTGCAGTGACATGGGCTGTTAGGGTCACCGAAACCACGCTTTCCTATTGTATTGGGCCTATCCACACTGGCCTAATTTCTTTATGGCATACATAAATAAGAAAGCACGAGCACTCTTTCTGAGCTGYCCCTGCTACATTGCATAGCATGGCATCTACCATGGGTTTGTTYTGGTTCCCAAGGTCTGCCTCTGAGTCTCTTCTCCCCTTTTCTACGTACCATTGCCCAGAGTACTATCATACACACCCAAAATTTTCCTTAAGCTTGCTCAGTCAAAAAATCAGCAAATGTGGATGACTTAGGACAGATGTTCTCCTAGAACAGCTGGAACAAAACTACATAGCAATAACAGCAACATATCACCCTTCCTTTCGTTTGCAGGGAATTACAGTTTGTTCCTCATTGGCCCTCACTTTGCAAAACGTGGACTGTTCAGCTCCTCAGGGGTTGCTGCTCTAGATGATCCTGCTGTGGAAGCCAAATACACCAGCTAAACACATGGGCATACCATGCAATGGTTGCTTGAGCTAAGTAGTCACCAGCCTCACTGAACTTCGTATCTAATCATGTCTAATCATGGTTATACCTGATCTAAGTTAAACYTATGAACTTTATGAACAGTGTTAGGCAAGACCACACTTGAGGGACTATCTGGTACATTACTGGCAAGACAGCATGGCTGTGTTATGCAAAACAGCATTGCTRTGACCATCCACAGCACCTTTAATTTTTACCACATAGATTATGTTTAGTAAGTAAAATTTCTTTTAYGACTAGGAAGGAAGATAACTGCATATCAACAGACAACATACTATTTAAAAGCCAGGCTTCACTCACTGTTTTTGGATGTTAAGATTGCTCACGGCATTTTTTTTATTATTATAAGTTCTCCTTGAACCACTGGGTGACTTCAATTCTCTGTGCCACAAAACCAGCATCGGGAGACCAGACCAGATGAGGTTAGGTAACACAGATTCCCAGCCACACATGCTGAAGATGCACACACAAATGGGATGTGGCTAAAGGACAAGAGTCTGAAGCAGACTCGTGTGTGTGTCAACACACAGCTGGTCAAGAGCATAACTCCTTTTAGCTTCATGCAAAAACTKAGGAGAGTGAAATAGCACACATCCACACAGTAAAATAAAAACCTCTCCWGTGACACTAGTCTCGGAGGAAAAAATGTGTTGGTCTCACAGAACTCGCATAAACAAGAAGCCAGGATACACACGGATGGCAGAGCCTTTTCTATGCCCTAAGCAGTGTCTGAGATCCCAAGGATAATTCATATTCAGCTGTGAACTTTAACACCAAACTCTTAAATATTACTCTTTTGACGGTTCTGCACAGACCCATCACTCTCATAACCCAAAGTCATTTTATTAGTACCATCTTTCTGCATATATTTATGGATTAAATATTGAAGCACATAGAYCATGTTCAGATCAGTTTTTCTGATGAAATGAAATAGTAGATTAACTTCAGTTTTTATTACATTTTGTTTATGTGTACAGTTAGGAAGTAAGGACTCAGCATTTACAGATCACTTTTAATTAACTTCTCTTCATAATTTTYTGTATAGTTCTTTTACTGAATAATACTTCTATTTCACAATGGCTGCAAGTAAAGTCAGTACAGCATAGCGCAAAAAATGGCCYTACAGTACTGAAGCATTGTACGTACAACAGCTCTCTGCTGGAAGACTTTTCAAAGGAGTCAAACAATAAATACATTAGGACGTCAAAATGGGGCATCAGGGGCCAAACCTTGAACCCACTGAAATCAACAGCTGACATGCTGAATAGTGCTAGTATTTGGCCCTTTAAACTATTCAAATATCTTTGGTTCAAGCAAAAGAACAGACTATTATTGCAAATCTAACCTTCATTAAATTTTCTGTGCACTTAGATCTTTATATGAATTGGGGAATAGGTTTTGTTTGAACTGAATAATACTTGTATTTGGTTTTTAGAATGATTTTTAATGTAGTATTCTCTCCAGATTTCTATTATACTCAAGGAGCATAAGTGCAGCTAGTGAACTCCCATATACATAAACTCCCTTAGAGACCAGATAGCCAAGTGGATAACAGCACTGCTTCTTGCTTGAAAGGTTGCAGGTTCAACCTGACTCAGTTCTGTTTTAATTAAACTTTCTATTTGCTTCTGTACAAGCTAGTATATATAAATCTCAGCCATCATTAAAAAAAAAAGAAAGAAAGTCCGTTTCTTTGTGCATAACATAGAACAGAAAAAGATCAGGAACAATTAGCACAGACACATCTTTATCATAGTGCAAAACTACACCACTGTTTAACAAAAACTGGGCAACTGATTCCTAAAACATATATTCATTGGAAAAGAGGAGGATCATCACAGGCTTTGGCTTTCTATTTAAAGCATATATAGACCAGGCATGCTGAAAGCAGCCTGACGTGCAAAGAAACAGTGAATTCACATCTATTGGCAGAGCCCTGTGATATTAAAGATTTGAATTGCTGAAAGCATCCTCACCACTAGGCAATGCCATTGGCAGCTTCAAGTGCACGACATCTTTGAAAGTAGCTTCCAATGACTTGAGTTACAGGATTTTGGAAAAATGACTACATTTGGTCAGAGCTGGATACCTGAAGCCCTATACATCTTACTGTCCTCAGGAAAGAGCTAGGTCTGTGGTGGATGGTAGCAGCCAACAGCCCTATTTGGTCTCATGGTCAATTTGTTCCAGCAGGGCAAGYGTTATCCATTAGGAAGAGACCTTTGGATGTACACAGCTTCTGTGCAGCATATCAAGAATACCTCAAATTCAGACTAACTTTTCGAGCAATTTCCTTGCTCTTACCTGAAGGAATGGTATACAGGACAAAAAGTAGTGCAGCTTAACATATTTCCTATCTCTGTGCTATTTACGGAGTATGACTGGATGGGGAAGTGATTACTTGAGGAAGAAAACAAAAGCTATTGGCTTTCACAGATTCATTTCTATGGGGCAAGAGAATAGATTTAATTTTACAAAGAAAGCTATAGAGAAAGAAATTTCCTTGCAGAACAAAATGCTCTGTATCAACAAAGACCAGAAATTACAAGGYGCACACATTTCCTTACAGAGTATTCTTCAATGGACAGATGTTTTCTGCGGCCTGAGACGCATTCTCAGTGGAGAAAATAGCCTGTCAAAAATGATGAAGACGCAATGCATTTGCTACTGCACAGGAAAGTCATGTGTCTCTGCACAGGGCAGAGGTTATGCAAATGACTATTACCCACTTTGTTGAGAGAGTCAGAACTGATACAGCATATAATTAACCTAAGTTAATATTTAGCCATAATCTGCCTAGTATACCTACCACTTGCCTAATTAAAAGAAAACAATCTGACTCAGAACTTATTACRTGCAAAAAAGATTTAAATGATCAATCAATTTTGTCACCTAACAAGCTCAATTTAAAAGGTGGCCAGTTAAATGGCAAAACTAAATATGCAAAGTTAAAAACAAGAAACTTAAGCCAAAGATTTATCTAAAGCCCATAGAACTCAACTGCTGGTTTATTTCCAACTTGTAGTAGAGCAGGGCTCAGCTTTCATGACCCATTCCCCGTAATACTGAAGGGCAAAGCCATCTTGTTTGCTTTTAGTAGAATTTTACAAGACTCAAACGTAATTAAACTGATACCTGTCAGTGTGTTGGATTATGATCACTTCTATTGCAAGCTATATGCTATGTGAGCCCATCTGGTTTTAAATTACCTGATCGCCTTTTAATATTTTTAAGTAGTGGTCTTTCAAAATACAACTGGTTTAAGATACAGTCACATCTTACAGTTTATATTTACCTTATCAGCTTAATAYAATATCTTGTTTTAATGATGTATACATCTTACAGTTATGGCTAAGTCATTCATTAGGTTATGAGGCATTATACTAGTATGGAACAATCTGAACTCATCATTCGTAGTGCAGAGCCACATGCACTGAAATAGGTTGCAGCAAAGTATAACTACACATTGTGAACATCTGTCCTCTATGTTTCACGGAGAGTTATAATCATTTAAATAAACTTCTATACCTATCCTAGTAATTTACTAATTTTAGAACAGCAGTTTTAAACTAGAATAGCCCAAGACCTCAGCTGCTTTGGAGAACTACTGCTGGCACCCCCAGACTGGCTGCGCCCYGGGCAGTGGCGAAGACAGGGGTCTTTCAAGGAGCAACAGCTCCTACCCCAGCTGCTGAATTCTGCACTGATTTGTTTCAGATATGGCCCTCTTCATTTATTGCCTTTTGAGAAGACCTTGATGCTGTTTCTCAATAGGACGTGGGGTACTCAACCATTTCCCAAGTCAGACCCTCAATTTCAAAACGTGCCTAACACATGTGTCGGTGCAACCCTCACTTGCTGAAAGAGATACCAGCCAGTCCTGGGAGACACTTCAGAGTGGTCTATKTGTCCAGGCTTTAATGACAACAGTAAGCTCAAAAACTTCAGGTTAGGCTAAGTCATCATACAAACCATGGGAATAAAATCTGCTGGCCCTTGCCCTTCAGAACAGTTTAGGTTTTAATGCTACAAAAAGCAAGGGACTTTGAAGGGACAATTTTTTCCTTATGTGTGGGCTCCCACGTTAATCCGAAACATACGCAGTAGTATACTTGTAGTGGTTTTGGCTTCAGATCACTGGACCAAAAGCCAAGGATTTACTGTTTGTTTCTTTGTTTAAAAGAAAATCTCCTACAACCACAGATAGCCATGGTGGACAGTGAGTATGTGTGATGTGTGGGAGGACAGGAAGAATAAACAAGGCTGAAAGTTATCTGACAGGAAATACCAGCATTTACATTTACTTATTGACAGTTCTTATTGAAGCACCCAGTAAACCTAACTTTGAACATATTCATCTAAAATACCAGCTTCCAGATTAAGGCTCCCCTTCCCCTGAATGTTAAATAATATGCAGTTATTTATGAGGTGCTCACGTACGTGTGTTTAAGGAAACAACCCCAAGATTAAAAAGATGTGCCTGATGGTCAGGTCTGACACTCGACGCAGGTTASCCAGGACGCCCAACTCGTGAGACGCGTGCCGCCTGTGAGGCTGCGGTGGCTGCGGCCCGGCTGGGCGCGGGGAAGCCGGGCAGCACCCACAGCCCCGGCGACCCTGGTCCAGGGCCATTTCTGTGGCACATCCTGTCGGAGACCTGGCAGGAGCTGGGCACTCACAGGGCCAGCTGGCGGGCAGACCTTGCTGGCGTGGTTTGGGTCCAGATGCATCTTTGGAGTTTAAGATGAAATTACCTTTTCTTTTGTGCTTCAAGACCAAACGTTTGCGAGTAGCGGGAAGCACTAAAGCAATTTCCACCTCCCTCAGAAATCTTTGCTCTCCTTTAACTTAATCAGCTACGGTGGCCGACACATTTTCACGTAAAATGGTCTGAAGTCACTTTGGAGAATATCCCTCCAGTCCCATAATGGGTCTCGGGCTGGAAATGAGAAAGTTTCATAGTCAAGGAGAGTCGGCGCTYGGCTGCTTCCCCTGACTCAGACGCCAGCGCTCAGGAGACCAACGATGTGCCCTACGCGAGTGCGCTCCTGGATTATTGTGTTCATTTCCTGAACGGAAGGGAAATTTAAACCACATTCGGCTTACAAGCACAAAACTGCTGGTACATCTGGAAACACAAACGAAGACCGCCTCAAAGAGCTCCAAGAAAGTGCGAAGGAAATGAACTTTATCCTATGATGATCAGAAAGGATATCGCAGGACATACTGAAGAATTAATGAAACACACTTCAAGAACAAGGCTGCGTGACAGCAGGCTGGTTATAACCAGGTTTGCTCAGTAAAATATTAAAGGCCATTTCTCCTTACCCATCTATTTTGACTTACTGCAGAGCACTTTAGGAAGGGGAAGAGACTAATAGGTACTGAAGAGGCTGTGACTGCAGAGTTCAATAGAGGCTAATAGCACAAAAATACTGCAAAGAAAAATTGGTCAGAAAGTGTAAATCAAACAGGGTTGCACTGGGAACAGGCATTTCAGTAAAGCTGACGTGTTTCAAGTAGCATTTCATACATCAGCATTTGTTTCAGAGCTACAGCAGCTTTTAAAATATCAAAATGGCATATCGCACCATTTTATTTTTTACTTTGAAAGGGCTTTCAGTAATGTTAAAATATTACAAAATTTATTTTGAGAATTGGAATGAGACTGCTGGGTTTTAGCAGAACAGTTTTCCCTCCCTAAAGAACCTCAGGGACCACTGTTGAATGCTGGCTTTTTTCTTCTTGTGAAGAAGTTAAAAAAAAAAAAAAAAAAAGCTAGGTGGAAACCCATTTTCTAACAAGCTCTTCTCATGTGATTTCTAAGCAATTAGCAATTAAATGCTGCCTTATTTTTACTGTGTCCAGACTGTGCCCTGCTACTCATCAACCACCTAGATAAACACAAGGCCCAGAGAAAATCCCCAGAGCAGCAGCAAGGCTCAGTCACGTTCCTCCGGGTCTTAGGCGACCTTGAAGCAAGGTTGAGTCATCAAAACACTCAACTAGCAGCGCTTGAACAGACGCCGAGGACTATGTGCCAGTCTCCGGCCGCCTTTGAGAAGGGGCAGCTTCACGGCTGCTGGGAAGATGAAGGCAGGACCTGGCGTGGTCCTTCCCGGGKTTTGCCTGAGACGCCGTCGGTGATTACCAGCCCTGCCAGGAGGGGTGCGTGCTGCCTGCGAAGGCTGGACGCTAGAAAAATTAATATTGGGCTTGCCTGAATAACTTGTCACAAAGCTGTCGTTATTGTGAATATTAATTGTTTCTCCTTAGCCCCAAATTAGAACAATCAATATAGGAGGTCGAAACAGACTGATGATAAATCAAAGCCTTAAGCACTGTGAAATCTTCTGGAAACATACAATAGATTTTTTAAAAAAAGTAATAAAAATCATACAGCACTGTACCTGTGGGTTTCGCTTTTATAGCTCAGTTACAAGAATATCTTTATGATAATCTTTGGAACACACACTGAGTTAAGCCTGGGAAAGATATGGGTGCCTACACACAGGATTATGATACATTTTTTTTTTTTTTTTAAGTACTTTCTATGCAACTTTGTTGACAGATATATAGGTGGAAGAGTATTCAGTAGCATGAACTCAGTGTGATGGCATTGCTCACAAAAGGACACTGTGAAAGAGCTGTGAAAGCAATTCCAAATTACTTAATGCCATTATATGCCATCACACTTCAGTTATTTTGAATATAGTTTTTTAGTAAATATAGGAGATTTTAGTCCTTCTCTGGTAATTCAGCAGTAGGAGAGAACTGCAGGAGAGAGGAAAAAAAGATAGTTCTAAAAATAATCTCAAATAAAAAAGCTACCAATAAGTGATATAGCTTAAAATCAACTATTTTATGCTTGACCTGATCTAGAAAGTAATMTTCCTAAACTTGGAGCCTCAGCTCCCCAATGGAATAATTAAATAGATGTTTCTAGCTAGAATGTTTTACATTATATCACAACAGTTTAACATTTCGCTATGCCTAGGATCAATTCTGACTGTTCCTAATTTGGCTTGAAGGAGGAGGAAACTGTTCAGAGTTCCTTATTTTTTTTATTTTTTTCAGCACAARGAGAAGTGTTTGAAGCCACCCAGGAGGTGCAGCCTGTTAGGRGGAGTCTCACAATCAGCAGAAGGAGCAAGCGAGGAGGAAAACAGCGTGAAGGAGAGGGAGCTCCTCGGAGATTTGCCTTTTCCTTCTCCAACCCCCTCAGCGTTGCCAACACCAACTATAGGCTATTATTTCTCCCTTATTATTCCTCCTCCACTACTCCCACACTTGCCGTCCCCWCAACTAGCCAGCACCTTGTACCCCAAGTGCTGCCCACAAGGACCATGCCTTGGCTGCCTTGCTAAGCGCCCACCAAGGGCCACCTTCCTGAGGCCACCACCTCAGGAAGGAGTCATTTGCTTTTAAGTGCAGCCTTCCACAAGCCACTTAGGAGCCCAATGGACAAACAGAGGCCCGGGTCCGGGACATACTTTTTAAGATCTTTGAGAAGCCTGTTGATAAGGACCTTGAAAGAAATCTCACTGCAGTCAATCAAACAGCCCCATTCTCTGTGTTCCCTGTATTTTGGGGTTGCATCCTTTGGAAGAAGCCTTTTTGCAGAGGCAGAAATGAGTATTGCTTATTTATTTATTTATTTATTTATTTTTGAGGGGCAGTGGTGGGGAATGGAACACAAAACTTGCAACTTTAGAAGAATTATGGTAAAATGGCTTTGACTGACCTGGCTGTGAAAATACACAATAAAACCAGATGTAGCCCAAGCTGGCTTGTAATCAGCTTTGCTGACAGTAAGCATGATCTTCACTTGAAAAGGTACAAAAAGCCACAAACGGAGTCCCTAATCCTCAGCTGCATTGCAGCAGTTCCACACTGACAGATCAGCACGTGGGAACCACGCGTGCCCTCCTTGAGAACCCCATCTGCAAACTCAGGTCCTCTGGTGAKGCTGGCCTGACGTAGCACCACATAGAATGGCTTTTCTCCACCTTCTGGGAAAGCTGTGGAAAAGCCAGCTCAGGATTACCCCGGGGCCTGCAGAGGCCTCTGGACACTGATGTGGAGAGAAGCAGCTGCGCACCTTCCCCACACTGCTCAGGATGTGATGCGACCAACGGACGGGGAGTGCAGGCTGGACCCAGCCCAGAATCAATTCCACCAAGTAAATGATTTTTCTGTTCAGTACATGGCGTTTGCAATCATTCAGTGCTATCAAGTCAGCAGCGCAGGAATACAAACACCTGGCTGTGTCCCAGCAGTATGTGAGAGTTACCTCGGAAAACCCAGCAGTAATGAAAATATTCTGTATCTTCTGTGACCCAGCAAAGGGAGAACAGCCAGAGCAAGCACTCACTTCGGCCCCAGGTATCTACATGAGATACCAGCTGAGTCAGGTTACCACGGACTTTCCTCACATCTTTAACAGCCTTAAGAATTGATTTCTTTCATGAAGTCTTCCAGAAGCCGTATTACATGCTAGCTCCTGCTCTGCTACCTCCCTGCTTTTCCCTGAAAGGTCATTCCTGTACGTTGTGAATTCAGTGGGTGACGCCATGCTGATTTGTGCACTGGCCGTAGCACTAAGTGCCCTGTCCTTAACAAACACTTTGGGACACATCAGTAATGTGCCGTTTAGTAAGCTCAAGCTTCTGACACATTGTAAGTTTGGAGCTATATATCAGAGACCTCCAACAAATGGTACAGCAAAAGAAACAGTGCGGAAAACGAAAGAAGAGTTTATAATGCCTGAAGGCTTTYACGAGTTTCACGCAATGTTTTTGTAAAAGTTTTTCACTCTAAGAAACAAACAGCAAGAAAACATGGCATCACGCATCTTCCATTAATCAATACACAGAGGCCATTATAAGAAAAAGCTGCACAAAAGGAGGGGTATTTTCTAGAGTCATGCTAAGTCGCTGACAAAGCAGCTTGGACTCTAAAGGCTGGATGGAGCTCGGTCTACGCAAACGTTCAAGGCAATGGGAACCCACTGGCATGTCCCAACACAGGACTGAGCCACGCGGCACAGTGTTAAACCGAGTACGAAGGTTTCGACAAAGACATCGCATCCTGGCTCCCTGCGGCAAACGTCACAGGATCTCCAGCGTCTGGAGACATTTGCCACCAGAGTTGCTAAAAGCTTCTGGTTAGTATTTTGCAATTAGTATTTGCAAGTTTTGAAATAGACTGCTCAGCAGAGCYGAAATTTATTAACTTTGAAAACTTAGCCATCTGGAGCATTAGAGGCTTAATTACAGCGAAAAGAGTCATGAATGAACAATGTGAAACAGTTTCTCTTTTCCATTGCAGGATTCAGATTATGTTTGAGCCTTGTTAGTCCTTGATAAAAAAAAAAAAATAAGAAAGAAATAGGCAAGCAGTCATGTTGCGCTATTCCTGCAGCTTTGTTTTTTTTTTCTTTTCACAAAGTAAAAAACCAGAAAATCAAAATCTAAAACTTTCAAACCTTCCCCCCCAATAAAATCCTAACTAAGCAGAGAGAAAAGTTCAGTTTCTCTTTATAAAGCACTAAGTACAAAAAAGAATCATGACATATAGATGAGTTTGGAACAAAAATAGTCCAAGACAGATGTTTTGTTTCTCAGTTTGTTATTGCATTTAATGTCATTTTTCCCCATCGAGCTGTAAATTACTTGTCTTTTTGTGCTTTCACTCATTCTAACCATTTCTGATCCAAGGGCAAAACCCAACTTGAAACAATGCRGATCTGATGAGTTTACTCAGCTTGAAACAAGGGAGCCCTTGTCCCACACGCCCTCGGCAGCTTAGAGCACAGCGCTCCATCCCTCCTTCGCCACGAGGCCTTCAGTCAACATTGCCCGAGCTTGTGACAACCGAACCAACAGTTCAGCCCGGGGCGCTCAAACACGCGGTCCGGGATAGAGGGTGCATTGAGGTGCGTGAACCCTGCCGCCCGCTGCGGTCGGCTCCTGCCGCGTGAAGGTACAAGGTAATTCTCTAAGCTGCTGCTCCAACCGAGCATTTTGCCCAGCTGCTCTGCTGCCGYTGGGCTAATGAAAGGGAAGTTCAAATGCTACTCAACCTAGTGTGAGCTTTGTTGCGTTTTTGAAAAGCCAGGATCGCTCGACATCTTCACAGATCTCCCCCTTCTCCTAAACACTAGCTAGGCATCACAGGGCAGGTCTTGGGCCAGCAGCTCTTCCCTGTGCTTATTCATGCCAACAAGGCACCAATGCTGCCTAACAGGTCCGTCCTGACGAGATGGGCATGCTTGAAAGTCTCCTAACAGACCCAGAGGGAAGGGGTGGGGATGCTGTCACCAGCTTTTCTGTGGCATGGATGGTTTCTACCCGGTAGCGGAGAGGACTGTCAAAGGACGAGCCAGCTCTGCTACTGGGAAGGCCCCACCTGGAGGAAAGCTTSCACATAGGTTATCAGCAATATCATTTGGGTGGTTACCTTCAGAAACAATAGTTTTCAGAGTGCCAAAAAACCACGCTGCAAGCTTCAGAGACCAGATGGTCTGCTAGTAAGCAGCATTACACAGGAAGAAAACAAAAAAAAAAAAAAAAAAAAAAAAAAAAAAAAAAAAAAAAAAAAAAAAAGAGAGAGAGAGAAAAGAAAAAGAACCCCAACATTCTACAGATTTTAGCCACCAACAAGTTGACAAGAGTATGGGGAGAAAGCTGACCGCTCAGCATCTCAGGGGAAACTGAGGCAAGGGCAAAACCAATAGAAGACGTTTCAGTGCACACAGCTAATCAGTGACAGAGTAGAACCAAATTCCCTGCTGCTTCTGTTCAGACTTCAAGTGCCTGRTATCCTCTTAGGTAATAAATTCCTTGGAGATCTCTGCTTCCTCCCTTCCCGGTAATAGGTTCTGACTGGTTTTGAAACCTGTATAATGTGACATGTATTATGTAGCACTCTTCAACAGCTCARCTTTAACATCACTCTAGTGGAGTGGCTGAAAGTCACTGATTTTTGATAATAACAAAAAATAGTTCTGCTGTATTTGCACATGGCACAAACAGAGGAAAGGTATGTATTTTTCATATTGCARTCAGCCTAAATGTTCAGAAACAAACTGTGTGCTAACTGCTTTGGGTAGGTTAGTGCAAAATTTAATTTGCACTCACTCATCTGATTCAAGGGGAGTGCAAAATATACTTGTCACACCAATTTCACATTTTACAGTAATTCACTCAGCATGACTTCCTGGAGTTGAACCAAATGGCTGAAAACTGCTAGTATTCTGGACTCCTACCACAGCATACAGTAACAAAAAAACTCCCTGGAAACACAGGAAAGAAATAAAACAGAAAATAAACCCTACACTGAATAGAAGACAAAAGTTTCTTAACTCTTTGCTAGCCTTTCTCTAACAGAGCCCCAAAACAAAGCGAACCTGAGGGATGGCGAGTGTTATGGCAAAAACATCTGGCAGATAAAATACTTGAGCAACCAGATATCCTGCAATGATTTGATTTTTGTCATGGTTTGTCCTGGGCTGCTGTGAGAGATACAAAGTAAACTGTCCGACTGCGACACAAACCAGCTTCCCAAGCCCTTACTCCCTCTTTGGTCTGGTCTGTTCTTCCATTTGCTAAAGCTGCATTTGACTCTAATGACGTATCATTTTAATCAGTGTAAACGAGGCAACCAAAACCGCAAATTACTGCTTAGACACCTCTCACGCAGCAAAGCACACAGGCACATGCTAGTCTTTAAGCACGTGAATCATTCCAGTAAATGAGGCAATGCTGAAACTGACTGCTTAAAGTCAAGCTCATGCTTTTGTACCTAGATGGACCAAGATGCTACCTGTCTATTTGTCCTCTCTTGCTCTCTCTCACGTTAGGCTTCTACTTAAGCACGGGCACTTTTTGCACGTAGTGAAGCATGCAGCTTTGTGCCCCATGTTGCYGCATTGCAATAAGTGACAGCACCTTAGCTCTTCATTTTATGGAAGTAGGTTTTGGTCTTTTCATACGATATCATTAGATTCTGCAGGAGATGACAAAAGAAGGCAAAAAAATCCCTTTACAATGCTTGTGAGTCTTTCTCTGGCTTCTGAGGCTGGCAATCAACGGCTGCTATGCTTTTCTTCAACATGTGTCATTTTGCTGGACAGTGCCCAAGTGAGAGTGGAAATAGCAGTAACAGCAGTTGAGGTTTGTCTGCAATAGGATTACCAGATTTCCTATGACAGCTTTCGGAGACTGATTACTCTGTTGTGCTCCAGAGGAAGAGATCTGAGACCTGCTCRAGAGAGGGAGGTCTTCTTCAACAGGATCCTGAGATTTTTCTTGTGTTGCACAAGCTGCTGCCTTTGCGTTCCCACCTGCTCTGCCCTCATGTGCCTCCTTACCGTTATTCTGGCACAGACAAGCAAACTGCTTCATCTTCTGGATCGTCATGCCAAGYCGCTCCACCCTCCCTCCCACCAGGCTGTGGCCACACACTTACAGTTTCCTGCTTGCAACAACTAGAAAATCATCTCCATTCTTTTTTTTCTGCTTCCTATCTYCTTAGTTCATGAATTTCAGTGGAGTTTTCCACATGTGGAAATATCCTTTCCTTTTCTGTGGTTAAGAGTACACAGARGAAGAGTACAGCTGAGCAAAACTAACACGATATTAAAAAAAAAGAAAAAGAAAGAAAAGTGATGAAGATGCTTTGAGGAGAGAAAGAAAGCATAATACCCTTGAACCCCCTTCTACTCGCTCCCAACTCACGCCGACCGGGCGAGGGGCAGCACCCGCTGCGGCTACCCCCTTTTGCACGCGTGGCCGCCTGGGCCGGCAGGCAGCTGCCGCACACGGCAGCGTTTTCCCCACCTTTCTCCCCAGACTAGCAGCCAGTATTAGGGTCACAATTCTTTATTTAGCTACCAAATGTACAAGTCCTGTTTCTTCAGAGGAAATGTACATACTCCCCTTCTCTGAACTTTTCCAAAGTCATTTGACCTCTTTGGGCTTATTTGGGGCCTTGCACCCTCCTTCCTGATTCAAAAATCACAGACCCTGCTATCTCAGTATCAGCAATGACGTTTTAGGTATAAACATAATTTAACCCTTTGACATYTGGAAGAAAAAAGGTGCATGCAATACGCTAATGTGAAGAAAATGAGCGATGCGCAAGTCATGGAAATGAACTTGGACTCAACTAATACCTTTTCCAGGGTAAATTTATTTAATGGCCAACTTCATTTTGGCACTTTAAATCTAAAATTGAATGTTGGAAGGAGGAGGAGGTCACAGGCACTTTCATCTCCTAGCAACACCAATCAGTACAAAATAATGATACAAATTTTGATAAAGGAGAAGAGAAGAACTGAGCCCAGTATTGTATTTAGGTCTTTGGCTTACTATTGCACATCCCCACTCCACTTATTGCAGCCATTTATTCAGATTTTTTTTTTAAGTTACTACTGTTGCAAACAGTCTCTAGATGATTGCCTCAAGAGGTTAGTCAATTATTTATGATGGTGATGCAGAAAAGCARTACATTCTGGGAAAGACATACCATTAATTAATGTGTCTTCTTGCTTATCACTACCTTTTTCACATTTTAATCCCATTGTCAAGGATGTTCTAATTCATTAATAACTTGGGCAAGTGAGTTTTGCCACACTCCAAAACACAACACTTGTCTGGAATAGAAATAAAAATGACTTCAATGTTATCTCTGCTTGAGTAAGAAACCTCACTTTAATGTGATGGCACATACCTTTACAGTCTTTCTGCCATTTATTTGGGAGTTTATCTGGAAACACAGCAGTCAGCCAGACTTTATTAGTCGTTTTCTGCCATTGTATAGGCTGGTAAAACAAGTCTAGGATAAGTTTGCTGCCTCTCTGTTAACTTATTTTCTGCTGTAGAGAATTGCATTATTGATGTTGCTCCCTCTCCCTAAGTCACAAATCACTTATTTCATTGAGATCTGCAAACGGATTGCTCAGACTAATCAGTCCCAAACCACCAATTCAATCAGTGATGCTGGGATAAACTCACTGCCCTCGCATGCTGAGCTGAACAATTTGCCAGCTTGCATTTGATAGATAGTTCTTTAAAATGTTTATAAAGTTGAAAATGTAACATTTCCATTTCCTATTTTATTAACCAACACAGTATCAAATGATCCTTCCACCTCCTTAATTCGCTGAGTTCAGCRAGGGCACCCTAGGACAACACCTGGACTCAGATGGACAGTGTCTTCTTTATACTCAACCAATGCCAAACAGTAGCCTCAAGTCAAATAAAATGGTAGCCAAGACGTTATCATAAATAGGCACGGGATTTTTTTTTTTTTATTTTCTAGCATTTTCCTGAGCTTCTCCTTGTCCCTGAACACTAAAGTTGATCTAAATGGCTGCATCTGTGCTGCAGGGCAGGGCAGGGGCCCTACTCACATTCTCTGTGTCYCAACCATTGGCCATGGAGAAGGAGGGCTATGCTGCTCCCTCCCTTCCCGGGCAACTGCGTTTCCCCCCAAAAGGGGTTTCACCCAGCATGGAGCTAGGACAGCTTAATTCTGGTCAGACAGCATTCCTACAGCATTCGGAAGGGTTGGAAAAGGCGTCCTTTGAAGTCACGCACAATCACAGAGCTTCCATGCAAACCTTTCGCAAAGGAACAGATTCCCTGTTCCTTTGGTTCTGATGAATATTTTGACCTCTAGGGCAGTAATCCAGAGGAAACTCATAAAAGAAATTCTTGTSCATTTTCTCTCAACTATGTTTTCATCTTCCGTATGGAAATCAGTATTTCTAAAAGTAGGTTCCAAATAGATACAAACATTTTCATTACAGGCAAGACAACAAATCCATAATAAGCCTAATTTAAGTGACAGCAGGAGAGTGCCAATGAAAGAGCCCACGTCAAAAAACCATCYAACACTAAATGAGAGGTGACAACTTTCATTAATGAACACCCTAAATTTATCCAGGAGATATTATTACAAGCTCTGAACTCTTTCACGAAGCACTCCTGATGTCTCAAGGCCTAGGCATAAYATCTGATGACCACTGGCATACAAAGATGCAACAGTATTAATGATGCATTTAGGAGCAAGAATATTGCCAAGTCAATTTTAAGGCATTAATAGTAAACTGCACTGATTTTTATGTATTCATTAGGATCTACTATGTTAGAAATGTGTGAAAAGGCCATGACTCAGTCCAAGGAACCTTATCTAATTCTGTACATAATATAAAGGAAAAGGAACTAGAAGTATGAACAATATATGCTTTTATAAATGAAGAAAACCAATCYAGTTTTATGCATTTTCCAAATGGAGTAAATGAATTCATTTCCATTTGGGAACAATTGACTGCAAAACATTATTGAAAAAAWTGCAGCTGGTTTTGACTTCTCTATGCAGCAAAAAGAACTTGAAACCATAAAACTTACTTTAAAATGTTTCAAAAATAGGCCAGACTGATTGAAATTCAATCCATGAAAGAATATTTCATCCATGTATTGAAACCCTGGGGTCTATTGTCTCCTCAGTGTATATTTGTGAAGCTCTAATCAGCATTAGTTGGACATAAATGAYGAAACATATGTCCTCTCCTGCTTATGTCTTAATGACAATGAAACTTGCTAAAATGTACAGAGCTGAGTTGATTTCCAAGTCTGAGATCAGAGAYGATTTTTTTCTCCTGGGTATATTGGCCAAGATCTGTTTTGTTTTATTTTTTCCATTTCTCTTAAGTATGTCAGATTGTCCCACACAATCAATTTCCCACATATAGAAGGCAACGTAGGCACTCTTGCACTTTACTCCTTCCTCTTCTTCTTCTTTTTTTTTTTTTTTTTTTTTTAACCTCAAGTGAGAGTTGTAGGTGTGTATCAAAGGGATAGTATTAAAGCACACCTTGAAAGGACAAGTCTGAGCCTCAGGAAAACATCAGTGGTTATGGCCCTTGAAATTCAGAAAGCTGAAATGCTTGTAGCATCATGACAGGATGGAGTAAACGGCAGTATTTTTAGCATGAACCTTGAAAAAAGAATCGCAGTATCTCCTAAAATCACCTCTTTTCTTTCAGTGAAAAAAACCCCACCTCTCCTTTCCAGGGGAAAATGGTACATTAACATCTCCTTCTGCATGGGAATTATTGTAGTTTGGAATACGACAGGACAATCATCGGGGAGAACAGACAATGAAAAGCTAACGTGAACGCTCCTCTGGCAGATGATGACTAAGAAATTGTAGTTTAATATAAGTTTAGTAACGGCTCCCTGAGTACAAAACACAGCCTGCTCCTCCGCCCCATACCACTGCCATCTCCCAGTACCACGCTATTTGCACTACGTATGAAGCACACCTGGCTCTTTTAGCATCATCAAATGTATTTTTGGAATATTTCACTTCTTTTTAACACTTYTATTTTATCACTTGTTCTGTCTAAAATTTGCAGCATGACGTTTATACCGGAGCTTTAATTAGCTCCATTTTATTTTTGGTACTTATTAAATTAATCCTTTTACTCATCACAGTACTATGGGGCTACTGTGGCTTCTCCCCAGCATGTGATAAAATATGCATCACTAGAGGATGTAAATTACATTTTCCACCTACCCTAACAAAATTGTGGCTTGACTTTTCCTGTTGTTGATGCTCAGAAAGGCAGCTCTATGGACCTCTGCCCCTGTCAGGAGTAAGGACTGCCTCAGCTTACTGCTGTTCAAAAGCTACTTGTTTCAAGTTACACGTAGACAGGCAATTTAAATGTGCTTCCATTTATAAACCATTACTGACAGCTAAGGATGAATCTTATAAGCAGGGAGGGCTATYTTTCTTCTTCTTTAGTCTTTGGACATAATCTTTTCCTTTTTTTTCCTTTCTTTTCTTTTTYCTCCTGATGAAACACAAAGTTGATCCCATCTGTCCCAAATATTGAGTATCTTGCAAGTTCACGGTCCATTTACAGTGGTCATATTTACACACATATTCTGTCTAGATACATCCACCAAAAGACAAAGACAAATATTTGAAATTTCTCAGTGAGATCAGTATTTATGTACTGTTTTCCACTCACTGTTAAACATCAGGGCAGGCACCTTCCATGACAGCAGGCTTTGCAGTCCCACTTGGGAAAGCTCAGCTGTGATCTGGGCTTGGCCCCCGCTATCCTGGAGCTAGCAAGAAGCCAGAGCTTCCTGAGAGCTGAAGCAATACTTTCTTGCTGACTACAGTACGGTTTTAACAGGATAGAAGGACAACAGCTCTGCCTTTACACAGCCTTTGACAATACACTCCCGCATAGTCTTCCCCCTTGTAAGATCTTATCTTCTTCAGTTCACAGGCTGGACTGCGATGACTGAATTGGCAGTTAGTTTCTAATTGGGCTTTTTATTATGTGCYAGTCAATCCTTGTGCTCAGTGCAGAATCATTGTTTTCCTCATAGGTTTTTCTATAATTCTCCTTACTGCATTATCCAAGAGCTTTGTAAGCACTAACTGTATCCTTATAATCTCCATCAGATGGAGCGTTGTTATTTTTCTCATCTAACAGATAGAGGGAGATAGGTCATGGTGAAATCAAAGTGATCAGAAGGGTACATTAATTATAGGTGTCCATTTTAAACGAGGGAGGAGCTGACTGTCTCAAAAGGATCAGCTTTGCTAGAGCATGTTACAAGGTACACAACACAAATCCCATTGATTTTCCTAGCAGCTGAGAGTGCTTAACATTTATTCGGCTGCTGGTGGCATAAATATCTGGCAGTACGGATCACCTCTACAGGGTCTCCCTTACTTGATTGCAGGTGGTTACTAGGACTTTTGTGGCAGACTTTCTCTAGCGAATCTGCCCAGGAGAAGGTGCCATTTCACGAATTTAGCCATTTCATGGGACATGTCGATTATCCAGTTCTTGCCCTCCCTTTATCCCTCCCCCTCACTGGAACAGCACGGCCACTAGAGGATAAATGAGGAGTCTGTCCCTGCTGACCATATTCCCTTAGAAAAGGTTAATGGAAATTTTGGTGTAGAAAGTCTATATTTGTAGAAAACATCTCTAATCTATAACCACAGAAATAAGCAAAAAGCAGCAGCAAAATTCAGCCATGCAAAGCTATTACTACTATTCAGTACTACAGGGATATATATGAATAAAAAGGCACCCAACTCCAGAAAATTTTCTTGGATTTTCTTGTCTCCTATAAGGTAAATTCATTTAAGCCTCTATTTGAAATTTACTCCCTCTCCAATGTAACAGATATTCTTATATTGTCTCTATATAGACAACGGGTTCTTTATGCTAATACAGTCCTTGGTGGAGTGTCAAACTTGCATGAGGGGGAAAAAACATTTAGATCCTTTTCTTAGTGCTTCCCATGTTGACACCCTACACAGTCAATTCACCGAGTCAACTGCTCAACAGCAAAATAAGCATCACATGCAGAAAATGTTATTAGCGTCTGCATTTGCTAAGTGGTGCTGTTTATCTTCTTTGCAATGAGACAGGAGTTATGTTTAAATTATCAAATACTCAAACGCTGTACACTTAGCGCACAGGAAGAGTATGTGGTAGCCTTTGCTAAAAAAAAAAAAAAAAAAAAAACACAAACTCCCCAAACCACCCAAAAACCTGCATGGCGCCTCTACAATGCTGAGGTAGACATAAAAAAAACAGTACTGACATCTTAAGGTTGCACATTGGATTAACATTTGAATTTGCTTTTACCCATAGTGGTATTTGTTTTGTGGCTACTGCAATACATGAAATYATTGCAAGGCAGTCCCAAGAAGTTCTCACGATGAATTGCAAAAGATGAATGGAAAATCTGAGAAAGATAGACACTAAAACCTAACAACCAGCTCTCAGAAAGACAAAAATATTTGCATAGATTTGCGGCTCTAAAAAGAGTCTGAGGAACCTGAATTTGCATAATCTAAATGATGAGAAAAGTCAAGGAAACTAAAGAGTGTTTAGACATGTTGGTGCCAGAGCTCGCTCTTAACTTGCACAAATCACTCTGAGAAGAAATCCCATGTGCCCTAATCCTGGAGCCAGAAAAAGCACTAAGATAGATTTCCCAGCAGAAAGGGACAAAAGGCTGTAGTCTACTGGGAAACAAGCAACAACAACCAAAAGGACTTGGGAGGTCTGTGTAATAGTATCTACTAGAGTCACTGGACACTGACCCATATCAYGGAATGGAAATACAAACTTTGGTAGCCCTGACCCTTATCACATGTTTAGGGATCAAGAGGCAAAGACCAGTCTCATACAGGCACTTCTCTCTTACCCTTTCTACAGCCGAAACRCCCAGGAGCTGCTGAATCCTCATGCTGGTGGCACAGCCGGGACAGAGAGATGGAGCTGCACCTCTGCCAGAAGCAGGAAGGCAGACAAGTACTGCGACCACGGCAGTGGCGGGCTTAGACACCCGCACGCTCCGCCGGTGCCTCTCTGTCCATCGCCTGCTGCTGCATACTAAAAACCAACCTCCTGTTTCCCTGGTATCGCTCTGAAAATGATACCTCTAAGGAGGGAGGCTCTCTTGAAGCAGAAGTAGGAAATGTTTTATATCTGTAGACATTTCCTCCCCATTACTTAATACTCTTTTTAATTTCAAGAGTTATGTAGATTGAAATAAGAAAGAAAGAAAGCACTTGGTAAAGAGTATTGGAGGCTTAAATATCCAGAGTCCTGGGGCTTCTGGTCCTTTTCTGTTCCCTTTAAATAATTTAATACTTTTACAATTCGAATATATGAAAGCATATGTTCTTACAAGTCAGCTCTTTTGTGAAGCATATGAATGCCTATACCACCTTAAAAATAAACAGTTTGTGTTTTTCAAGGTCTACTCTGTGTTGAAACATATAAACAGACAGTATAATTCAGCAAACAACATGCTGAGTTTGCTTTTAAGATTTAGACCTTACCCAAGGAATGCTGATACTATCTTTAAACAGAATCTGAATTTCTGTCACTGTTTCCTGCGTGGGGTTGTAGCCCATGATGTGAAGTATATATTGAGGCTCTTTGCCAATGCTAKCAAAGCCAATGGAAGGACTCTCTCCAAGTTCAGTGTCTGCTGAATCAGGGCCCTAATACAAGTCTGCTGCTCACCTGGAGATTTGCAGTTCTTGCATCACTTACTAAGCAATAAAATGAGAGGACTTCATGCTTGCAACAAATAATAAATAATAAGTAATAATAATACTGAACCTCCAAGTGATCTATGAAGAGAGCAATTTAGGGAGATGACCGCCCAGCAGCTACCTTTCTGAGGTCCATATCACCTCTCTTCCTGGAGCTTATTCCCACTCTTGCCTCCTGTGACCCATGTGCCCATTTTCACTACTCTCTGCAAAGCCTACGTTTCCCCTTTAATGCTTTCTATTGCTGTGCTGTCTGAAAACTTGCTTATTCCCTGCTCAGYGATGAGATCCTGGAAGAAGCCAGAGAGAAGTCTCCACGCCCCAGGCATTCCCTCWGTTTTAATACACTCAAGGATTACACCTTACGTGAAAGTAGCAGGTCATAAYCTATATTAATTGATGGCACTGTGTTTCCAAGGAAATGTCCTCACTGTGAGGAAAGAAATGAAAGGAACCCGTGTGGCAAACAGAAGCTGTTATCCCCTCTTCTGCAATTAAGCTTATCTGGATTATAGGATTTCTGTCCTGTACACGTGGGGAAAGCTTCCTTTAAAAGGTCTCGTATGGAAAAACCCTTTCCGATCTGGTAAAACTGGCTTATTGGAAAAATCTCTTTCCCACTGGTGAGAGTTTACCACAATACCAAAGCAATCTGTACCACGCACAGCAGGTTTGCAAGCTGGGAGATGCGCCTGTTGACGCATCTTTGCGTCTTTGCCCAAAGGAACATTAAGAGCTGGTTGCTCTTCTASAGAGAAGACAAGAGGTATTTCTTTGCAAGCAGAACCTACTAATTACCCAAAGTCAATCTGCAGTCTGTCATGGGAGTGAACTTTTTATTAATAATCTGTTGAAGGGCCTGATCAGTATAAAAATAATGGTTATACTTCACTGACAGCTTCACTTCTGCCGCAGAGGGGAACTATTAAAGCAGATTGAGAGTTTTATTAATTTTTTCAGCAGAAAATTAGTCTTTTTTTGAACACGTCTGGGCAGCGAATATTCAATACAAGTGCCAATTTCCAAAAATGTGCAAACAAGTACTTTTTAATCCAGTTTGTACTGAGGAAAAAGTAATTTATTACTTATTAATAAGATAAAGTTCTTATTATTAGTTTCTAAATCTGCCTTTCTCATGTAGGAAACTATATGATGATGGGGTATACCATATCTCAAAAATAGTTTCCAACCCTCAATACTTCAAGAAAAAAAGATTAAAGAGACATCATCTTAAAAGGATAAAATGTTACAAGGTGATAGCACCCACTCGTTTTAAAGCACAGAGCAAAATCAGGCTGTAACTAAATTATTTTAATTTACATTAAAGGCAGTGTGCCTTGTTTACCTTACGCTTTCAAAATCTATTAAGAGGCCTGTGTTTTATTAACACGCCATTTATTCTGTGCAAGCCAAGGCCACAGATACATACAATTTGTAGACATAATAAATAATTTGTACTTCTGTGGTACCTTTAAACAGAGCATTCCCAAGTCCTTTACGAGCAGCTCGCACCTGTATTTCACAGCGCCGCTGGGCACAAGCACGTGTCCTCCTCTGACAGGTGGGGGAACAAGATGAGTTGGACAAAACATGGGACCTTCTCCACCTGCGCCCTTCGTGTGGGCTCCCCGGGCAGCTACAGCCCCTGCCTAAGGCAGGCTCAGCCCTCGGGGTCCGCGGGAGCACCAGGAACAGGGCGGTCTTCATGGACAGCCCTGTCCGGGGCTTTAGTGCTCCGTTGTGCTCTCTTGACCAAGTGATAAACTCGAGACCCCTATTGGATGTGGACCAACTGTACTGGTACATGCCCAGGACGCAGTGTTTATAGTGACCATTACTAAGTAATGAGATAAATGTTGTATTTAGCAAGTGTCACCAGGTGACTATAACGATGTGGCTCAATCAAGATACACAGCAGAAGCTAAAATTTTGGCTCTCAGTTCAAAGAATGTTGCAGAATAGCGCACGTGGTTCAGAGAGCAATCATATAAATTACATTAAAGTACATCTGAACACTAAGGAGCTTCAAATTTACTCTTAGGGGACAGAACCTTTGGAGAAATTATTTACTTTGCAAATACGGTTCATTTACAATGTCAGACAAGGTGACTCTTTAGCACCATGGCAAACTCGCACTAGAAATTCCAGTGCAATCACAGCAGCTCATTAAACATGAAAAATAACCTTCGCGCATAGGCATGTTTTGGGGTTGCCAGCAGTAGCAAAAGAAACATTACAGCATCCGAGGGGCTCAGCGAGCAGCCCTGGGGTGCAGGGATGCAAAATGGCAAGGAGGGTCAGAGAGGGCCTCGAGAGCGGCTGCTGAGGAAAGTCCTGACGCTGGTAAAGACAGCGAGGCGCAGGCGATGGAAACGAGCCAGAGAGAACTACAGCCTGCCTTGAGAGAACGTGGTTTTGTTTTGCTGGCTTTACGGTGGCRTTGACTGCAGGGGAACTACTCCATGCTATTGATGCTTAGTTAAGAGAAGTGMAATATAATATCTACCCCACAGACCTTACAAAATCCATAAAGTAATATAGAATAAATTAAGGCCTCGGAGTGGCTTCATTTCACAGTACTTAAAGTCGATCTCTTCTCCGTTTCAGACATTTAAAAAGTAAYGTTAAAGTCACATTAATGACAGAATGGCCTACCAGGAATAAGCTATGTCCTTCGCTATTAGTTTCAACAGAAATATTCCAATATTTCTAATATTCTAACATTTCTTATCTGCCCTTTTCCCAAAGATTCACTGGTCCTCTAGAGCAATCTTTTCCCCACAGGAACCAAAAATCAAATCAAAGCTTTRAGGAACACTGCCCAGAGTGCCACAATGAATTAGGACAGAACATCATTTTTCCCATAAATAGAAAAGTTGGATTCTTGCAGTAGTATAKACAGGCTGCATCAGGAAGTTAATATTCAGAGCCTGTCTGAGCCTGCAAAACATGTCCATCCTCCTCCACAAAAATGTAACCTATTCTTGTCCACAAAGCAAAGATCCAGCCTACAGATTTCAAGAAGTAACTGGAAAAATTACTTGGTTAACTGCAAACGTAACCAGTTCCTGGCTAAGGAGCTCATGCGCATTCATTTGTACATAGACGWGTACAAGTCAATTATTGGCCTATTCCCCCACTCTCCACACAACTGTAAGAAAAATCCAACAAGAGAAATATAGCCTACCTTGCACTGGTTTGCATTTCCAAGGCCTATTTTGACAGGGCAGTCAGCCAGAACTAACTTCTCTTTCAAGAAAAGTGGAGATCCTCTCCCGTGCTTCCTGAATGCCATCAGGCAAAGGAAACCAGAGGGAATACTCTGCTGCCCGACAGTCCAAGCGCTCCAGAGAAAGTCTACCACCACTAAAGGATATCCAGTATTATTCAGCCTTTGTGCTCTCTAYAGAAAGTACCAGATAAGAACTATTTCCTGATAAACAAAGCGAAGTTATAGCTCAATATAATGACTGTTTACATCTGTAATTGTAGATGYTTACTTGCACAAGAGATTCCTGGTTAGTGGTTTTGTAACATGTTTCTAGTCATGCTACATCATACAACACKCCCCCTCCCCAATTCTTGGGAGCAGTATTTATATCTGACTCTTTCATGTTGCTTCTAATTCTGCTTTTGAGTAGGATATTCAGATATCGTAATGGTCTATACTCAATACATTGACCTCCATCTTTGGCACAGCCAGGAAAATCATTCTTGAAAAGTATGTTATTTAGCTGAGKATTTATTTGGCTGTATATTTACTTATCAGTTTCTAAACTTATTTCATAAGCTGAAAGGACTGGTTTTGATAAAAACACGTTGGATTTAGAAACAAGGGACCAGAAGCACCTCGTCTACTTTTTTAAAGCAGTAAAATGATGTCCTAGAAACCTTTGTCTGGTTTACCTTTCATACTGCTTCTTCTCCCACTGTTGCATTTTATTACTTAAACTTCCCTGTGCGTGTTAAACTTCTGATACCTTCTATAATAAACATGCTCAATATCTCTTTATCTTATGAGAGCAAACTTTCTTGTTTACCAAAAACGATAAAGAATCTATTAGAGTTCACCAGGCCACAAAATTTAAAAAACTTGAAAATGGTCATTGTGGAGTTTATGGTTAGCAAAGAAATACCAAGGAGAAAAGGATTAGGGTTTTTAAACAGTAAATCCCCAAAATAATTTCCTACTTTAAAGAGTTGCCTGGGATCTTTATTAGCAAGCAGTATTGTTCTATATAGTCAAATCTACTTAGCACAAGCGTTCTTACCCTCTTTGTATCCTCTGAACAACAAAAGAAATCAAGAGTTTTTTTTTTTTTTTTTATCTTTAAGCAACCATATGGCAATGTTTGTAACGTGAAGCGTTCAAGCCGAGAAAGCGAGAGCGCGCAGCACGGGAGGAAACACGGGACAGCTCAGAGAGCTGCTGCTTCTAGTGTGAGTGGGGATAACCCYGTACGCTCAGAGGTCGGCTCCATCGCGCTGAAGTAAACAGAAGTTGTATGTGAAGACCAAGGTGYCAGGATCCAGCCCGTACTCTTGATGCAAAAGTATTGTACACGCACACACACATTTTAAGAGGTTCTTTCCTGATGTTAATGGCAGATCCCACCAAATGCATTCCTGATGATGGTAACATTGGTATGCATGTGCTGTGKGCATGAACACTATCTAGCCAAAAAAACGTTGCAGTAAAATGATGAACGGATACGGTACGAACTTGCACAATTTCCTCAAGTAATCAGAGCGAGTATCTTTATATTCACAGGTGATGGTTCTGATTCTCAATTTGCTTCCCAGCCACCCAAGACATCCAGTGAAATGTGCTGAAAGACTCCGTATATTTTCTAATTAAAAACCCCATTAGATCATTACCATTTATTTTCATTAAAATTTGAAATTAATCTCGCAGCAAACTGCCTAGGGACACTGAGTGAGCCACKGGCTGCTCGCTTTTACCACTCAGCCAGCGTACTGCACGAGACGGAGTATTTCCGAGAACGAGCTCAGCGCTGGCCGTCTCCGCTGGCCTCGCGGGAGCTCGCAGAGCTGCTCCGGAGCCGCTCAGCACCTCGCAGGACGCTGCTCTGCAGCCTCAGCCGCGATCTGCATCTGCCTGCGTGCAACGACGTTGCCCGCTCTGCTTCCCATCCAAAGCACGCAGTAACTTTGCGCCTGCGGAACGAATTTCCACCCGTAACTGCGAACGCGAGCACGCACTATGGCAGAACTTGGGTTTGGATTTAAACATGAACAAACGGCAGCTACGCCATGCCGCTGTCTCACGGCGGCGTTCACTTTGTGCTCACCTTTTCCATGCTGAAAAGCAACAGGGAGGAGAGGAACACGCAGTTTGTGCCCCAGCAGCTTCACAGAGTTACCCAAGCGCAGCATCAAATTAAAGCCCRGGGCTAGGAGTGCTGCGGAGCTACCTCCGGGACTTCGTAGGGATCCCCCTTTCGTTTAAACTAGCCCCCTCTCGCTGGCCTAGAGCGGAAAACAATTTCTGGCACTCGCAATAACATTTCTGAAGAGCCTGTTTCTGGGGTGGTATCAAATCTCCCCGATTTAAACGCCTCGAGAGCCGCACAGGCGCGAGGCAGGGACACGGTGCGGACCTCGCCTCGGCTCTGCAGCGAGCTCACCCTTTCGGACACAGTCAGGCTTCGTGGTCACCTCCAGCCTTCACGGGCTACGACGCACACACTGATCTGGCCGCTACGTAGTCAAGATTTTAGAGAACAAAGTTAAAACCATTTGACGCGAGCGCTTGCGAAACGGTCCTGCCTGCTGCTTTGGGTCGACACGGGGAGTTTCGTCCTGTAGAAATAGATTTCCCAGTCATGCATCGACTTTGTTAGAGTCTTAGGAGAAGAAAAAAAAAAAAAAARGAGAAGCAGAGGAGAAACATTTGCTAAAATATTTGGAGTACATCCCCTGATCAGATGGCAACAGCTGCTTGCAATCAAAATACATCTCTCTCTACTGGGTATTCACGTTGCAAATACATAAATGGATTCTGCTTATAAAAAAGGAGACAACTTTTTCTGAAAATAGGAGCTACAGAAAAACTGATCCCTTCGACTGTGCTATGAGTAACACAGGAATAGCCCCTGTTCCCATTTGTGTCAGAAATGGTAGGTTTGCTTCTCCCAGGACCATGAAATCAGCACTGGTATTAGAGGGCCCACTTGAGGCTGAAGGCACAAAGAAGCTTTGTTCTTCCTCACTGGCTCCTGCATTTCCCAGCTCTCCTCCTGTTCCTTGGCAGAGGATACCCTGGGATTAACCATGGCACAGTCCATGTAACTCCCTTATCTGTGGCTGACAGTAACACGTAAAAGCAAATGCTGCTGCTGCAAAAAATTCTCATCTTGGATAGGACTCAAAGGCTGTGGTTCTTTCTTGCTTTTCCCACATGCAACTCCGAGCTTGAAGAAATTATTCAGCTTCCCCTCCAGCCACAAACGAAAAATGAAGGAATCACGTGTGGAAGGTACCATTTACATGTGGCTCCTGGGGAAATCACTTCCCTGTGCACATAAAGGCCAGGTGTTTAAAGGAGCACTTACTCGTATCACACAGTCAGGGGAACTTTTAGGGTCAGCAAGTGAGCAACAAACGTATTATAAAGGCATCACAGTCTCTGGGTTATAGCCAGCTTCATCAGGATGAAAATCCTTCTCTGGCCAACTAAAGCATTGGAGATGAGTCCTAGAAAAAGGTCCATCAGCAGCAGTCAACAGCAAGGCAAGAAAGAGACAATAAATACAGATTAAAGAAGACACAGGCGCATGCATATTGTATTCAAGAAGTAGAATCTGTTGTAGAAATGTTCATATAATTAACACAATCAAGCACAGAACTTGAGCTATTGTGGTGTTTGTAACATCGCAAAAATCTGTTCTACTTATAAATAGAATTATTATACTGTGTTTCTGTCTTACAAAGATATACCAACCATAAAAAATTTGGCACATTATGTAGGAACACTTCTGAGGCTGCTGCTAGAGAAAACCAGACTAACACATTTGCCAAGATGCATGAGAGAAAAGCAAATGAGCAAAGTGAAATGGCAAAATTTTATGTTTGCACAGAGTATGCATAAGTACCTGTGATCATTTGCTTAAATGCTGAAGAAAATCAGAATACCTTTAACAACTTGAGAAATGTCTTGAGTCAAATAAGCTCTTGGGGAAGAAAGGCTAATTTTCAAGTGTGTTTAACCTATTCATCAACATTAAGCCTCAAGAATGAGTGAACCCAACCAAGTAGAAAGGAAAAAGAAACACATATCATTGTTATTATTTCAATTTCCAGGTCCAAGGGAGAAATACAACATGTTACCTTTGATGTTTTGAAACTGAAAATTGCTACAGCCACACAGCATGTACTTTGCAGCTCCACCGCATCAATTCAAAATGGTCCAGGACAGCAGCTTTCTTGAACAAAGCCTAATGTTCATCCCACTTCAGTATTTTTACTTTTGCCTTTGCTGATAACTGGGGATAAACTAATATATGGCAAAGCATCAATCCTCTGTTTGCTGGTAGAGTGAGGATCCCCTTTTCTCTGCAATGAAACTCATTATTAGGCCTTGCACCTTATCCTGACACAGCACCCCAAAAGCCCATCCAGACTGGAGTTCCACCGGAGCTTCCAGTTGAGGAAAACTGAGCGCTATTAAATTACACTTATCACAGCACTGATCCAAAGAGTTCAGTATGCAATAGTAACTTGAATGAACTGGCCTAGAAGTTTTACATTTGCGAGAGGAGAATGTGAGCCTGCCATTCCTAGTTTTATGTGCCTTACTGTTTTCTGGACATTGCTCCAGGATTTCTAGACACCCAGCAACCCTTTTAGAAGTAAATAGCAAAATATAACTTCTTTACCTTTTGAAAAGTGATGATGTGCATTTTACTGAAAAGAAACGCAAAATTCCCACTGGTAAAAATTGCTACTTCCGTCACAATCATACACCAAGGCTTCTCTGAAGACAAACAGCTACCAAACGTTAGATTAGGTAGATTAAGTCCACGTCGC
This sequence comes from Rhea americana, assembly GCF_003343005.1. Taxonomy (NCBI): domain Eukaryota; kingdom Metazoa; phylum Chordata; class Aves; order Rheiformes; family Rheidae; genus Rhea; species Rhea americana. The sequence goes on from NW_028186329.1 coordinate 3,895,954, forward strand.
ATGTACATCAAAGAACTATCCAGCTAAACATACAGATATATTGCACATAGAAAAACCTTAGGATTCATCACTTTTTAAATTTCAGTTTCAGGAATATAGAACAAAGCACCAAGCCTATGCCTGGAAGATAGAAGTGTGTCCTATCAATCCTGCAGCAAAGATGGATTTACAATCTCCAGAGCAAATTACAATCCACTTTTCTTTTCAACAAGACAGATACTGATTAGAATTTGTGGCTTTAAGAAGGAAGTGAGTAAAAATAAGGTAGAAAGCAGTGCCTCAGGGAAGAAGAAAGAGCCCAGGGAAGAGGAAGAGGAAAGGTCTGTTAAATGCAAACCTCTTGATAAGGTCTCTTTGTACTTTTGGGCTTCTTTCTCTACAAAGATAGCAAGCATCTTCTGGGAACTAGGACTACCTCTTTATTGGATGGATGGAGAATGCATGTAATAGGCAGGGCTGCAGTGCCCAATGAAGTACGAAGGTGCTGAAATGAAGAGGAAGAGCAGCTGTAATAATTGTTTTATTACCTAGCCTACTATCTACATTTTTTCAGAAGACTATCCAAATGAAAGTTTAGTCTAGAAAGACTAAGACAGTGCTCTTTTTAGTGTTAAATCAGGGCACACATTTCACCACCAATATAGCTGGTCTTTTAGGTCTCCCCAGAAGATAAGGCTTCCTATTTCCTCTCAAACAATCCTGCTGATGGATATTGTTTTAATACCCTTAATTTGGCAGGCGAGGACTAGTTTGTTGAGCTTGGAAGGCCTGATGACTTTTTTATGGTGGCTGTGACATCGCATTTGTTTGACTACTGCACTGAACATACAGTAAGAAAGATGCCARAAGGCAGATTGACAAAAGAACTGACCTGAAAAGAAAAATCAAAGAGGGCTGTTTGTGTTGGTATTCTTTACTGATTGAGCAGTTTGAAGGACTCCGTTACAACCACAGGTATGAAATGTGAAGGACTCTCTAACAACCGCAGGCATGAAAGCTATCCAGCTTGTTACAAACATGCACAAAAGGTTTAAGGTATGCTGAGTGTCTCTGCTCCTCTCTACAAGGTCTTTAAAAAACTGTAGCTTGAAAAGCTTTTTTAATGCAGCTATTTATAAAGCATTTTCAGAGAATGTTTTTTAAACAAGTTGGTTCTCTGACAATATTTTATGCTTTTACAAGGTGAAACTCATACCTTCCTGGGCACTTTTTCAAGTTATTTAAATTTTCAGAGAACTTCTTTACTTCCTACTTCCTGTACTGCTGCAAGATAGAATTTGTGAGAATAACATAGACGTCAGGAAACATTTGCAAAATTATGTAAAAAAGAGAATTTTTGGCCAGACAAATCAGTGAAAATCGAATCGGTAACGTATGTCAGTTCACACATATAACCCTTTTTTGTGCTCAGTGGAGGATCTATCAATTTACTTCTCAAAGCAGTTTCATGTAAGTTTTCCCAAGACTGTGTTTAAACTTCCAAACACACTGACTTGCACATTATTTCAGAACAGCAGTATTTTCTTCTCCAGTTTGATTTTGCTTTCACAGTAGCCTATTCCCCTTTCAAATTTAAATGCACTTTAGACACTCTGCATCTGAAAATTAAAATCTCATGGCCTTCAGTGGATCTCTGTCTCTCCTAAACACAAAGACCCAAAAGTTACTTCTCATAACAATTGCCTAAAAGCGTTCACTGGCAAGGCAGCAGGTCCTAATAACAGATGTGGCAACAGCTGGAGAAATCTTTTTTCATATTTGAAATTGATGTTCAAGTCTATGTTCAGCCAAATTCATCTCAGGCATTGCAAACATGTAAATTCCCAGTGATGTCTTTGACTGTGCACTGAAGAAATATTTTTGTTTCTCTAATGGTCTTTGTTGGCTGTCAGTCTAGCACAAAACGCACAACCCTAAGAACTTAAAATGAAGGCAGTAGATTATTTACTCACTGTCTTTATTTAAGGGTCAGATCCTTGTAGTAAATTAGCTACCTGAGCTTTCCTCTAGTAGAAACGGAAATCTATGCCATTTCAATGGCTTTGTGTCATTCTCAGGAAGACAGAGAGCGCAGGAATGTGGACAGAGCTCTGAAGCTCCAAGCAGCTGCCCCAGCTGCTCACTGGGAGGCTGGGAACTAGACGATATCCCAGAACTTCTCTGAAGCAACCCAGAGTTTTCTCAAGAATGAAACACCTCTAGGATCTGCAGCAGAGGGTGAGAGGTCCAGAAGCTGGACCTGAGGCAGTAGTAATTTTTTATTTCTCCTGTTTTTCCTCATTTGCTTCTTGCAAACCAACAGTGTCTAGCCTTTTAATGACAGCTCAAACGGACTAAAAATACTCAAAGAATCCTCACTTCAGACGGTAGAAAAACTTACATCTAGCTGGGATCTCCATTTCAGTTGATGTCATCCCAGTTCTTTCTTTCAGCTATGCTCTTAAAGTTTTGGTTACCTTTAGTGGGTGAAATTCAGCTTTCAGCTTCTTGCATATACTACCAATCAGCCTGAAGACTGCAAGGATCTACATGTTCTGAGTAGCACAAGGAGGGCAATGAAACARGTTGCAGTACTGTGATATTCAGTGCCTAAAGCAGGGCACAGGCTGAAAATGAGAACCTCCTTTAGCCAGATAACTACAGAAAGCCAGAGTTTCTGGTAGCTCAAAGCTTAACCACAGCTTAGAGTCTATCTAGAAGCAATTCATACCATTTCCACCTGCCACTCTCCTTATTTTACCTGCCCTCCAGGGAATCAGGTACCTGGCATCAATTAGAGGAGCCCATATTCTGAAAGGCTCTCCCAACAACTATTAAACACAAATGTGAGATTGCAGGTAGCAGCTGCAGATGTGCTGGCTGAGGATAACAMGAGTTTAACTCTTTGTTCTCCATTTACCAAGCTGGACAAACCCACCCCTTTATGAGGTTAATGCAAGTATTAGACTTTCCCACATGTGCATACAATGTAAGTAAATGGATGATTTGCCTCTTGATGTGTAACAAGACATTTTGCCCAGAAGTGTTGAGAGTGCTTCTTGCACTTTCTTTTATAACACGTTTTGACATCCAAGAGAGGAAAGAGATAGCAACAAGCTAAAGTTAAAGTTAAAGTCCTGCTTGAGTCAATGGGGATTCAAAGGAGGCAAGAATTTTTCTTTGTGCATACATGAGCTTAGAGTTGGGATGAGCCCATGCAGAATAATTAYGTGAAACTCACGACTTTCAAGATTAATCAGTTACTTTTGTTTTTTACTTCCTCCGAGTCTTGGAGCCATTTGGCACGTACTAAAGCAGTGCGCAAGGTGACCCAGCATCTAGAGGACAGCTTTCCATTTTGCTTTTGAATATTTTTTGTATTTTCATAATGAATGTAAAGCAGATAAATTTTTGAGGTATTTACTTTTTGTTCCCCCCCCCACTCCTCTCCCCCAAGGATGCTCAAGAATGATTCACCAGACTTTAAATAAGCCATCCAAACTTCAAGGAAACCTTAGGTTAGTTTCTAGGAAGCTTGCACTCATTTCTGTCCAYGGTACGAATAGAACTAAATAATTTTTACAACTTTGACTCCACACTGGGCACAACACAGACATTCAGGCTGATTTCTGGATAACTTGTTTGAACTTTTGTAAATGTTGGTCCTTTAACACTCTTATGAGGCATACAGAAATTCTTCTGGATTTTTACGTGACAAGTAAGGAAACTGAGGCATATGCATGCTCATTTACAGATCACAGAGAGATGTGTGGTCCCTGTCACAAAAACAAGAGCTCCAAGTTAAGTTTAACTTTTTCACTATTTGATCATGCTTCATTTCTTTTAACCTCTTCTCTCAGATCAATTGTCTAAATCAAGCAAAGTTCACACAAGTGACTTCAGACGCTTTATAAGATTTGTATTTCTGCAAACAAAGATTGCTTTCAGGAATAAGAATGACCTCCTACATATCCCACTGTTCTCTCAAATATAATAGAAAGTGTCCTTTGATTAACTTGTACAGAACCTAAATTGGGAACCAAATGAAAAGGGCTAGTACAATAGGACTACTGGCACTAATGTATTTGAAAAGACAGATCATATAAGTAGACAGGGTTGTGAAAACTGTAAGACCCATTGTGTGACATGCTACAGTAGTGAATGGGCAGGAGTAGKCATCAATACACTCGATGGGATGTTGCGCTGCTGAGATTCATTATCACATTTCCCAATAACCAGACTTCTTCATCAGGTTCATGTTTTCAACGCTACAAAGAAAAATTAGGGGCAAAATCTGTATCTTGGGAAGAGGAGGATAAAAACAAACAAACAACCCCCCCCAAACCCTACTAGCAGAAACACATAAGGTGTCATAGAGAAAAGAGCTCAAGTGACCCTGCACRTGAAGTTCAATGGGAACTCCACTTAAACTCATTTCTTAGCTAGCARTAAGTACCTGCATTGAGTCCCTGAGTAATAAAACTGCAAAACAACTTACTGYATTTCAGAAAAATACTTCAACAAGCAATAGGCTACATAAATTCTCCACGCAAAGCAATGCTAACTCTTTGTGGAGCTGTTACTATAATCATTTAAGATATATGAACTGCTATGAGCAAAAGTAAATCAAAGAATCACCAGACGTGCCTGTGCTATGATCCTAACCACTTATAGGCATGCTGCAGGCAAAACTCGTACACAYGCAAGGCGCAAATATCCCGATTTTTGTCTCGCTACTGGGATTTTGCTGGCTTCTCCGGAGGTATTGCTAGCTGCAGGGAGAAAAAGCCCCCATCCTGGGTAGCCTGCTCGGCAAACACATGGAGACGCTCCAAGGAAAAAGGACGAGCCGCCGGCCGGTTAGCGTTGGCATCGCCTGACCCGGAGGCTGCTCGGAAGCCAGCGTGAATTAGGAAAGCGTAATGGCCATCCTAATTTAGGACGTCAGCGATCGGCCTTGCTGGGCCCATCCAGCACGCACGATCGCCAGGAACAGCTTTTCTTCGGACGTGGCTCAGGATGCAGGAGGCGGAAGCTGCTATTTTGGTGACTTAGGGCTCCCTGGTGACCGCCCTGTACGCGGATAACGCTTCTCCTGGCCCGCTGTACTGCCTCGGGAGACAGGGCTATGCAAAGCATTGGCGGTTCAAACAAGAACCGAGACAAAACTGTTTTACCAAATTCTTTTTTGGAGGAGGCATAAATTCCTCTGGAAAGCCAATTCTCACTATTGATAACATTAAGGCAGAGATTCTCCAAAAAGATTGTGGAGCAGTGCTGTGCCCAGAACTTGCTGAGATCTAGGAGGTTACATTCTTCCAGCTCTTTCTCATTTTAATGAAATCCAGCAGTTTTTTTAAATAAGTATATATAAAAAAAAGAAGTAGTTTCTTTCTTAAAAACAGCTCTTAAAAATGTTTAGCTGTTTCCAAACAGAAGGTCTGGTCTATGTGGTCATGTGGGAGAGGAGAAGTATTGGCAAGACAACCTGCATTAAAAGATGCTCTATATTTTAAGAGAGTCTGAAAACTCCAGATATAAACACTACAGGACTGCATTTCATAAAACAGGATTGCTTTGAGAAGCAACAGCTATAAAGCCAGCCATGTGTTACAGGCTTTTTAACAACTCCTCATATTTAAGGTGGGCATAGGAACCTTTAAGGAATTTGAATGAAGAAGCACAAGCTGCAGGAGAAAAGTGCTTGAAAGAAACTGCATGAAGTCCATGTATATACAGCTAGAATACAGGTGCAGCCTCTCCCAGTTGCAGRTAATAAAGAATTGTTTTAATTTTACAAGTATTAAACCCCTTTATCTTGTCATCTAAAGCAAAGCAGTTGAAACAGTAGGTATACTATTATAGATTTTAAAGCATAATATATTTCTATAGCATGCACCACATATTAAAGGTTAATACTCCCTGGCACCAGCCCTCTGGTTGAGGTTCTCTCGACCTCCTCTGATCTCCAGAGCTGCTTCCTGACAGTGTTTAAATCGGAGCGCATCCAGCTGCAGGACTGCAGACAGCTTGGTGATTCCACCTTGCAAAATAGGGGTAGGTGCTGAGCATCGTGGGGCTATCCAGGTGAAAAACCACCAGAGAGAGAAATGGAGGGGCAAAAAGAGGATGGGAGCAGGAGGAGGGATGAACGGGGATAGACATGTGCAAAGGCAAGGAGCTGACGAAGCAATGAAACCGTCACCTTTTAAAAATAAAAGCAGCATGACTCAATCCTCTTGTTTGTTCACTGCTTTTATTTTTCTTGCTACTGTTTTCCCTTGCTGCATGTTCACACACACATGTTTGCACAGAGTATTTAATTCCATTCATGCAGGTAAGCTGACTAGACTCCTCATGGTCTTTTCTGAAGCCCGCCTGAGCTCAGGGGTAGCACCTCCTCTCCACGTGACCAGCAGGAAGATCCATTTCTAGCAAAATACAATCACTTAATAATTTGATTATCTTCCTCTAAAACATTAAAGAAGTCCTAAGGAATGTGACCTTCACTCCAACACTGAAAAAAAGTTTCAACCAGAGACCTATCAAGATGAAAGCTATCATGTGGCACCGATCATCCTGCCTTGACCCACTCTCAGCTGACAGAGTTTGTTGATTCTTCCTTAGCTGTTAGCATCGCCACGGACCTGCCCTTGCTAAGCTGTCTGGGGCAAAATAACAGGCAGGAAGGAAGGAAAGGCCACTGTAGCCGTGCTGCCCTTCCACCGAGGCTGGGCTGGGACACCTTGCCCAYGCTCTACCGGGCCCGCAGTCCCGGTGCTGCTGGGACTCCCGCGTTATTGCCATCAGCAAACGTTGACGGGACACAGCGCTTCAACAAGGCTGCACAGGGATGGATACGRGGGAATGAGAAATCCCAGCGTAAACTGAACCTGCCATTGGAAACTACCAGCTGCTCCCTGAACCTCTAAGGCTTCATTCCTGCCTCTAAGATAGAGGAGAAGCAACAAATTGATGATAACAGGAGTTAACGTGCAGGCCAAGTTACAGATAAAGTTGCTTTGCATGTTGTTCAACATCTTTACTCTTTGCTATTTTTTTAATTACAGCCTTAATTACAGATGAACAGTATAAAGTGAAAATAAACTCACTTTTTTTTTTAACTTGTCTATTTACATACATTTACATTCCCAATAGTTATCAAGTGGCAGATGATAGTTCTAATTACCCCTTCAATGTACCATGCTTGTCACATCATGGTTAATTTTTTGGATGATTCTGACCTTTTAATCAATGGATCAAGAAAATAAGATGATCCTGGGTACTTTTGCATCATCTCAGTAACTGCTATGAAGTAGTTTAGGTGATTGCAAGGGTAATTAGGAATACAGTGACAATAACTGCAGAACTTGTGAAAAAAAATTATAGGTCAGTACTGTTTGTGTCATGCCATTTCTGCAGTGATTAAAGAAATTACTGTTAATTACCAGGTTATTACCATACTTAACTCTGATAATTCTAGGCTATCCAAACAACACAGAAAAACACAAATCACATTATTTTGTTGCTCCAGCAAGGTGGCAGTACTGTTCCTGTATCGTTAGTTCTAGGAATGCTGTATTTTTGTTAATGAAGTGAATTTACTACCTTATAGCTTGTACACAGAGCTTAAATATTTACTTTGAGATATTAACCGTTCCCTTTCAGGATGATTTATGGGCATATGAATATTGTCTTTTGAAAACATTACTTCTAGTTGTGGCACAGTTACTCTTCTTCATCAACAATTGGCCAAAATGGGAGGTGGCGCAAGGCAGAAAGAAGCTTTAATAACTACAAAACCTTACAGCGCAAAGACTCTAGGCAGAAAATCTCATTTAGACTTCAGTTGAGAGGAAAACATAAAAACTGTGACTCTGGGGGAATACTGGGAAATAGACCAAATTTAATTCATTTTCATTATGACTAATTCAGAAAAACATCTCTCTTCTGGAAAGAATTTAAGCACGTGCCCTTTTGACTTCAATGGGAGTTGAGGGAGCCTTACAAGACTGAGCTCGCAAATTTGCATCTCCAGGGTGCACTTGAATATTTTGAATGTATATACATATATTTCTTCTCTAAAAAACCCTTGTATAGATGGCTTTTAAAATCCTGATTTGAATCCAAAATCACAGTTGGATCCTTCTTTGTGTTTATGTATGTAATGGCTTCCCACTGGTTTTTGAACTACATTAGAAAAAAATTGCAAAAATAATTTCTTTTTAAAAAATGTATTTCTTCTACGTAAAATCTATATGATGATTCTAAAACCTACGAAAATGAAACCATGCTTGCTGAATTCTACAGTTGTTATAGAATCATGGAACATTTCCCTGGAAAAATAACTGGTTTTATCCTGCCAAACGTCCGTGGAATTTTCCTAGAATAAATATGAACAAGATGTGACCCTCAGCATTTTTTTGTTAAAATCAGTAACAAATGCCCTTTGTGTTTCACAGTGCCATACCAGGCACTTCAGCAATTGTCTTCCACACTTTGTTACCTTTCCCAAACTCTGACTTGGGCACATGTTCTAACTAGCAGTTTTCCTTACTTTTGGTGGCTTTTATCACCAAAAGTTACTGAACATCTGACCTCCTCCTTCTCAGCTAAATATTCCTATTATTCCAGTCCAAATAATATAGCAGGAAGGATTTTAATCTGTGTTGTTCTCCTCCTGCTGCTCTTTCTGCATATACAAGCTGAACAATTGCTGAAAGCAAGGATAGCAAGGGGTAGACATGAGGTCACTGGAAGGAAATGTGGCTTTGCGGAGCTGAATGACACAAAATTCAGAGATGTATCTGACTTCCAGTCAGCCTGATGCACTCTGTTCTTCACCATATATACTGCTATTCCTCTTACGTATGTAAGAAACTGAGCCAGAGATATTTTTCACAGTGATTTATATGGGGAAAAAAAGACTGGCARAATCAGAATCAGTCTGGATCCTACATCACATCTCTTGCAGTTCTCTCTTTTGGCCAGTTCAAGTCAAAGTTGCTTCTCCATTCACTGCAACTTGTGTCCTAATAGATCCAGCTGCCTCAGACGTCCAAAGCCCTACAATCTTCTTCAGAAGACTGTCTGTAGATTGTAAAGGAAGCAACAGCACTGAGATTATTTTTACAGGATATAATAAAAAGGAAAATAAAACTTAGAAGTTTGTGTAAAAATTAAGCTTCAAGTATTGAAAAAGCCCTCTTGCTTTCTCAGTAGTCCCTTTCTATTACTGCTGATCAAAATTTTGTTCTACAGGACAGTTTTCTACTGCAAACCTCAAAGTGAGATAAAGCTGAATTATGAATTCCTTTTTTCCTATATTCTACCTTAAATCTATATTCATCCTCTCTTCTGCATTGCTGATGCCAGGAAGAGATGGCCAATGTGCTGATGCCATCATTAGAATCGTATGACCCTTTGACGGGTGCAATTCTGGTCCCTAAAACAAATTCAGCACCTGAAGTTGCGATACCACAGAAGAATCGAGTTCTCCCTCCCTCCCCATTTAGCATCATGAGCTATAAAGTTTGAAATTTTTCCTGCATTCCATATTAGAAAGTATTAAATAAAAAGCCAGATTTAGTGTTTGAAAAATATCATTAAAATGTATTAGCTTGCAAAACATTTAAAAAAATCTAGAAAAATAATTGATCCCTGAGAAATTATGTGTATGTGTGAGGGAATAGCAGAAAAAATAAAAGCTAGCTAACATGCAGTGGAAATTTATCCAGTCAAAAGTTTCATTTTTATGGACTAGATTTTTGTACTCCTGCATTTTATCTGAGGACTGTATCAGAGATCTGAGTTATCTCCCTCGGGCAAAGTCTTTCCTTTTCTAGTGCTTTTTAAATAGATGTTTAAAATTCTTTGTTATTGTTTGAAAAGAGTGATAGCTAACAAGCAGAGTGTCCTTGCTTATATTCCCCCTCTCAGTTAATACCACTGCACATTAACATAGATTGCACTAAAACAAATGATCCTCACTTTTACCAGACACTTGCTGAAGAGGTGCTGGTGCATGTGCCTGAAAGCAATCAACTCATAATCAGGCTAAAAACACCCATAAAGAGCTTTGACATGCAGTATATGGAAAGCACCGTAAAACTACCAGCCAGGATAATACACTTTCCAGTCAAATTCATAAATGAATAAATCAGTCCAATGCCCCTTAAACACACGACCTTACTGTCACTGCTGCTCCAGTGCGCCTAGCACGTATGCTGTAGTGCAAAGCTGTGACACCTCCACTTCGGGAACAGAATCATGAACTGACTTACACGAGTTGGAAGATTGTTTCTTCAAGTGTCAGTGCTCCAGTAAACTATGTAGTTACTATTTTTCCATCGTTTAGGTGATAGTATAAATAAGCTGGTAGTTTAAATGAATGAAACCAGCATTTAGTTACAAGTTTAAGTTCCATTTTAGTTGGTTTTTAAAGATGGCACCTTTTGATTTATAGAAACTAATCCTAAAATCAAAGACACGAGCAAACTCATTGCAAAATTTCAAAAGGGCTGGAAGACATTTATAGCCTTCATCCAGAGAAGATTTACATATGTATTTGATTTTAGAGTCTCAGCGCAGTAATAGACTACTTGCACATGTAAACCTTGAGGATACTTTGTATAAACATTTCTAATTTAAATTTTAGTGTAGAATACCCACAGTGCTGTGGATAGACAGGGAAGCAGTATAATTAAGTACTATCAGGTTTATAGAAGGTTTTGGATAAAAGCCAGGTTCTGTAAAGTCACCTACAAACCCTCCTCATCTCCAGCGTGATCAGGAGTGAATGCTACCATTGATGGAAAAAATAGGACGTAGCCCCGTTTCTCTTGAACCCAGCGATCCCTGGGGGCCTGACCCCGGCAGCTTGTGCTAATTAYTCTACTACTCACCTAACCAGCACAAGCCGTTCTATCCAAATTACTGAGMCGACTTGCACGAGGAAGAAAAGCCTAAGTCAGCCCGTTTTTCCCTACAGCTCTATTGCCAAGTGACTGAAAGAGAAACTATTAAAAATATAAAATTTGAAAATCTGGTTAAGAAAACAAAATGGTTTTATATTTCCTTTCCTGGAAATGTCTAGAAAAATAGAGCCAGTGTTTTATGATTCCATTATCTGGCTAACAGTCCATTTTATTGCCCAGCAAACGGCCAGAATTTACCTTTCCATACATCCGCAGGTTCTTTTTCACAACTTATGCCTGATTTATAATCATTCCCATGTGCTTCAATGAAATTAGATTATTTTTCTAGCTTTAATCAATTTTCAAAACTCTGCAGTCATGTATAAACAGTTTTGCACTTCCACGGGGTTTGGTTTTGTTTTGCTGGAGAAGGCAGAGTTGGAGATTAATAGCTGTCAATGAACKTGTATAATTACACCTTTCCTTCTCRCTGAAAYGGCTGCAGAGCTAGCATGGGATATTTTGAAAAGTGCACCTTTTGTTTAAATARCAGAAGTTTATCTAGGCACAGGAGTCTGCGGGTTTTGCGAGAGGCGATGGGGCTGCTCCTGATGGGCATTGCTCACTTGGGAACCGAACAAGTTTGGGGAACTATTTGCATGAGAAAGGCCTGCTCCTTACATGCGGAAGGGCTGTAGAAAGAAATCTGCATAGACTCAGCTCCTGACATGCCTGACATGTTGATTAAGGCTTTTCACGAGCAGAGAACTTGGTTGCAGCCTTCCACTAATACATGAGATGTAATTAGTTGCCCTGTAGTTCTAAAAGCAATGCACTGGGAGAAAAGAGAAGACGTTTACTTTGCTTTTAGCAGGATAAATGCATTAGGACTATGTAAAAAACAGTCCATGAACTCTAATTCTAATTAGAGAGAGAAGCCTCCAGGAAAGGGCCTGTACAAAGAAGGTGCACAACCATCACCTGGAGAGCCAGCGCCATGCCCGGAGCGGCCCCAGAGCGGCACAGCCTTGCCTTGGTCATGGTGTGCGAGTGGCAGACACTGAGCACTGGGTACACCAGTACAGCAGGACGCGTTGTCCTTTCACCGTGACCTGGCTAGACGATGGTATGAGCAGYGTGAAGGGAAAGCAAGGTCTTCAGTGATCACGCTACCAGAGAATCAATGCTCGGGCCAGGAGAAGAGGCTCCTGCGAACGCCAGCGTAGGCAGGGTGGCCTAAGAGGCACGGGTGAAACTGGAGCAGGGCTGGCGGGAGGCGAACTGGAGCTAGCAGACAGCTGCCATTTCAACAGATGGTTTGACTCCGTCTGCCTGAATCACCTCCAATACAACCATGAAAAAGGACACTCTTGGCAGACTACTGTAACTGAGACCGGTCCCTCAGGACTCCTCAGTCATGCCACAAGCCCTGCAGCAGTGCAGAAGGGGAGGCTGCAGAAGTGGTTGGTGGTCATCCTCGCTCACCTTCCCTCCTCCCAGGTGACAAACTGTGCGTGGTGTGGGCAAAAGCTCCAGCCTGGTGCTACACCCTCCCGAGCAAGCACCCGGAAAAGAAAACACACACGTTGCAGTCTGGGGGAAAACGTTAAACAAATTTATCTTAAGGCTAGAAAATACAGCTGAACAGTTTCCCTGTATTGGTTCAACCTAATGAGAAATGGGAGCACTAAGTATACAAGAATGTGCTTAGGGAATAGGAAACTGAATAATTAAAATTATATCCTAAAATTCTCCTGCCTGGAGAAGTCTGGTGAAAAGAGGGACTCTGACGTGCAAGCACTCTGCTACCACCAAGCCAGTGCCTTGGGCGGATGGGTCAGAGCAGCAGTATTTAAAGAGCCCATGCACAACTCACTAGTTCATATACAGCTAAGTCAGCTGTACGCACAGGTGTGTGGCAGCCTTTTCAATCAGAGTAATTTAAAACTGATGAAAACGCCAATCACAACACACTCTACACAGGCACATTGAAGTTTCAGTGGCTCATTACTCAATGACRTCAAAACTAGCATCTATTGGAACAATCATAGGCATTTCTTGTAAACGAAGGATAWTTTCTGACCTTCCACCTAAAGCTGAGAACGACTCTGAACAACTGATTGGAAGCGTGACCTTTATCTACTGTACTTGCTATGAGCAGAAATAAATAGGCTATGGGATAACAGAATTCAAGACCACTAGCTTTTAAAGTAAGGCTATTAGTTTTATTGACCTGATTCGTGTTTGAGCTCTTCTTGTCAGCAAATGTTAAAAWGGGGAGTCGGGACTTAAGTTCAGGTGAAATGCTGCAAACTGCAAAATCTCATAGCAGCTTAACAGAAAAATTATCATATGTTCAAATACCTCCCTACGTGYTGAGCTCTWCTGTACCTACCATAAAAAGTAGTGACAGACYGGAGAGCCTTGAGGAAGGATGAGAAAATGAATCAAGTGRTCAGGAGGAAGAAAGGAAGGAATTAACAGAGCCGTGTACATAAAATAATGAGGTGATGATTAATGACAGTGGAAGCCAGACAGCAAGATATACACACTTGCTCGGCAGAGCTTTATTTTTCTCCACAATGGGAGCGAGGTCATATAAAATCTTCAGGGGCAGTGGGGCTACACCTGTTGCAGTGCCGCTTGGGTTCATGCCAACAGGCCTTTGCTAACTCACATGCCTGCGATGCTACTGTGCAATACCTTTCCAATTAAGAGTTACCACCGCATGAAAAGCAGGAGGGTACAATGGTGCAAGCCACCGTCACGGACAGCAGCAACCTCGCTGCCTTTGCATCACTGGTTATTGCCTCCATGCCACTGTCTCCTCTGGGTGGCACAAATACATTTGTGTGGCCAGGTGGCAAACCAGACCTCAGGATGAACTCAGGCCACAGAGAGATGCCAGCAGAAYAACAGGACTCATGCCCTGCTATCATCATCATCCTCATGCCCTTTTCCAAACCCTCATRGTTTTCCTAAGAGCCGCTGTACCTGGGCTTAACACACCTGGCATCAAACTACACTTGGGTTTGACCCCTGTGTAGGATGAAAAGCAAGCAAGCACAAATCTGACAAAAGGACAAAGCGGTGACAACGCAACAGCTCCTGGATCTGACACAGTAAGAATGGGAAACTACACTAGCTTTATTCCAACACCAAAATTAAGCAAAGAAAACCATACAGGAAATGAAAATGAGCAGAAAGTTTGTGGTCCTATAAAAACACACAAAGGTACACCAAGATAAGAAACGCCAGGGTTTTGCAAAGAACATTCAGGGAACAGTTTTGAGCCAAAGACGACACTGCGATTCGGCAATCTACATTCTGCTCAACTAGAGTCTGAAATCTGCTTTCACTGAAGCAGGAACACGAGCAGCCCGTCCTTGACCTGTGCACTCCATCTGGTTGTGGCTGCCCAAATGTACACACTGATTTGGACTGAACAAAATTTAAGGGGAATGATCTCTAGGAAATACTTGGATGTTCTCCACTGGGAAAACAGCATTGTGAAGATGCTTCATAAGCTGGAATATTTGCATTCCAAGCAAAAGCCAAGCTCGCCGTTGGAAACCTTCCAGTTGAATAAGGGTGCTATGAGTGCCAGTGGCTCACAGAACCCTCTACATCACTTGTGCTTATTACCTGCCATATATGAAAAGACAAGGAGAGAAAAGGGCTGATAATGCTCTTACTTGAACATCGGTGTGCTACCCCACAATGCAGGCAGTGGGGCAAGCAAGAGGGAATCATGACACTGCATTCAAGACGAGTAAAGCCAGARTTTTCCCCTAAGATCCTATATCCTTCTCAGTGTATGAAAATATTAATCAGACTGGTATATAACGTCTTTGAAACAAAGCATTGAGTAGGTGTGCTTCAGTGMGCGATGAGAACGAACCATGATACTCTGGCACAAGCTGTGCAATTATTCATACCTTTAAAACATGCAGCACCTGTAGCCAAGTGAACAAATTCAACATCAAGGATCTGATTCTGATCTGCTGCTCACACACCCTAACTCTTTCCACTGACATTAATGGAGTTGCTTTACAAGGGAAGAATTTGGTCACAGGTACTTGTAAGCTAATTGTTTTGTTTTTAAATTACAGAGTTGCAATTAACTTTTTTGAGCAACTCTCTCCAAGATTTCTATTTTTTCCTCCTTATTTGACAAGCTAAGGAACAGCTGCACGTGTCCCTGAAAAGTGAGATGCTGACAAATTGCTTCTTTCTTTTTTTAAATTGTTATGATCACTGCTGACTGTCAGGAGACATTTAGTCAAATACAAATATGGTGGCACTGACATCTTAGCAGATACATCATATCTTTACTTTAAAGCAAGATACGGTCTACACAAACACATATAGAAACACATTGCTTAAGTAAAGCCACATATATGTTGCGATTGTAGTTGCCCTCGGTCTTGAAACTATCCTTCYGAGTGAATACAAATTTCTATGGCAATCTGAAGCTGCCTGTGCTTTTAATACCATACCATGCCACGCAAGGAGGGTAATGAACAAGGGATTACAGTAAAACTAATAGCAAACTAATATTTTTGTCAGACACTGGAGTTTTGACTGAGCCTCCCGSCATTTCCTATGGAGATTTAATTTTGACATTCCAATGACAAGGATTTTTTTTAAAAATGTGCTCTACAGTTAAGTAAAGCTCACATGAACATCTGTTCACTACTATAAAAGTTTATAGTGACCTRTGAATTTGAAATTTAAATCAGGTAACATGTCAGGTTATAACTTTTAGATTAAAAAGAAACAGCTCGGCATTGTAAATGAACCAACATTTGCAGAACGGTTGGAGCATAACTACCTTTTTTCTACCTTAAAACAAAAAGCATATGGGATTGATGTTAGCCAATGCCATTTTCTTRGGGTACAGTTATATACATCTGTTATCGCAATAAAGAAAACAATCCTTTAGCAAGATGCATCTGCTGGCAGAAAACTTTCCAAAATTAGTATTAACATAAACCTGCTCTTTTACTAATACTCATTCTTTCTATTCCAAATGTCCCTCTCATATAGTTCAGTTACCTCCTGCTATTTTGCTCCATTCTACTGCTTATGGCTTCTCTGAGAGCCATACGGAATGAAATCCTGTTTACTCACACAACCAGCCCCATCTGTCTTGCAATATAGACTTAGGCTATGTCTTCACTGTCAAAAAAGCTATCYTCTTTTTTTTTTYCCTGACAAGATAACTGCTTGCATTAGCAGTCTGTCAAAYCCTAATAGAAAGGAAATTCTATAGTTTTGACCATGCGGTAGTTAGGTGAGGTTAGGCTATGATGTTASCCTCACCTAGTTACACAGCAGTAAAAATAAATAAATAAATAATAAWAAAATTATTCATGCCTTGTCTCTGTTATAATCTTAAATARAGACAGCTAATATACACTAAATATACACTAGTTATTTTGCTGTAAGATAACTGCCTGCTTTTGGAAGAAAACGGAAAAATAAAATGGTAAAAGCATTATTTTTTTAATATCGTTGCAAATGCATTAATCTTCATATCTGCCAAGACCTAAGCCTCAAGAAATTGAAAGTGCCTTCCAGCTTCTGCTTCTGACCGTGTATTTCAACAGCGTTCTGAGTCATATTGTCACAGGGACCCCRGCCTGCACCATTTCTTCTCCCTCCTCTCCCCACAAGCAGGAGGAAGGAAGCCCAGGTCTATGCAGCAAAGAGCACAAGGTGGGCCACGCCATGGGCTATACCATGGCACGGTCTAGAGGTATCACCAACTACTCGGTGCTTCTTTAGAGCGTGTATTACTTGCAATTAAAAAAAAAAAAAAAAAAGGATGATAACAGGCGATAAAATCATTTATATCCAGAGAAAGAATCACAAGACATTTTATGTTTTTATACGCGTATTTTTTCTATGACCCTTATTCAGGTTTTTTGTCGTGCGGTCTCAAGGAGTTGAGCAATAAAAGGATTATCTGTCAGATGAAACTTAGCGTAGCATCTTCCCCTAGTTTTATTACCTTGCAGACACGTATGCGAAAATGTCTGTAATGATTTCACATGGACTGTTGACTGAATCTTAGGAATAGTCATCAAAACTAGACAGCATGAAGATGATACCACATAATTCAGATAATTATTCTTTCACAATTTACTACACACATTAGTCCTAAAAATTTTCTTTCTGCAACTCACCTATTTCTTCAGCTCAAGCTAAGCCCCATTCAGCTAGTAATGTTTTCAGAAAACAAAATTTTCATCTTCAAATGAATTGCAGTTAAGTTATAATTTATATAGAGAACCAACTAGACTGCAGACAAAAATTATTCTGAAAGCAGTTCATTGGATGTGTTTAACTGATATTTTTCAGYTGACTCTTCAACTTATCCAAACTCCCACATATCTGCCCAAAGTATTTTTACTATATCAGAAAAATCTAGATGCAAATTCTACCTGACTTTCGTCCTTTGACAATACATGATAAAATAGAAAACCCCTGGTTACKCTCTGAGCAAGATCCTCTTCCCAAGCCCCATGCTCTCCAGAATGTCACTCCCACTCAAAATTATGCAAGTTCATCCCTGCTCCTTGCTCTCTGCTTCTCAAGTGTACTTTGCCCAATAACTCAAATATCCAACTTCATTTTCAGAGTCTTTCCGTCCCTTTGTGAGTCTTTGCTTTCTGCCTATCTTTTAGTTTCCACACTTTCTCAAAACTACTTACGTTCATGTGCTCCAAGCAGAAGCACAAAACCCGCAGATGTCATCTGCTTTCAAGCTTCACGAAAGCAGAGCAGGGTTCAGACAAGCAACAGCAGTTTGTTGCTCAGTCTTAATACCCTGGCATAGAAACCTGATGAAGGGCGCCGAAAACAGGAGGTTCGCTGCCTTCACAGATGGAGGCAAAGAAACGCTCTTCAATACCCGTACATCACGAATGCTCTCGGAGAATGCAGGATAAAGAGTAACAGGACTAACAGGGAAAGAGGAATCTTTCGTAAAATTTGCCAGCTATCTGCTTGAAATGGTTAGTAATATTGATGGAGGATAAGAGCACTGCGTATGTGTTTATGTTTTTCTTTATGGTACTGGAATTGATCATTCCGGCTTAGCCCAGCACACTGCTTGTTAACATGACCCAGAGTTACCAGCACGGTTGGAATAGTACAAAAGTACTTGCCAAGATAAACCGTACCGTGAAGGTACGGGTTTGGCGCAGTTGCAAACTGCGAGCGAACCCCAGACCTGGATGGCACGGTCGCACTGACACGCGCTCCACGTGCATCAACTGCCACGTTCGGCAGAGGGAGGAAACGAGAACAAAGTACCTTCGAGTCTGGCGCTGCCGAGAAAGGTATACTTGAATAACAAGACAGTCTATGAAAAACGGATGCCAGTCACAGGAGCTAACAACTGCTCTCGTTTTGTTGTTGTTTTTTTAAAAATCACTCAAAGAAAAAAAAAAGAAGAAAAAACCCGTATAACAGGAGGACTTCTGTAAAGCCAGAGGAACAGGCAGTGTCAAGGCTCTATTTGGAGTCAAGAAAGCACAAAAATATACAAATTCATCAGTAGGGTCTAAACAGGGTAACCTAATAGGCACACAAGTGTTGGGGAAAAGGTTTGACCAGGACTGTAATATCCATGTATTGCATGTTATTCTTTATGATGATAAGCTGCTTAGGTAGGCTATATGGCTGTAAAGACTTTAACTCCCTCTTTTTTGCATACGCAGGGCATTTGCTTTATAAAATGCACACTTGCAGAACAGGTTTTTACTCTATCCAGGCTCTCTCATTACCACTCTGCAAGRATATTGTAGTTTTTGACTGAAGTCACCTTTCAAGGACGAGATTTTAACAATGTGAGAAACAGTCCCTAGTATCTGTTTTCCTAATGCTCATTCTGCTAACTGGAAATTCCCACCCTCTGAGAAAAGATCAAATAAATATTTTTGTACATAAGACTGTAGCATGCTCCAATCCAGTCCAGCTCCCTGTAAATCACAAAACTATATACAGGACGCCTGAGCATTTTTTTTTCCATTTTCTAATTGTCATACCACATATCATGCCACAAGAACTATGCACGTTTCCCTGACTACATATTTCTCACAGCTATGTAACTTGCAGAAAATGAGAGTGAACATTAAGATGGTATAGTAATTGATACTGCATTTTGATAATGCAATTATTTGACCTAATAGCTGGGAATGACTAAAAGGGCTCAAGAAAATGTGGACTGGCATTTTCAGATACAGKAATTATACAATCTTACGGTATTTACCTTAGACTTAAGATCCTTCCAGTTCCTTTTTAGAAAGAAAAAAATGTTATATCACTTGCAATTGGAAAAAAGAAGGGAAGCATGGAAAAGAGAGAGGCTGATGTATAAAGGCTGGCGAGATCTAATACATAATTACCACAGTGGAACTCTCAAGTTCTACTTGATCATCTAATCTTGTTTGAAGATTTATTTATTTGACCTTGCTTAGTCTCCGCATTAATTCTGTTTATGTTTACTTCTAGCATTAACAGCCTAATCCTCCATTTACACCTGCCTGCTGCACTGAAAGATATTAAATTGTACCTGGACAGGATACTGGAATAAGAACTTCCTACTATGCAAGATCTCAACAACAGAAAAACATTAAGACTCTTTTCCTTAGGACAGTGCTGAAGCCTAGCAAAAAATAACTGCAATACAGAGGCAAGACAACTGATTGAAAATTCAGCTCTATTTTCTTACTGTAATTATAATGCAAATAGAGAAGGTTCATCTAGAGGGAATGGACATACAAAATAAAGTTCAGTGACAACAGGCTATGCAGGCATGCGACAAAATCCTGAAAGAAAGTAGAAAGTGTGCACAACTATTTTTGATTACATGAGATGCTTCCTAGCTCAACACAGGAGTGTTATTTATATACTTGTAAATCTTTTCTAGAAATGGTAGTATTTTTGGATGCCTTCCAGAAATAGTAGACTAGTCTGATAATAAAAGGAGCAGCCAACAAAGTATTCAGTACATCACCAGGTTTTCATTAGAGATAAATCAAGCATCCCATCATCATTCTCTAATTTCCTTTTAGAAGTAAATAGTCCTGTGATTCTGATAACTCTATTTTTAAGAGATCATCAGTGATCCTGTACCTGCTTGCAAACACACACATGGTCATTTACCCTATGTATTCTATGCATATATATGGATTTGTCACAATGATTTTTTTCAATGCATCAAACTATGGTTGCATAATTTACTCTAAACTATGAGTGCATAATTTACTCTAAATATTACGCCAGATCCCCAAACTTGATGGACTTTAAGAACTCGTAACAGTGAAATATAAACTATGGAAAATACACTCACAGCCTTAGAGCCAAAGCAGTGACAAAATGCCTTCAAAGAAAATTGTATTTGAATGAATGAGTATTTGTGCATCTGACAGTTGAGGCAACAGACATACAAATGGCTTACTTATTCCCACGAAGAGGAAACGTCCCTCCCTAGCATACTTCATGCAACTTCAGCCTGATTTACAGGAAACACAAAGCTTCCAGTCAACTTCTGTTCTCAGCGTTTTTCCACGAAAAAAAAAAAAAATCAAGCGTTGCTAAACTGTGCCATTCTATAATCTGGGCATTCCTATCACTACACGTGCGTCAGAGGCATCGTGTGTTTAAACCAGCGCAACTCCTAATGGAGCAATTCAGTTGCCTTACACAAGTTTCCAGCACCATTTTAAAATCACTAGTATATGCTTTCTGGACTTGTGCTCCAGAGAAACGGGAGTCTTCCAGCAGTCCTGTGCCACACTGTATCCCACTGGAGGTACCTTGGATATCTAAAGTGCATCTAAATTGGCGCTAAACACCTATGCTTTGTTTAAGCACTTGAATTACTTTGTAAGTAACTGGAAAATAGAATGTTTCCAAAGAGCTTTTTCCCTTCTGAAATGCAGTGCCCCTGGCAAAGAAAAAAGTCAACTTCATTCCCTTTATAACTTCATCCAATTCTCCCTTGTATTGTAAAAACCTTGTAAATGGAAAAACAAGCTAAACCAGAGAGGAAGTTATTGCTATGACAAAATAAAATTACAAACCCATACACAAATGCAGTGCAAGGAAAGGCAATGTTAGTGTTCTAAGTGCTCTTACTGAGGTTTTAGTCAAGCTCTGCAGAAAACCTGTAGAGTTACTGTATGACAATCATACTGAATTAAGCAAATTGAATTCAGGAAGTATCTTGCAATAAAATACATGACTGAAGTTCAGCTGCATTTTCCTGCATGGTTGAAAAGGAAGAAAAAAAACAAAGAAAAAACAGAAAAACCCACCCATCCAAACAAGTGCTAGGCACTTTCACGAAAGCACGCAGAAAAAACAGCAGATTGTACAAACTTCGGAGATGCCACCTCTAGACGCTTATTTGGAGTACGAAGAAAATCTGGACCCTCATCTTTCATGGCAATACTGAGGGGTGAAACGGCCACCTCACTTTTAGCAGCAGCAGCAAGCTCCTAGGTGGGAGTTTTCCCTCTGGCGAGGRGGGCAGCCGCTGGAGGCGGCAGGGCACAGGCACGGCCCGCTCCAGCTCGCGTAGCCCCAAGAGCATTCAGCAGCTTTTCAGCTCTCTGGAGTATGCCCATCGCCACTTATTGACAAGGGCAAGAAGCTGAGAAAAAGAGAAACACGTTCAGTAGTACAAATTGAGGCAGACGGTGCTATCTCTGCCTGTAAGTGCACTAGTTGAGCCACTGCTTGGTGGTTGGAGGAAGAAGAGACCCGGGTTTCAGTCTCAAGAACRCTTCGTATAAAATATATAAACATCCAGTCACATCATAAAGGTGTAGATTTCAGTACATGTATTTTCAATGTAATTTTCAGTAAAATAAGAAAAATAACAATGCTTAAAAAAGTAGAGAAGCTACATACATTAACCATTTTAAGGGACAAACCCTTTTAGGATACTACCTAAAAGCTACTAGTACAGACTTTCAGCAGAAGCCTGGGTCTGTAACACAAAGTCTGTAGACAACAAATGGCGTGACTAAAGGCAGTCGGACAAGAAGGTTAAAACGGATACCACATCCTTCACAAAATAAGTTCAGCACATGGGAAATGTTCTACCCTGATCCTATTGAAGAGTCAAGCGAAACAATACCATGGGATTGGATATGCTAACTGGAATACAAAGGGCAGGGGGGAAATAACAAAAAATAAATTTATGAGAGGCAGTAAAAGAAACAAAAGTGATTTTTTGTAAAACAAAGGTACTTAGGCTGTAAGTACACACCAGTAAAAAAAAAAAAAGAACAAAAAAATTTTCAAAGGGGAATTCTGAACAAAGCAATGTGTTGTCTATTCCCATACCGAAGGCTGTACTATCAAAATAGTATTAGTAGTTATCACAGAAGATGTGATTAAAGCACCTGCTCAAAATTAAGGAACTGGACACAGGCATTTCAGGATCATTTCTACCTGACAATAAACCCCAAAATCTCTATATAGACAATTTAATAGAAAACTGCTAAAGCAGCTAAAAATGCTGACGTGTAACAGTGTTTGAGATGAGCACTGACCTGTATCAGTTTAAGTCAGGACTGCAGTGTCATGTCATCTTTGAGCCCCCTTAGAGCCCATCTCTGTCTTCCCAAGTTCCAACAGCAGAAGGTTAAAATTTGTATAAGCGGAGTACTGTTACTCTTACATTATGCGGGAAAGTTCTGATTTCAGTGGGTTCAAAATTTTACATGGAGCTTTGGCAAGGAAACAACGCTAATCACATAGGAAGAGAGGAGACCTCACAGGCGCTTACCATCTAAATGATATGAGACAGATAAAGGCAGGCAGAGCAGCAGGATAGCGAGTTTTCAGGGAACCACAGATGACTGGCACAGATAACTGTTAGCAAGCACTGGGCAGGCAGTACATCAAAGGATGGTTTTGCAGAGGACAATTAAGAAAACTATCACGGGATAATAGCACAAAAGGTGCTTGTTTGGAAACTTAACTATCAGCTGATGGTGCAAGTATGAAAAGGAAAGACTGAGATAAGCAGTGATTTGCCTTGAAAAGATTTGAATCTGAGGACAAACTTCTTGTGTCAGACAGAGAGGAAGAGAGAAAATAATGGAAAGGTAAACATCCCCTGGAGCTGCTTTCAGGATGGACATTTGAGGGTAAAGACTACATTTGTCAAGAGTAATGGAAAGGAAGTTGAAATAATTGATCCAGGGCTGAAAAGACCCCAGGATGTTCACATTCACGTATACCATGGAAGCGAGGATTTAGCAATATTTCTAAACAGGAAATAATTCTTTGGGATAAAGTGCCTGAGGGCTAAATTGCAGCTATAAACACCGCAAAAGAACAACTAGCCGATGGGAATCGATGTGAGATCTGTGGACAACACTGAGCTGGGGCTGAGCGCAAGTCACTAGTATGGAAACATCAGAGTGACTCCTTGAGGTCTGGGTCTAGAGGAAGACAGGCAGGCTGAGAACAGAGAAAGTGGACAGATAATGCAGAGATAGCAGCTGAATTTGTGGATCAGGTAAGACGAGGAGAGAGAAGTAAAAGGGGCAACGGCAGACTTTTGTGGAAGGCGAGGAAGGTAATGATGAAGACCAGTAAGAGACTCACTGAGTTCATGTTATGGCAGCACATGAACAAGGAAAGGACAGAACGGGGGAAGCAGAAGGCTCCAAAAAGCAATGCAGAGGTGACACGTAGGCAGATACTTGGCACATCAATGAAGAAAAAAAGGCTGGCTCTGAGATTTATGTTGAGCAAAGCAGTGAAAGAGAATCCCCAGTAGATAAGGGTAAGGGAAGAGCCACAGTCAGTAGGAGTTTTGAGGCAAAAGAGAGAAGGGAAAATAAAAAAAATAAAGGCCTAAGATTTCAGTTTTGAAAGATGGAACATCTGTAGTTCATTTTATTCTGTGAGCTGAAGGAAGAGAGCAAGACATTAATGGGGAGACCAAGGGAGAGCAAGGAGGCACAGCAAAAGCCTAGGAGATAAAGGACAATGGAGCCAGCAGGGAAGATAGTTGGATGCTGCAAGAGGTGGCTTGGTTCACAGGGGTGGGAACTGATTAAATTAGGGAAACAAGAATTGTTTAGCAGGAAAGTGTTAAAAATAGGAGCACTATAAGGGCCTAAACGTTGTCCAGACTCACTTAGTATGCAAAAATCAAGAGGCACAAGGGAATTCTGGAGACCTGAAGTTGGAGCTGCCTGCTCCACTGATATTACTGCAAACTGCTCTTCCATCACATTATGTGATAACCATGAACTAACAACCTTGCCCTCATGTGCAAGAGCCAGGCCAGCAGCACTGTTTTTGTGATCCACACAAATGATGATCCCTTAAAGCATCTTTGCATTTTGCATTAGTTACTGCATCACCATAAGCACTTGTGTCACTAGGTTGTCACTGTAAGTGTATGGTGAAGTTTTGGCACCAGCTGTTTTTCCAGTTTTAATAGATACAGATCTGGGAGGTCTTCCAGTAAGATGCATACAGATGATTTAATGGCTGCTGAAGAATGGGGTGCTAAACTCATTCAAAAATGTGATGTAGTCCTAAAATACTTGGATGAGTATGAAAAGACCAGTTAAAGAATCCAACTGCTTTTTCAGAAAACTGATGAGTATTATTGTTAGATTTGCAAAAATGTAAGCAACCCATTCGTGTCTTCTCTCCATGAGGCTTTACCAAAAGCTAAAAAGGGTACAAGCCAGACTGCTGAGAGCGGCACTTCCAGCTATGTGTACTGACATCTTGATACCCAGGAACAATCGAGTGAGATCATCCAGAGCGAAGACTGGCAAGAGCGCACGAGGCATCACTGTCCTGCTGCATATCGTGGTTCTACAGCATAGCTTTGGTAAAGTTTAAATACAGAGGTCAGGCCAAATTGGAGCACTCTGCAATATTCCATATTTCTTTTTCCTTTGGTGGGGGTGGGTGAGGGGGGGGGGAGGAAAAGGGGAAAAGGACACTGTATGCAATGTCACACAACAAAAAATGCATTTTGACACTACCAGAAGTACGAATTGGAGAGGGAAAGGTTAAAAGTTAGAGAACTCAGCAGATATTTTGGTGCTGCAAGTTGACTTAGATAAAAGCAAACAGTTTCCAATTCAATTCAGACAGACATTTTTGACATTTAAATGAAATTTCCGAAGCATGTACTGTGGTTAAACAAGGAGTGTGGCTTGCTTCCAGATACATATGGTAATTGTGAGGAAGCAGTTTTATTGATGACAATCAAAGCTGGCAAGAGAATTTTAGGCCCAGGGAACACTAGAAGAAGCCAGGGCCCTTTGCATAATCTATGTCATCTTCCTTCTTCAGCCAATACCCTCTCCTTTTCCTTGCTTTACATCCCCGTCCTTCTGTACCACTCCCTGGCTTTTCTCAATGCTCCTCTCTTTGATTGCCTTCTTTTGTCCTCCCCCTTCCCACATCGTTCTTTCCATCATCTTCCACCCTAATCTCCATCATCCTTGAAATACAGACTTGAAAAATATTGCCATGAGAAGCTTGCAAAGATCATCCAAACCCTGTTGTGATCTCCGTGTTTGATGGAGTTATGAACACGTTTTAACAACTACAATTTTTGACAGCTGTCGAAAAGAGGGCATCGATTGTTACTTACACCTGCAGAATTTAGTCTGTTTTCAAGCACTCACTGTTCACGAATCACATGTGACAAATGATTAATGACTGCTGTTGTCATAAGAATACATCAAGCTTTTACCAATGTTATAAGTGTGCCTCTAAATGCAGCATAATCAACCAGAAGTCCTGCAACATGCTTCCTCTCTTCCTTTCTATGATGGCTATCAGCAGAACTGCATGTTACACACAAAAGTAAAGTTCACTATGTGCTCCTATCGAGTGGAAGTTCATTTAAAAAAGAAAGAAAAGAAAATGGACACTGTCTTGGTATGTTCTAACTGTTGCTAGGAGTAGTGTGCAATCCAAGCAGGGGAAAGACAGGACAAAGAGATGAGCCTTTGATCCTGCTCTCCAGGAGTCAAGCCTGGCTCAGGCAGCGCTCCAGCTGCAGCAAAAAACACAGTCAAGGGCTCACACAGCCAACTGCATCTTGTCCTGGCTAATTCCACCACCAAGCTGAAAACCAAATCCTCCTTCAGAAGGGAAGAGAGAAGCATTAGTAGAAAGAGCTGGAGACATGTGGATCAGCATCTTGAATTGAAGTCCAAACTAATTTTGCAGCAGCTAGAGACTTGGGCACGAGAGAAAAAAAAAAAGATTCTCTTTGGCCTGCCCTGCCTTTGAAATCTTTAAAGTTTCTAGGAAACTCTACAGCAGTTGTAGATGGAAAGATTTGTACCAGTCCGCTCTGGAAGTGACCAAATCACAGGACTCTCTGCTTAGATTTGGAGGAAAGAATCAAGTGCTGGAATTATCTGAAGATGCAAAAAGGCAGACAAGCACAGTACAACAAAACAAATCCCATCAAACTGAGAATAGCAGGAGCCAGAAGACATCCAGAATGCTTTGGGACTGCTCTCCTACTTCAGAGAGATTAAAAAGCCCCAAACCCTCAGCCAAAAAGCAAACCAGTATCCATGTAATCTCACCCACTTGTGGGCCAGCATCACCTCATTCAATTTTAGACTGAGCACAAGGCAGACAGTCAGAGCCCTCCAGCTCTTACACAGAGAAATGAGCAGCAAATGTTTTGACCTTGCTCAAAGATCAAAATGCAATACAGGAGGTATTGCCAAAGTCTGGCATTTTCTGGATATTTTATAACTCATGAACTGCTGAATTCTCTTTCTGGAAGTGCTGAATGAATCAAACTTGACTTTTGATAAAGGGTTAAGTTCAATGAACCACTTCAATGAAACAGAAGGCATTTTAACTAAGAGAAGGCATTATAAACAATAACAGGTAGAAACAGACTCCATTATGTCAGTGATTTTAAGGAATTCTGTGGGAGACTGAAGCTGACACCGGAGAGACCATTTAGGGAAAATGCTTAGCCACCGTAATGGATATTTTGAATAAAATGTCCTAAGGAGATATACACCACTTATTCTAAGGAGGACCTTATGCTTCTCTTGTTTTCATTCTGACTGAACTGTGACATCTTGGCACTCTTTAAATTCTTTCCCCCCCCCTCACAAAATCAGAAAGTGATACCATATTGATGCTGTAGAATATCTACATAGCTTCTGATGCAAATCCATTCTCCAGCCTCTGTATTTCAAAATTAAAAATATTCTTTTGATTAGAATCAGAATTTTGAGACTCCAGCTCTCAATCTGTGATTTTATCCATATTCAGCAGCTCTCTCTAGAACGTGATGTTCAGATAGTCATCTGCATTCATGACTGAGATTAGAAAATAGTTTCAAAATATCATTTTCTTCATCACATTTAATCCACAGATGACTATAATTTCTAGGTGGGCTGTCAAGGTGCAACTGCCATTTACAGAAAGTAAGATTATTAACCCATGATCATCCACATAATAATAGAGTACAGATCATAACATATGAATGTGTTACAGTTGCACCAGCTAAAATAAGATTTTCGAGTTTGTCCATCATCACCATTAATTTCATACAGTGCTATCTGAGCACGTCCTGTCTCTCTGCGTAAAAACATAGCTGTACCTTTCATGATCATCAAGGCTTTGGAAAAAACAAAAATGCCAGTATATTCCACTAATATACACAGAGAAAACAGGACCATTATTACAGAGTTGTCAGTTTAAAAGTATATGGATTTCCTTAAATAAAAACCACCAACAATGTATTGTATTGACACAGCTCTGTCTCTATGGATGATAGACAACATGGAGAAACCACCTAAACATTGAGTGAGGCAGGCCTACATTTAAAGTCTGAACATCCATACTGCGATTTTAGGGGAAAATAAAAATGAAGTCTATTAGTATGTGAGTATTTAAAAATGAAAACTATTCAAAGCCAAGATAAAAAAGCGTGAGTTATATTAACCTGTGGATTATCATCCGTGGAATAAGTAAATTCCTGTGTGTGGGTGCACGCGTGTGTGCGCATGTGCATGAATGTATATTTCCTCAGTGGAAGTCCCAACTACTTACTGTTTGAGAAATCATAATTTATCAAAGCCTTCTGGGTAGGAATTGTAATGTGCTATTTTAACTAGCTGAAGAAAAGGAAATATATTTGCTTCCTACTTCTTCATAATGCTTACCTAGCAACGCCCCAGCCTGACAAAGAGCTGCTTGCTCCCTCTGTCATCCACTTTGGACCCTAGAGAGTATAAAAACCAAAAGCAAGCAGTGTCCAGTTAGCCAGCAACTCTCTTCACACAAAATCATCCTGATGTATAAAACGTTGACGAGCTCTTCAATCACGTAACATCTCCCTACAGCTGCAGAAGGTCATGACTTCCATCTTTCTTAAATTCATACATCCTGCACCCTGTGCGCAACCAAACACGGCACATCATTCCTGCCCAGGATGCTTCATGCAGCCTACAGTCATCCTATTTTTGTTTGACTTTCCTTTTTTATTAAGGGTTGATTGGTTCTAACCAATCAATTCTGCACTTACTTTTTTTTCTAATTCAATCAATGGCTAGCAAATGATGTATGTCTGTATTCAAATCTGAGAGGGACGACAGGATTAGAGTCCACACAACGCATTTGAGTATAACTGAACTGAAAAAGAAAGCAAGATATTATCTTTTATTAAAAAAGATTGATAATCTTTTTATTTATCTAAAAGATAATATTGGAAAAATATACAGGCGACAGTTCTTTTTTCAGTTCTCTATATTTCTGATGAATTGTTTCAGTGTGTGTAACAAAAGCCATTATCTTCTCATACACATCTTTTATAATTTCTATTCTTACACTGTCACAGCTAAAACAGTACCGCCATGAAAACAAGAAAGTTCTTCCCATATAAAAAAAGATTACATTCACAACTATGTATATGCACACACACACACATGCGCACACATGTATATACATAACTTCTGCCCCCTGTAGCTAAGCTACTTTTCTAGACTGCTAGATTCAGGATGTAATTACTGCATTAAATCATGGGCCCTAATAAAATTGTTAATTGGATTGCTAAGATTCAATATTAGCCCAGATCCTTTTACTTCTTGTTTATCTGAATTGTGTTTCACTCCCTACCTATTTATCTTGGTGAACAGAGTATATTAAAAAACCTTGAAGCAATATATTTTAGACTTCCTGGTACCGAATGAGGGGTCTAAGGCAGACCTAACCTGTACCCCCATCTAATGATGGTCTACAAAATCACTCTCCTGTGACAGCATCCTCATTTGCACTATTTTTGGTGCCCGGGGGAGACAATTTCTCATGATAGGTGACATGCACTGCATACTTTTAGAGGGCCTCACATGATATCTCAATTAAATGGGCTTCTGGCTGTTTCGTGAACCAAGCATATACTCCTAGCACCAAGTGTTCATTTGGCAATAGGTGGAGATACCATCGTGGGTGACACACCCACATTGGCCCTTTTGCAGGAATAGCTCGAGAGACGTCCTCAAATGATCTGGACTAAAAGGCAACTTGCCCTCTGCAGCCAGGTGTAATTTTTGTCATGACTCTCTGCAGGGTTCTTGCAGGCCAGAATATTGGTTGTGACCATCATCCCCACAGAGGTTGGAGCTTTCAAACAAAGAGGAAGGTAATTAGTGTAAGAGCTATACAATTTATATGCCAAAACATTAGCTGCTATTGCTAGATGTTCTCTTTTGCTCCTATGAGACTTCTCCTGTTTTTCCATGCTTGCTTTGTTTGATTGGCCTCTTTAGAGTTATGTTACCTCAACATGCTGGTTAACTTGCAAAAGCCTAGGTGTGGGGCATGGCACAGGCTGGGGAGGGGACAACATATTTACAGAAAAAATTAAAATGTAATTCACCCTACTTCTATAGCCACCTTTCCCAATATATGTATTTTCAGACAATGAACAAGAGGGATAGCAGACATGTGTAAGATGGGATAACTGAGAGGAGGGTCATCACTTGAAATGAGATACAATTGAGAATTAAATAGCCTACCATTCAATCCAAATATGCTACCACAAACAAACCTCAAGCAACAAGAGCATAGAAATTCCTCTACACATTTTACTTTCATACAATATTAAAAAGAAAATACTGTTTTCCATTTGGATTAGGGAAGTCACTTGGCTCTGTTACATAGGTACAGATATCTATCTTGTCAATGACAAAAAAAAAAAAAAAAAAATCTGTATTTCTCCATGAGCTTTTCTTGAGGTCAGCAAGGTAACAAGCATATTCCAGTTCTGGTGTGCAGAACTAACCTATCAAACTAGACTGACTTCTGTTGCTGCCAGATTCATGAAACACAAGGACTGATGCGCATGAAAACATTTGTCCTCACATGGTCTTCTCCATAAACATCAACTTACTAACTTTCTGAGAAGTCCTGTGGAAAAAGGTGACTTATTATGTTTACATCTCTGCAGCTAGGAGAGTTCAATGTCAAAACTTTGTACTTCTCTGGTGCAATATGTGGTAGCATGTATAGCACAGTTAAGAACAGAAAGCAATTTCAAAAAATATGAGGCCAAGCAAATTAAACATTTTCAGAAAAGAATTCACAGAGCTCAAATTATTGCCAAGATTACACCACCGGAACACCATTTTCAGAGAGCACTAAGACACAAAAATAGCACAAAAAAAGTACATAAGGGCTATATATTAAAGCAACAAAACCAGACGAGCAAGAAAGTCCTTCAGCCTATCCACAGATGTTTTGCAACTAAAACGTGGCAATTTAGGACCACACAAACAAATACTAGAGAGATGTTCAAATGAGAGAACTGAATGTAGAAAAAAATTAAATACCTCTAACCTGTAAAATAGTGCTTTATTCAACACTTTTGTGGTAAGAAAATATCCTCTTTGCACTGTAAAGTATTCCTAATCCAGCACGGTACTACTACCACTTTTTATAGGAAACATGTAAGTGGATTGGGAGTCTTTCAACTGCCAGCAAAAAATCTATGCTTGCTCTCATTTTCTTGTACACAAAATAATGATCTCACTTATTCTACTGGGGTTCTATGTACATCAGGTAAAATATCATCCTTTCTTTCTTTGGTGATCATGCTAAAAATTCAAGAGAAATGATAAAGTTCTTCTATTCTCCTCCTCTTGCTTTAGAAAAACACACTAAGTAGGAGTGGTGCTGCTCTGCATTTTGTGAAACAGCCCTCTCCTTTCCTCCCGATGGAGAGATTCAAACCTGTCACATCTCTAGCTGTTACACAAAACTGTCTCCTTTTCTTTAATCTGAAAGCTTGCAAGTAGCTTCTCCATAACTTCTATTATTTCTCAAAAAGGTACCTTTCCATTATACTAGAAAAGAAAACCAACTGAAAGGTTAAGACAGAATTTGATCTGAGTGGTTACTCGCAGCCTATATGAAAAAGCAAGGCATGAAACTCTTCAGTATAACTTATATTTGCAATACAAGATACCTCTTTTTCAGTTAGTGACTCATTTCCTAGCCAATCATCATGTCCTTCCAATTGTTTTAATTTGGAAAT
The DNA here is from genome assembly GCF_003343005.1 of Rhea americana. Classification (NCBI taxonomy): domain Eukaryota; kingdom Metazoa; phylum Chordata; class Aves; order Rheiformes; family Rheidae; genus Rhea; species Rhea americana. The sequence continues at coordinate 3,927,436 of NW_028186329.1, forward strand.
ATTTAGCAAATTTTTGAGAAAATAACTTCTCATCACGCTCTATTTCTGAACACAAGTCAGTCATGTGCTACTCTTTCTTCTTCTAAACTTTATACATTATAAAAGGAGGATATCATTTGTACTATGAATTTGGATGAACTAGTCACTAATTAACACTAAGGTAGACACAAAAGCTGGAAAATCCTGAACATTTCTCAGATATCTGATTGTTAGCAGAGCACTCACAAATAATGAATTAAATAATACCACAGAACACAACAAATCACACTTTTTCCATATCAAGCAAATCATGTATTTTGCTGCTTGAACAGCTCTAGTAAAACGTTTGTTGTTACTCCTAAAACAGATATTTAGTTAGCATTTGGGATTATCATTAAATCTCTGTTTATTTCAGCTGGATCCAAACCAAAACCACAGATTGGAACATTTTTAAAATTGGAAAAGTTTAGATTGAAAGCATGGTCTGGCTGTGGATTTTTGCTCCTTAGGACTATTTCAATGGCTTACAGAATCGCTGGTTAATAATATGACAAACAAAATACAGGCCACTATTGTCTTTTCAAGCTAGCCTCCTGTTTCCATTGGGTTGAATTTCAGACAGATGGCAGAGGCAACTGGGAAGCTCGCCAGCGAGTACCCTGCAGCTACATTTCCAATAGCTTATGGTCATTTCAGCAGTAAAGGGTGCATTAGAGCTATGCTGTGATGGTTAGCTGACAGCCACAGGTTTAAGAAAAAAAAGAAAAAAAAATCTCATCATTGTGCTCTGCAAACTACTCGCCAAACTGGTGGGGATGGCAGGTCTCTCCCTCCTGTTCCCTTTTGTCTAAAAGGAATATTTCACAGTCCACTATTTTTTTCAGATCATGTACTGCTCTCCTGTTAAGAAAGAGACATTGCTGGCCGTGCTATCAGTGGACTTCGAGCATTGCAAGTCAGAACAGTCTTTGTAGTTTTGAGAAGTTCCAGTTTCACATCAAAGGCCCAGTTTGGTTGCTCAGATTTTGTTCCTCCTATTCAGGGGAGCACTATTCGATTCCCAGGGTAATCTCACTGAACTGTTTGGAAGTGAGGAAATTGCTCTTTTTGAGCACAGGAAACAGAACTTGTCCCTTAGATGAATCTATGAAGTTGGTGTTCACAGAGCTTTTTGGAAAAAAAAATGTATATTAGGAAAGACTATGTAATAAAAAAGAAAGAAAAAAAGAAAGTAAAAACTACTCTCCCCAATCTTAGAAGTGGCAGAATAAAATCACACCCGCAATACCTAATAACATGCCTTACCTAACAGACTGTGGGTCATTTATTCATGAAGAAATCCACGCAGATACTTGCATAAACAGCACAAACTAAACATAAAGGCATTTATTAACTCCACAATTCAAACAGAATTTCTGAGAGTTGATGTAAGGTAAAATGAAGAAATACAGCATAAACGATACATGAAAACAGCAAGAATGAAAGTGTGGGGAGACAGAAAAGCCTATTAAAGAGCTACAACAAGATTTACGTCTTTGGGAATGGAAAGTAAAAGCAAAAACATAAGCGCAAGCAGCTGGTAGATAGTAGAAGACAGTTAGTATTCACTTTCTCAATAGATTAATCCAGATTTGAGCTTAGAGAAGTTCAACAGAGTAGCCCAGAAACCAGACTGTCACTCACTATGGAGGCCAAAGGAGAAAGAGGTTGTAAACTGCCCTCCATCCAAAAGTCTAACAAGCACGTTTCTTAAAAAGGAGTCCTACACTTATCTCCATAGCAGGCTGGAAGGAAGGGGAAGAGGGCTGTTCAGAGTAACATGAAACTTTGTAGTCATTAACAACCTCAAGGCTAAAAAGACAAAGAGTGACTCTTAAAATAAAAGATTGAGATCCAAGAAGCTTCCATAAGAACAGATAAATGTATTCTCTTAAATAAAAAAAAATGAACAAGCAATATTTAAAAATCTCAAAAAGCCTTTCCACTAGAAAGAATTCTGGAAGGTAAAATAATCAAAAAACACTAATTTCCCTTTCATACACGTGGTTTCTTTTCAAATGTACACATTAAAAGGTAAAAATAAATGAATATACCAACAGCGCAACAATGAGAGAATTCTGCCCCTCCAAAACTTCCTTAAACTCAAATCATAACACTGTTTCACCAAGGTCACCACCAACCTCTTGTCTGAGCTTCCTAATGCACATTTCAGGTCCGCAGTGACCTTGTCTTGGTTCCCTTAGATTGACTTGGACGCAGGAGGTTTTGATTTCATTAGCTGTTCTTTCTCTCAGGACATTTAGTAAACACACCAACCAGGGAAATTACTACATTATGTGCAGCACTGAATTGGTTCCCTTTTTGGGAGGAACACAGATGATATTACTAAGGCTTGTGTTTGTGTGTTTTTTCTTAAGGCAATGACTTTATCCTGGAGTGCTGAATTTATCACTGCAAGACAGTGCAGAGGGAAAGTTCATGCAAAGTTGCAAGAAATTCAACAGGAAAAAAGTATTTTGTTTTCTCTCTCTCTCTCTCTCACACACATACGGAGAGTATATAAAGAAAACAGAACAAAAAAGGAGGAGCCACCTTGAAAATAATCATCTCAGGGAAATAACTCCCTTAGCCTGACCCCAAGTTTCTTCTCCCCAGGAAAGATGATATCAAAATTTCTTTTCTTTTGCTAGTGAGGATGCTCATATTTCTTCCTAAGCCTATACAGCAAATATTCCATCAATTTCTTTCAGTCTGCTTCGTGAATAGTTTAGTGTGAAAGCAGCATCATTTCATTAGATGAAAGAAAAGTAATAGTTTTATCATTTTACACAACATCATATTTTCATGATAAACTAGGGAAAAAAAAATAACTAGAGCTTTGGTGCAGGAATTACTTTTTCAGGATGGATTAAAAGCCAATAGCTTATAAAAAGGGAGCAAGAAGAACACTGAAAACAGGTTATTTTGATCTTGATTTCTTTTCCAGAAGCTTTTTTCAAGTGAAAGTTTCCACTCTGATACTGATTTTCAATAGCGTCTGCATTTAAACAGCAGACACCACAGACACCGTGTAACTAATGTATATTTCTAATAGTAATGGATCTAATTCCCACTATGTGGAGATAATTTTGCAATTTCTCCACTACACATAACTCTTCCACAGCTATTAATGAACAAGGAACATCTGTTCCCAGCTATAAATCCGTCATGTCACCAGCAAACTCTAACAAGACGACATTACTAGCATGGGACTCCAAAAGCCGCAGTTTCACAGATAAAAACAGTATGTCCAACAGAACAGCTGCCAGGTTACCTCTAGTTGACTTAAAATAGGACAGTGGGACAAAGCATCCTTACCTTTCCCATTTGCCTATATTCTTATATACCTAAATGTTTCAAGATACACACTCTTATGTGGAAAACTTCATCTTCAGACATCTGAGAGTACTATAAAAAGGTGAACTTGCGCCTTTCTTAAGAGGCTGTACTTGATCAATAGCTACTCCAGTACTCTAATGCTAGGTTTAATGCTATGTTGCTCTAATTTCTTGGTCTAACATGGGCAACATTAAGTTCTACATTCTGCTTGCATGGGTAGGGGATTAAGTTTTTCTTCTTAGTTTGTCCCCTGGATGACTGTTAATATAATCTATCCATAAATTTTGAAGATAGCGTGAAAATGCACTCCAGAATCTTTATTTCAAAAATTAAATATAACAGAATTAAAAAAACAAAATAGATATTCACATAGGCAGTTCATTATATTTCCTCAACAAAAAGAGAGCTAAGGGAAATTTCTGTCTGGTGGGAGGAACAAAACAGATACTGTAATTCAAAGTCTTATTGCCTGAATTATCTCTTTGTGTCACATCACATATTACATCTGAATCATTTTTAATACTGATAATATATGTACAAATCTTAATTACTAATTAGCTCAGGGAACGCAGCAGAAGAACGGTTCTGCCTGCCTCACCTGCTTCATGTGAAACTTTAAAGTGGGTTATGTTTAGTGCTATATTTAGATTGGTATTATTATGGGGATAGGACAACTCTGTAATCAGCTTAATTGGTAGCAAAGAAGATTGAGGCGAGATGCTAGAGAAAGCTTTCCAATTGTAAGGATAATTAATGCTAGAAAAGACTGCCTATGGTGGCTGCGTAAAAACCCACGTCTGAGATTGTCAAAACCAGATTAGGCAAGAACCTGCTTACATATATCTAATCATACCCCAGAGCACAGAGGCATGCTATATGACCTCCTGAAGTTGCCCTTGCTCCCCTAGTCTTACATTTCAGTTTTAGCATCACGGAAAGCCAAGGAATGTCCATAGGCCAATAAAGGGATGTTGCTGACAATACCTTCCACACGCTTGTCTTCCCAAGGAGCTACGTTTTTGCATAGCAGGGAACAAACAAAAACTGTTCTCCATTGCGCCCCAGTTTGCAGAAACTGCAACTGAAATGCAGGAAACCTACATGTGTCTCGCCCTACTGAAAAGGGTTTATCTCACTAATTTCAAAAATGGTGTTAGTACATAATGGCTAAATTTCCAAAAGATTGCACAAACATGTTCTAGTGTCTCTACTCTGGGTACATCTGTGTCATGTTTTAAGTTACAGTTATTTCCAGCTGTGGCAATTAGATCTATGGCTGGTTGACTACTTCTGAAGATGTTTCTGATGTTAGCAGTCCTAGAAGCCTGCACTACTGAAATGGGCTGTCTCTGGAATCTATTTATCCTTGAAACATTATTCACAGAAAATGTATTCTCAACTGTGTTCCATATGCAAAAATAAGGAACTAGACAGTGATAGAATGAGTGCTCATACGCAGTCATTAGCCTTACTTTCCGCATTGCAAAGTGCTATAATGGCAATTCTTTTAAATTCTCAAAACCACTGCATTTTGATGCTTAGTACACCATACAACAGGATGATGAAGGTTATTTTATCATCCCATCTCCTCTTTCTTGATGCAGTGCATTTGCGCAGGATTACCATCTATTCAGAACAAGAGATGCTGCAGCATTTAAAAGTCCCAGAGAAAAAGCAACAGGGCAAGAACTTAGCTGGTGAAGTCGAGACACCTCAGGCCTATCGGAGCTCATACATGTGCAAAGATGCAACGAATTGAACCATCTGTTCAGCACTGGTAAAGTAGCTGCAACATGTCCCTGTCATGAGGTTCACCATGCATGTGAATCACACATGCCTGCATTTCTAACCACAGCAGAACGGCAGATAAAGCACATACTCCTGCACCATGGAGAGCACAGGGGTGCCTGCCCATTCATGGCTCAATGCGTCTTGTACATAATTAAATATTTAATAAATAAAAACTCTGTAGTTCTCTAACACTTTTTTCCTTCCTTCATGTTCAGAGGTCCTGAGAAGCTGCACCCACAAAAGGGTTGTGTCCTAGAGTGCAGGAGCATTTAGCTTTCAGAAGCTTTGTGCTAACAGCAGAAACAGATGCTGGGCATTTAGATGCCTACAGTTCCATTACAAAGCACAAGCAGTGTTATAAAGCCACAAGGAGATCTTGCCTCAAAGCCAGCGAATGGAGCAGAGAGCTCTTTGAGACAGCTACCAGGAATTGCCACCAGGAAGACTGGTTCTTAAATATTGCTTCTCTGTGGAGTTAGGGCCTTCCTCTGAAAGACAAGGAGAGAGTTCCCTCCTCTCATAAGGCACAGTTCCACAGCTCTTTTAGAACTCATTGCCTCTTCTTTTTTTTGAAAGAAAAGAAAATTCTCAGAGGTAGCCAGAGGAGGGTAAAGAAGCCTCTCTGATCCTTTCCCTGCAGCCAGTCTTTCTGATGGCCTCCCCTATCCTTCCTGCACAGGCTCTGCTCACTAGTAAGAGCATTTAGTCAGAAGATCCAAGTCCTATTATCTTCTCTACTTGAACGGTTTCAAAATCTTCTCCCAGATGTGCCATAGCCAGAGTGCAGTATCAGGCTCTGCTCTCACTGGAGTTAATAAACATTAATCTGCCTGTGACTATGATGTTACAGTGCTGGGACTGTCACTGGTAAGAGACTGGGTCCCAGTCTCCACTGCAGTGAGGTTCCCAACAGCTACCTAATACACATTTCAATCCCTGCACATCCCCCCTGCCCCCAACTTCTTGCTGACAAGGTCACATGGGAGAGGAACACTGTTCAGTGCTGGATCAGCTGCAGCATGTCATGCGATGAGACAACTGCAGGGAAGGCTCCAGCCTCGGCAGCCTGTTACTGCGAGGTTTTGTTGGGCGCCAATATACATCACGAGCACAGATCAATTGGACATGGACAGAGCTTCAAGATAATAGCCAGCAATTCATCACGTATTCCCTTCTTACTTTAAAGGACTGGCATAGCACACGCAATAGTTACAGTAAAGTGGGTCACAGCCAGACAATTTGGCATATGGCATGATCAATGTTAGCACAGTTCTTGTAACCACCAAGTGCTCCAATCTCGTGACCACCGAACGCGCCAAAACGGTAAGTGCTTAATTCTGCGGAAAGGGAGATATTAGTGTCCCCTCATTTAATCAATCATTGATTTCTTCATCAGATGTCTCTGCCAGTGTTTCCAGCTTTATTTTATTTTTGCAGTTTTTGCTTCCCAAAACAGAGCTGATTTTTTCATAATGCAAGACCTACAGTTTGGCAGGGCATGAAGCACAGGCCCCTGCACCTGCTTAAACAAGGATTTGTGCACTGGAAAAATAACGTCCACGTCTCTGCGCCTGGGTCACTGACTGGCATCAGGAACAAAAGTGCTTCTGTTCTCTATGCTAAGTGTAGCGAAATTTGTACTGCAATATGTTCCTAATTTGATATATACACTGAAGGTATAACACACAGCACAGACGTTTCCTGTAGTTGGTCATAATAGAAAACCTTTCAAGTTCTCTCTTGCTCCTTTTTAAGTTACAGGTCTGACCAAGACCAACACTTACCAGACCTTTAAAATTATTTAGATGCATTCTTTGGAATTAATCCTGTTTTTAGCAATTATGGCAAATATTTTTAAGATTCTTTCCAGAATTAAGATAAAAATCAGAGCTAGAGGAAGGACAGGTATTACCAGTGAACTGTGCCAAAACTACAACTCTAAGTTTCCCCTTGTCCTTTACACTTACCTCAGAATTACAAATTTTGGTTCAAGATGCTTTCTCTCTTCCTAATACATGCACCTCCTAAGACAGTTCTGCATATCCATATCCATAACTCCATGAGGCACCTTAAAACAACCTCCGAGATAAGCACAGCCAATTCCTCTCATAGACAAGTCACATATTGTGTCAGAAAAAGATGGAAAGAATTGCTAGATTCTCTTCTGAAGAGGTAAGATGCATGAATTTGGGAATAGAAAGAACACAGAATTTCAGCACTCAGCTTACTGGATCAATCTTAAAAGTACCAGATGAAGGGAAGCTTAGCTCATAAGCCACAGAAAAGATGGGCAGCACGTCCCTGCTTTCAGCAGGATGAAGAGAACAGTAACCCAACTCATCTTTATCCTCTATTCCCAAGTTTGAAGTTCGAAGAGAGCCATGATAATCCGTCCATATTTACTAGGACGGCCAAGTCAGTTGGAGTGTCTCCGAGAATAATTCAAACAAAGAAAAAAGTCAGTGAAGAATAAAAAAACATGGTCAAGACAGATGGACAAATGTAGGAGGAGAAGTTAACAAAATCAGAATGGCTAGCTTGCCTAATGATAACCTAGAGAGAAAGTGATACTCATGTACAAATATCTGAAGAGTACTACATTCAGAGAGTAACAGATTTGGGGGACGAGAGGAAATAAATAGAATTTGTCAGATAAATACAAAGAACATTTTTGGGCAGGATATTTATTTTTTCACTAAAGCTTAGAGTCATTTCATGTGGTTTTGTTAGCATCGTGCACAGATTTAATGGAGGACACTTAAGGTGGCTGTAAATCTCTGCAGTGAAGCAGCTGCAGCTTTCCTCATGTGAAAGAGCCCTGTGGCTCATGGCATAGGCAGACTGAAGCTGTGGAATAAATCAACTGTGTTTGGGGGGGGGAATGCAGAGAGACTGACATCATGGGCTCTGCAATACAACCCCCCAATGAAGCTGGTCTTTACCAGAGCTGTGTGAACATTCAATCATCCTGTTTGATCCCAGCTGCACAACCAACAATTGAAAATATGTTTTGGGTTAAACTGAGAGCTCCATTTTGTTCCCAAGCTTTCCTTTTTTAAGCCTTTATTTCAATTTTACTTGAAACAGATGAACAGAGAAAGAAAGCTTTGTTTTTCAACTGAGATGACACCATTTTGTTTTGAGAAGGCTGAAATCAAGCATGGAGGGTTTTTTTTAAGGCTTCCCTTCCCTTGCTGACACAATTTGATAAACCTGACCTGAGCCTGTTCAATATCTCCATAAACTTGAATCTGCATTTTTCAGTGACTATGGCTTTAGCTGAAACATAGTGGGTGCCTACAAACAGAAAAAGCAGTTTTTGACTCATTGTAGAAGATGCTTTGTCTCACTGACATCTTATGCCAAGCTTCCTTCCTCTTTAGGAGTACCTGGCAGTTACCTGCCTGCTCTGGCATGGCAGACCTTACTCCTTCGCTGTGATTTGGACTTGCGGTCCTATGAAGTCCACAGGCTTTTTATACTTGCTCCTTCCTTTATCGAAGGGAGATACCAAGAGAGATGGTGACAGTTTCACCACAAGGCAAAGCAAGCTGGAGAAAACGCTCTTACGTACTGAGAGAACAATCCCACTCTGGCAAAATGGAAGAAAGGGAATGACCTCATGGGTCTTTTCTAGCTCTAATCTCTGTTGCTTGCTTCCTTTCTGAAGATAAAAGTAGCTTGTGCTGGAAGTACCTAAGCATCTAGCAACACAGAGACTGCTGCTCTGTAAAAAGTAGCGCTTACTCAAACGCAGCATAGAGGTGGTCTGTTCAGTTCGCCTAGTAAAAGCAGTTCAGATGGTGGTATCATTCCAAATGCACAAGAAAAGGTCAAAAGTACATCAAATTGCACATTAAAAAAAAAAAAAAAAAATCTATTCTCACATCAACTTCAAGTCATTTCTAAACACATCAGATCACTTAATCAGGATTTTTCCCAGCTTTATACATTAGAATAGCATTAACCTCCTACAATACCAAAACAGTTTACATCTTAAGGTTTTCTTTCTCAGTGTGCAGTGAAGGGTTTTTGAAATACCGTTAAGCTGAAAGAGAAGTACTGCAAGGATTATAGTGACTTTAATTAATAGAGCTGATAATCACCCACCTTTAAAGAACAATTATAAAAGCACCAATCTATGCACTGCACGCATCTCATTAATAGCAACAAGGAACTGACTTATACACAACAAGTACAAGCATATGCAATAACTGAAAAGCAGAGAACAAGCTTGTCGATGACTGAACCAGATAAACTCAGATCAACCAGTACTAAAAAAAAATATCAGTGTAATTTATCAAGAAATTGATCAAGTCAGACATACCATATGTGCAACACCATAGCTTTTTGGTGATACATACTTCACAGGCAGAAGCAGAATTAAGATTTGCCTACAGAACTGATATTACTGTTCCCTTGATGATACGTTAAGAACTAATCTTAGAACACTGAAATTGCTAACTACAGGACTGATTCTGTAATCACAAACTTACAAACTGAGTTGCTAAGTGATCTCATATGCAATAGTCAAAAAGAGGATGGCTACAATTACTTTTTCAGCAGACTTCAAAATGTTAGAAACATTAAAGCATGAAGTAGTAAAAAGCTAGAATAAATGGATCAACTCTCTTCTCCGTTACTCTTAATCGCTTTCAGATTCTCCACTATTTCTATTGTCTGCATTTAACAATGTTACGATGGTTAACTTGGGGTGGAGAATCAGACTATTGGAAAGTGGGAATAAAATTAAAAACCACATGGCAACACAACCTACAATGAGACATGTTTGAAAAGACCCTGCATCTTCCTTCCCCTGCAATACTTTGTACCCCGTAAAAAACAAAACTTAAGTTTGGCATCATCTGGAACAAGACTCCAATCACAGACGTGTTCCTTGCCTGCATACACCACAGTAGTGGCAATTAGTAGTAGTAGGAGGAGAGATAGTTGATGAAAACTTGGTGTTAATTAAAGAATTCTCAGAGGAACATGTCCCAAAGCCAAAGAAACATTAGGCCAAATCTGCGGTTGTAGGAACTCGACATAGATCTATTGAAGTCAGAAGCATTACACTAATTTATACCAGTTGAATGTGCCTTACGAATATTAAGAAAATATCACTAACAACAAGAAAAACACCGAGTCCAAAATAAGCTTAGACTTAGATGCATGAGTGTAAATTTCAAATGTGGAAAGATAAAGAAATGAGCCCTAGAGAAAAAGTCTGCAGCAAGCTGTGTTGGTGTTAAAGAATGAAAGGAATGAAGCAGGAATCACAGACGCGCATCTCGGCACCAAGCAAACCCAGATCAAAATCAGCACCAGTAGGATGGAGTTTTTTTCTTTAGATCGTTGCTCCAACAGCAACACAATATCTTTATTTCTATAGGAAAAGTGCCAATGAAGCAGAAGGGGGAGAAGGTAGGTGGGAACTGCCACACATAGAAGAATATCTGCTCAACAAAGTCATATGCCCAAAAAAGGCAAACAAACAAACAAAAAAATCTCAAAGAAAATCATCCTGGCATGTTTATCTGAGAAAGATTAATCTGTTATTAGGTGAGCTAAGAGGGCAAAGGGTGAAAAATCAGATTAGAAGTGCGTGAGGAGCAAACATACAATTTTATATCCAGCCTAACAAATTTCAGTTTTCCATCAAAGATGGGTCAAAGTCTGCAAAATCCATCCATGTCACACTATTGCATCACTTTGTACAAATGTAAATGCAGCATCAGCCCCTATCACAGCTCTGAAGACTCCCAGGGTTTCTTCCTTCTTGGAAATCAGGACATCACTCAGCTATTCATGTGAGTTTGGCAGTAAAAGGTAGTGAAACCCTGGAGATTTAATATAATATTTCAGGTATATGGACAAAATTTTGGACTGCACCCTTCATGAAATTCAGCAGTCAAATGACTGAAGTGACGTTTTTCTATACATAGAGTCTATGGATGTAGGGAACAGGTGAGTAACATGAAAAAACAGCTGTATGTGTGCCAGCAGCTCTTTCTCTTTGCATAAGAATGCATCGTGGAGAAACCAGAGATGGAGGCTACATAAGAGCCCAAGAAGCCAGGTCCAGCCCAGCATTCAGAGAAACGTGAGGCCACATCAAGTCACTTGTCCAAGCTTCAGCTCTCAGTTTAGCCCAACTGGAACTGCTTGTTACTCCTATGCATTTCCCCACAGCGGTGGTGTTCTGTTTAAATATTAGTTTCTGAGTCTGGCTGAATACTAATTTCAGGGCCTGCCTTTCCTTCACTTAATCAAAATATGCTGTGAAAAAGACATATTAAACATTTATTAAGTGTGTGTGTGTGTGTATATATATTTAAAGCAAATCTCTGATGAACTTTGCAGAGATTTTTAACTATTGCTCAAAGTTGGGGAAATGGATTGCCACCCAGACTGCAGGTAATCTTGTTGGATAATTTCTAAGTTCACTGAAAAAAAATTACAGGCTGGGTATCAAGAAACTAATGAAGCCTGAATGATAGCTAGCTACTTAATGCAGAAAAATAATATTTTTTCTATAAGTTTTAGACTAGATTTTAGGTTACAGCTGAATTTGGTTGGCTCCATTTGAGGGGAGTAAAAAGGCAGGAAGTTATTTTTCCTCCTTCTTGAGTCCTTACCTGTTTGGCTAACCCCAGAGGAACACACAAGACACTCAAGTCTTGGTGACCAGCTTAAAACAGAGCAGAAGTGCCATTCCAGATCGATCTGAAAGCAGGGCAGTTCTCACAGGTTTAAAACAGAGAAAGAAAATAATAAATAAATAAATAAAAGCAGGACTCTACAACAACTAAGCAACTGACTACGTGGAGAAGAGGCTACGGGGGTTGTTGCAGCAATGATACTGAATTCACAGAGAAACCCATTTGCTGCTGTGATAAACTTGCTAACTGCGTTATACCAGTAGGCAGCCTTCTGGGAAAGCTGCTTCTTTTCTGGCTACAGATTTGTTTTGTTTTGTGTTTTTGTTGTTGTCGTTGTTTTTAAGGAGAAAACAAAAAGATTTGGAACGTATCTTATCACTTACAGTCACTCCCACCAACTAGAATATTTTTGTTCAAATGAGACAAGCTATGCCTTATTAAAACGGAGAGACTTGCTCCTGTGTTGCCAGTTTTGAAGAACGTAATTTTCTAAATAAAACATTCATCTCAAAATATCCAAAAAATTACATGTACCTCCATTGCTCTAGTAAATACTTGAAAAATGGTTTGTCTCTTCTGAAGCTTCACACAATTGTACAGCAAGCAAAATTCACTACAAAAAATTAGAGGCATGCTAACTTCATCTCTATTTCATAATTAATATTAATGTTGTGGAAAAAAAAGATTTTTAAAACAACTTATCAAAAAAGCTCCTGTCGTTCTACTGGAAACATGGCATTTCATTTGGTCTTAGGCATGTGACTGAGTTATGCCTATCTCATCAGCTGAGCTGTCAGTATTTGTCTTTACACATCTTCTTAGCCTTTTCKCAGCTGCAATGAAATGCAACTTAGCTTAAATCTTTTCCACTGAAATTTAACTGAGACTATGCTGCCTCCCAATTACATTAAGTTAAGAGCGAGTATACAATCCCAGTCAATCAGCTAATAGGCAATGACCTGATTGCCTTACAATATTTTGATTATATTACCACCATCCTTAACTCAATCTTTCTGTTTTACCTTTCACATTATATGTAGACAACTTTTGAAACAAAATAGGAATTCTGAAAAGAATTAAATATTACATTTTGAAACAAGGTTTCAAAAGCTATTTCAAAGGCTATTTATTTTTCTTTTAATGAATTAAACAAGTTTGACTTTTTTTTTTTAAAAAATCTGCCACATAGGAGACCAGAGGTCCATGGTTTCTAGTCACTCTCATGTCCATCCCACAAGCATAGGCACTCTGATCAGTACTTTAAGAAAACTTCAGTCTCATTCCCTTTTCTCCCCTTCTCCACAATTTGGGAATTTTTATGTACTCAGACTCTTCATTCATTTCTCGTGCGTCTTCTAATCCTTTAAACAACAACTGTGATGGCTCCTGGCAACTTGTAGATCCTCATATCATTTGAGTCTGAGAAAGACCATGCCTCCCCTCAACTCCACCATCGTTTCTTTCCAACAGATGCATCTAATGATACATCTTAAATTTATGCCTGGCTTCCTCTGGGCAATCTACTAAGATGGCCTCAGACCCCTCTGTTATTTCAAATACAGCAAAACATGAACAAAATATGACCTCTGACTCGTCAGGCTGACAGGTTTGTTCACCAGTTTCTCTTTACAGCTCTGAAAACACGTAACACATCTCTGAAGAACCACCTGCCTGATTTCCTTCCCACGTTTCCTAAAACACTGTTGCCTCCTCACGTCTTCCATGGAGGACAAACTGATTTCTAACAAAGCTCATGAAACATTTTTAAATTACTAGTCTTTAGAAAGATACAAGACTGTATATACCTCCTCAATTTTTTAAATGCTTTTAGTATCTAAATAAAATGGCATTGGTAGTTGTAGCACTTGGCAAGGGATGGCTCCTCCCTGCAGTTATTTATACTGGTCTTCCCTCTCTCCAGAGTTACCTGCTAGGTTTGCCTACATTCGCATTAGTTAGCCTCCAAGCCAATTAAAAATCTCTAGTCAGTGTTCAGTTCTCCGTTCCACCATAGCGTCACAACTATTTTACTCATATTCTTTAAAAGGCAACATTAATTCCCTTTCACTGTTTATCAAATACTCTTTACTAATTACTCCTTTTAACTTTTAAAATCATGCCATGCTCTGCTGATCAAAATGCTGCTGCTGCTGCTGCTGCTGCCAATTTCAAAATTTCTTTTTTTGGTCATCTCTGGTCTTCTTTTGAATTTGGTTACGTTCAGTTTTGCCTTTGCAGCCACAGAAGATTCCAGCTAGTGATCTTATTGTTGCCGATTTCACTTCAAGCCTCATTACAAACTACAAGTATTTTCTCAAGGTATTCAAAGACCATTTTTATTACTATTAAACTATTTTTGCCATGAGCGTACCCAGAAGCCAATCAGATTTCACATAATTTATGCCTGGCATAGCATTAAACAAACAAGAGCTTCATATATACATCATCTCTTGTAGCTATATGAACTGGAACACAAGCCTTTTGTCTTTCTATTAACTATACTCATACATAAATCACTTTATATAATATAGCTTGGCATATGCACGCTTGTTTCATATATCTAAATATGCACTAGTTTCATGATATATCTGCATTTCATTATTAAAACTATGCATTCTGTGTAATACAAATAGAATTTCCATATGGTATCTGTAATTTCTCACCCCAAACTATTTGGCTAACTCCATCTTAAACATCTCAGCTGACACAGTGTGCTTCTTCACCAAAATAACTAGAAATTCAGAGCAGCTGGCTAGTTTGCAGAGAAAAACACTAAGTGCTGAGTTTCTGTATAAAATGCTGCCTTGGAAACACGTAAGAGATGAAGTTTTAATCCTGTGGCTAAAACACAGCTACAGTGGGTGTCAGTGCTAATCTCAGTCTCAAATCTGCAAACAGTTTTACAGAAACTTTTTTGAACACGTACCATTTTTCCAGGCACATTCAGAAAGGTATTAAGTATGCTACGATTTTTTTCAGATCTTGCAGAAAAAATTAGGAGGCTCCATGAAGAAAAGTTATATCCCTTCCATAGAAGGACTCTAGAAAGGACAAAACATTCAAGAAGGGCTTGTGCCCTTCGATATTGAGAGTCTTCTTGCTTGTTCACCATATGATGAAATACCTAAGCCAGACCTTTGCTCCTCTGTCAGCCAGAAAAACCACAAAGGCTAGAAAGCCAGTTTAGCTATAAACAGCAAAGAGTGTGCCCATGGACAGAGCTGAGAAAAGCCATGAACGCTAATGCCCTCTCCGATTCCCAGCTACTGGAATAGTCCTTGTACTGCTCTCAACAGCGGATGAACTGGCCCACAGCAGGATCTGGAGGCTTGGAAAATGATAAATATGTTCTTGAATCACTTTAACCTCGTAGATCTTACTGTTTTGCAGCAGCAAAGCATTTGCAATTCCTCTTACAGACTAAATTTAGTTGGGATACAAATTCACCATTGCTATTCATTTGTCTCAACTGTAGCTACTTGGTAGGTAAAAAAACCACTGAAAATAATCTCTGCTGATCCTTGATGCTAATCAGAATTTCACATGGTTCCTGCAGAAGTGTTAAGAGGCTTCACCGAGCGACCTTCCTGCCAGGACACTTGATGAAATTCTCCCCACGAGAAACAGCCATTCCCATGCCAAAATCTGAGAACAGCCCTACACTTTGAGGGTGCTGACATCCAGAAAGTACTGTTTGGTTGTGTTATTTTAAAGGAATAAGTACAGGCTGGCCTGCCTATGAAAAAAGCACAGCCACAATTGACAATGCAGATTTACAGACTTTTAAAGCGGTCTGGAAATTGCTAATAAATTCCAGTGGAGCCAATAAGGAGAGATTTATTCTTCATACAATTAGAGAAGTCAATGAGATAGTATCAAAGTCTCAAAGCTAGCAATAACTCTAAATAGCTTGGACACCTAAAATGTTTACATGGAAAAACATACTTTTTCACCTTATCAGGACTATGCACGCATGCTTATGTGGTGCAGGTCCCGGATTAACTGGAAATACACCACTTCCTAATGCCCCAAGGCAGTATGCAGGAACTACAATGGATAAGTTTAAAATTCATGTATTCCATATATCAATATTAAATATTCATATTTTAATACCTTACAGTGTCTTAGCAAGTTTCTGTCCCATTGTATTAGTGTAGCACTATGCCAACGTGAGACAGAACTTGCCGTCAATACTTTCATTATACTGCTGCACTAGACAGATACAGTAGTAAGCTGCTTATACAGTATGGAGTCATATCAAGCTAATATTTTGATAGTAAGCTAGTCAAACATTATGCAAATTTAATTCACTGTGTTTAAAAAAATGGCAACACAGTAAACGGTTTGCTTGAACAGAACCACCCACTATACTAATGTTAGCATACGAGGTTGCTCCTCAAAAAGGATGCTGGAAGAAGTCTGGAGGAGGTGTGGCTTTATTATTTTGAAATGGAAGACAGGTTTTCCCCCCTCCTCCCCCACTATAACTTCCACTGTTGGAAACTGCCATCGCCTGGAGAATGCACACTAGCAATACTTTTCTTTTGGGCAAAATGCTTTAGGACGCCCAGCCTATTCCTGTTACACCTCCTCACATCTCAGGAACATCTGCCAATTCTGAACAACAGACAGGCTCTGCTAGGTATATCTAGGCTAGGGTAAATACCTCTGCAATTCAGTCAGTGAAGAGTCTCTTACCATATCATAACTTGTTTTCTGCCAAGACGTCATTTAATATCAATGAGATGATTTTGGACATAGTGCCAGGTCATATCTGCAATCATGTCACTGTATTCTGTATTGGTGGAATTAAGTCTAGTGAGTAATAAATACGGTTCACAAAACTGCTGTAATACTTTATGAAAATATGCACATACAAGAAGCTACTTAATATAAACATATGGGAGCTACTTAAGCAACTAAAGATGTTCTTTTCTTTCCTGCTACACCAGGAACCTTCATATTGCACTCCCCTTAACAACTTAGAGTGCAGACATTTAGGCTTCTTCAAAAATACTTTTCTTCCTTCTCCCCACCTTTAAGGTACTTGACATATAGCAAGAAGCACTGAGCTTTACCCAACCAACTCTATTAATGCCGTATGCGTAAAACTTGAGTATAAATAGATAAAACGACTCCTACACGCTTCCCACACAGATTCCATCGCAACAGTCCCACAGCAGACAAGCTTTTTCTGTAGCTGCGGAGGAAGTAGAAGTACACGCTTCAAAGGAAATAGAGCCAGAAAACACCC
The DNA here is from genome assembly GCF_003343005.1 of Rhea americana. Lineage (NCBI taxonomy): Eukaryota > Metazoa > Chordata > Aves > Rheiformes > Rheidae > Rhea > Rhea americana. The sequence goes on from NW_028186329.1 coordinate 3,944,500, forward strand.
AGTTGGTCACACTAGATTTTACAAGATGATGCCACCAGCAGTTCCCAGCAGTCTTATCTTTTCCTTTAGTATTTCTAGTTCCTCAGCCTCATCTGTCAGCCTTTTTTCTTGCTCTGTTACGTTGCTAGAATACTTGGAGTTCAAACTTCTCCTCAAATCCTAAGCTATTCCTCACTCTTCCTTCTTTCGGGCCCAGGAAATTTTCTTTTTTATTTGTACTGTTACTTTGAAGACATTTTATAAGCTTCCATCATATACCCTCTGGGTTTTCTCTTTTCTTGGTTATAAAATTTTATTTTCTCTCATCTGATGACATTCTTTAAGCCCTGTAAAAATCTTTGATGTCCTCCTTTATATTTTTCACATGGTGAAGGTTTTTGCCTAGTGTCTTTAGTGGGAAGTGTCCAAAAAAAGAAAAAGAAAGAAAAAAAAGTATAGGTACTAACTATGCATCCCTACTACAACAGTACAGGGAACTGTGCCAAACATTCTTCTCCAAAGAATCTGTCTATTCTTAAAATTGTTTGCTGATACTCATATACTGAGAGCTATATGTTTGTAAAAAAAACCTAGCAGAGAAGCAATTTTCATTAGTTATATTAGCTGTTCTTATATTTACTTATATCTTTTGCTCTTAGAGCTTATTCTGCTCAGCAAACCAATTTAAAGTATATTAGCAAAGGGTTTTTTTCGGATAGTACATATGTTCACACATTGATTTCTGTAAGTGTGACTTGGGGACTGTACTTTTTCATAGCCACACCATTAAAACATCAGCCGGCCTCCTTTTACCACTCTTTCTGTTTCAGATGCCTTCCTCACACGCTTCCACCTCCATCCTCATTTGGTGCTTGCCCTGACATTACTTCAGGCACCTGTGTGAAACTTTTCAGATTTTTAGCTACAAAAGGCAGACAAAAGCAACACAACGAAAGCCTGTAGGTTTGTAACAGCATGTACCAGAAAGGAAGGGTGGGTGAACATTTTCCCTTGATACCTTGACACAACACAAGAACTTTTCAAAGTAACTTGGCGTCTGTCCCAAAACGGAGTTCATCAGTTTCCTTCCAGTGTCGTTGGTTATAATTTCCCTAAACTGAACAGCAACAGTACAGCTTCCAGCAGAATTCGGCCCCTTGACAGCTGATACTGAGGTGTCCCGTTATCATAGTGGAGTTTCACTGTCTTCTACTGTTTCATGGGCTGAGCTTGCTGAGTGAAACCACACTTACGACAGCAGACACTATCTTTCATCATGCTATTATTATGAAAGTGCTGTTACTGTAAACTGTTTCCTCATTTTTATTAATAGAAAATCTTATTAATACTTCTGAGAATAGGACTGGCCTTTCTTCTGCGTAAGTCTATTAATAATATACTTTGAATTAACATCTCCATTCCATAATAACTATATACACACATATAACTGGTATCAGAAGCCTCAAAAGTCTAGCCCTCTTTTATCCTCCCTCATAGACCTTATTACAGTGCCCAATTTACTGATTGACACATGAGGTTTTGAGTTATTTCCTTTTTCTCACAGCAAAACACATCTTTTTAGGTATGAGCTCTCCTGCTGCCCAGCACCTGAGGTCAGAGCACAGCCCTGAACGGGTAACCAGATACTGCCAGACAAGCCGACGCAGCCCCAGGCTCACAGCTTCAGGATGCGGAAAGCCAATTTATTCCCACTGGTTTTGTCCCGAGCCCCCTGTGAGTGCCTTCTAATGACAGCTTGGCAGTCTCGGTAGTATGTTTAAATTGCTAAAAACAGGCTAAGTCTGTCTAAACAGACCCTATTCACCAGCTCTCGTCAAAGCAATTCTGCTTTTCCTACATGACGCTCCAACAGACCATGGAAACCTGCTACACAGACTATTTATTTTAGTCTACAGCTAGGTCCTCAAGCTATGATCAAGCCTATCCAAGCAGCGGTCACATTAAATACTGTTTCACTGTCTCGCACAGAAACAGGGCCTCTCTTTCAGGGGGAATTTGTGAGCTGTGTCAGCAAATGCAGCTCCGTAAGAAGCCAACTAACCAGCTATAAAACCCTCTGGGCCACATCTCCCAGCCCAGCTGAGGAGCTCTGAGGTACCGGAGCAGAGATGGTAGATGAAAGCCCTCTGTGTTCAGACGAACCCTGCTCAAACCCCAGTGCAAGGCACAGTGTCCTTGAGGAGTTGTTGCTCAAAGCAGCGTAAAACAGAGGTAGATGCAGTTACTTATTTTATTCCATCTGCTTAGTGAAGTAAAGTAAGCAGGCACTGAAGGAAGCAAAAATTGAGCCTATCCACAGAGGCAAAACACAAGCAGCCAAAGGAACAGAAGTTGCAGATAAAGCACAACTGCTTTGGTGCCGATCGGCAGAGTCTGGTGCAACTCGTCGGGGACCGGCGTCCCGGCCGCGGCGCACGCTGCCGCACGCTCTGTACGGCGGGCAGCATGTCAACTGCTGCCCAGGCGGTGGGTTCAGGAGCCTGGGCTATGCCCGCTGGTGCCTCCTGGGCTACACGCGAGTGATGCGTGGTGCGGGTCAGTATTTGCCGAGAGAGGGCTATACGAAATATTTCTCTTATCTGACACCATTTTCTTGCAAACAGCTTTTCTGTACAGCATTAGGAGTTAAGAGATCCTTTGAAATCAACAGAAGTAAATATATCAAACAGCAAAGCACACTTCCTCCCCTTTGAACGGCAGAAAGCTCAGTACGCGTATCAACATGGACTTCATCAGCTGCTATGGGCTTTACACTACAGTACTGAAATTAGAGGGAGTTTTGCCTGTATTCCTTTGTGGATGGGTGCTAAATTCAATTGCTCAGCACCAGTATCCCGATGCCGTTGCAGAGGCTGCATTCAGACCTCTCTGCGCGGCTGGTGGACGAGACCCAAGGCTAGGAGACCTGCATTGCTCTGGAGCAGCAGGAGGCCAGATGGGATAGTTTAGGGCTTCTCAAATGACTCTAGATGCCTGCGTTTAGGCAACTGAATCCCATCCTAGAGGATCACATGTGAATACTTTGTCAAATAAGCATATAGGTAATTATCACATTAAGGACAAAACCAAAACCTTGTACATCAGTTTGTTGTTCCTTTCCTTAAAAGGACATGCAGATGTATATCTGTGTACATATATATACACGCATACAAACCATATGTATTTACATATGGTTTAAGTGTCTGAAAATGACTGCAGAACATCCTGCAGAATGGCTTTAGTGGACATTGATTCTAACCATTCGCCAAGACACATTATTTGTGGGAGGGAAAAAAGAAAAAAAAGGGAGGGGATTTGCCAAAAGACAGACCTCCAACCCTGAATAGAAAAGCTGGAAAAGGCTTCATTCATTCTCTGTTACTGGATTCTACACGGAAGAAGCAAGGAGAGTGCCAGAAGCCTGAGCAAAATCAGAAGGAAGGACAGAAGTAATCCTCTAAAAAAGCTGAAAGTCTGCACGTAAAGCATAGCTAGAAGGCAAACAGCGGGGACATAACCAGATAGTGTATTAGAATATTTATTTTATACTGTATGCATTTGCTGTTACTACTACATGATTAGCAAAGAAAAATGGAGGAGCTTGCATTGTTTCAATTATTTCAGGTAATTTTTGTAACAACAGAGATCTTTAAAATAAGTTGAGCCAGCTGACCTACTACACAGAGACCGTTTGTGGCTCTGTAATGGGACATCATAATGGATACTGGTAGCTGCAAATATTTAGGCAAGTCTCTTATGCTCAAATATAGAAGGCATAACAGAATATTTCTGTACGCAGATAACCTTCGGCTCTGAGAAAAATCCTTCTCAGTTTTGGATGGGACTGTATTCACCATTTTTTTTTCTGTATTCTCCCCTCACCCCCCCCCCAAAAAAAAAAAAAAAAAGCTACAGTGCCAGATTGCTATTGCTATCCCAATGGTGTAACCTTGCTATCTGATCTGTGGAATGCCCCATCACCTCCACAGACCACTGAAACAGGGAAGGATAATTAGAAGTAATACAAAGCAAAACATTATTCATGGAGAAAAGCTTAGGTTTCAGTGAACTGGCTTTATACTTCAGGCTCTCAGCACAAAAGCAAAAAGAAGTCCCATTGATTTCAGTTGAAATTCTGCATTCATATACATTGAAAAACTGATTGCAACAGTTATTTTGGCGATATTGTGTCTCCAAGCAATCTAGGCAATTCTCAGAAACAGCTAACCCCAAAGATTTAAACTCTTCTTGGACCACTTTGTCCCAATGAACTCCTATACCTAATCTGAAGGCTAAGCCGATGGCATTAAATTTCTATCATAGTTCACTAACATCAGCTTCTCTTTTTCATCTAAACGACTGATAACACAGAGTATACTTTTTTCTTTGGCATATTTTAACTTCAGAAAAGATTTCTACGTTGTTCGGATACACACAGTTAGGTACATGCACACATTTAAATGGAGTAACAAGTGGCCACGTATTGTCCAAATACGTTAAATAGTATTCTTTCCTTAAACTGAAGAAAGCAAAAAGGCCTTCGCTTTTACGCTCTATCATCTGAACCGCATAGAATATGTATAGAACTGTTATAGTAAGCATGCTTTAAAAAAGCCAAAATACAGATGCACCGAATACCATTATCATTTTGAAAATGATGTTCTGATACTTTGTGATAAAACAGAAACATATAGAATCAAAATACTAAAAATATAAAAGTCACTTCTGAAAAAAAATGAAGAAAAGGCACAAAACCAGCCTTTTATGTAGATAAACTTTGTTTCACTCAGTAGATCAGGTATATTGTGCTTTGAAATGGCTGACTCACGTACAATTTGATGATGCTTTAGGCAACATAGCTGGTTCACAGGCGATTCTCTACAAAGAAATTATTTTGAGTAGTTCCAGTATTTTGTCCTAAGCGTACTTTTGCTCTAAGCAAGATTTTATAGCATAACTAAAGGTGTTTAGAGGTTACTTCAGCACATGCCAGAGCACCTGAAACTTTGGATTGCATGTTTTAAATTAACATTCTGCAACTACGACAGAAATGATAAAACAGTCTGTTTGCTCCTGTGTTCACTTAGAGCTCCATCTGACCACAGAACACAAGCACGCACGCCTCACTAAAGTCAGTCTGAAGCCTCAATGGTTGTTACTGACCTAATTACTCTAGAAAAGCGGAAAAGGTACGTGTGTTTTGCCAGATGGTGGCCTTGCATGCACTCAGGCGACAAGGAGCCTTCACCAATAATTTGGTGAATTAATGCTGTTACCAGCTTGTCGCAGTTTGGTGCTGCCGTTGCCACCTTGCTTCRCGTGCACTGGATATAGCAGAGCATGGCAGCACTTTTGGCAAGAGTAAGAACACAAGATTGTGCCCCGCTAGAAGCTGCTGTCTCCCAGCTGGTGCCTTCACCATTACTTGCCTCCTTTGCAACTGGAACTGCAATACGCAAGTGTCTGCCTTACCCCGAGTTTCTAAACTTAATCTCTTATATAAAGAGAGCCTAAGAGTAGCATGGGAGAAGCCAAACGTGTTGACATTTTCCAAAGCCTGAAAGAGGCAGAACTTCTGCCAAAGACCACTAATACTTAAAAAACAAACAGATGAAAAGCAAGAGAACCGAGTACATAAGTAAGGTGGCAAGAATAAAAATACCAATAAAGCAGCAAGCTATTAATTCTGACCAGAAATTGCTAAAGTATATTAAGGAATTAGACATCCACTACCACTAAAAACAGGGGCAAGTCTGGTGCCTAACTTTTACCAACAAATCTGTTTTGCTTTATTTTTAGTTTAGACTGCTATATCTTTCAATTTGCTACTACATCTACTAGCGTATAGAAGTATAATGATTGAAATGATTCCCAGTTATTTGTCAGGAAATTTGAATGAAAACTGCTCGTCTTGATCTGCTAATCTCCCAAGGGTACAAAGTCCACAAAAGTCACTGCAAAAAGTTTTCAGTTTGGTAAGAATCAGATTTAACTAAAACGCAGCTCCAAAATAGGAGAGCATGACCAAAATTTTGGTGGATCACATCCAGCAAGAAGGCTATTATCACAAAAAAGAAATGAAGAAGATACTAAGAGAACAGAGTAAATTATAGTTTTCTGATTCACTGAGAAGTCAGGTTCTATTATAATGATTAAAAAAATGCCAATCTCTTTAGAAAGCAAAATCGCATTTGGGGGACACAGGTTCAAACACTATTTCCTTTGATTTGAAGCTTAAAACATTTCTCTTTAGCAAAATCAATAAAAGGCATTCATTGGGTGTCCAAAGTTGCTTCTTTGAGTAACATTCAAAGTTTTAATTGAAAAAGCCATGCAGTTAAAGGAAATCAAAATTAAAAAAAGACTTAAATTTTTTAAAGTCCTTGTGAAAACAAAACATTTCAGTTTGTCAAATTTTTTGAATGCAGTTTGCATAAAGGAAACAATTTTGTTTGTTGCACAACATCAGGAAATATTTCACAAATTGCTTTGTGCCATCATATATTATTTGAGCATAACCAGTACTTTACACAATGCTATCACACAAATATCATTCTCAGTGTCCTGCAAAATTCCTCACCAAATGGGCCAAATCTTGAAGATTTCCCTTACTTTTCATCTTCTCAGTTGCTCCCTAAATTACAAGCAGCTGCCCAGGACTTGAACAGAATAAGAGAAAGGGCCTCAGGGATCACTAGGAAGTGATCACAGCAGAAGCAGGCCACCCAAACTCATTGTAACTCCTTTTTTTTTTTTTTAATAAAAAAAAAAAAAAAGGAAACATAACATTTCATGTTGCCGTAACGCTTTCTCACCTTAATTCCAGCTCGAATTTTAATTAAATGCACCAGGTAGATTTGCCCAAGTTGTCACAGCTGCAATGATGTCTTTCATCAGTCCATAAGACAAATCAGTACTAGCTTGTTGTAGTATCTGGGGAAACAGAATATTTAGATAGAAGTTGGGTCACAGTTTGACTAAACCAAAAGTGATCATATTCCAGTTACAAGCATACATTATTGCATGGGTAAGCATTAAGTTTAATTCACATTCTTCCTCTGGTTTTTGCTGGTTACACTAATACATCCACATGAAAGGTTATTATTCTCTCACAGAAAAAAACACTGCCAGGAAATTATATAAGATTAATATTAATTTCGTACATTATAAAGAGTATTCGATCAACCCCCACACAGGTTTACACTTGGATAAGTAATTGGAATACTGAGTTCACTTCTGCTGAACAAAATTAATTAACATGTTCTTTCTTCTCAGTGTTTTAGATCTAATGTGCATATTAAAATATTAATAAAGGATGAAATTCTTTTCTACTAGTGACTTTTCAAAACCCTTATTAGCCTGGAAAGAATGTAAATTAAATGCAAATGTAGACTTATACCACAGAAACGGAGCTTCCTTTATGGAAGGCTGCAAGGCCCTTCTTCTATTCTCTTTCTTGCAAATGCAGTAGACTACTTTTATGTTTTGCTCTGCTTTTATGCATCCTTTTCCTGATATTTTACAGCATACTGCCCAGGAAGGACCTTGGGATCCTACAAAACACCATAAACTTGCTCTTGAGCCAGAGGAGGCTCCTTCCAGCAGTTCCCCTGCTGCAGAACCGAATCACATCAGACCAGAGCTGACACGGACCGTGTGTCGGTTCAGGGCTGCTCGAGGTCGTTTGGATCCCTCAGCGCGCCAGCGCAAACGCGTGCGGTTTTTTCGCGGCTTGCTCTCGCAGTATGGTACGTGCCCTGTCCTTGTTTGCAGCCCCGCAGCCGACTCGGCTCCTCTCGGCTACGCTGCAGCCGTGCTGCGCGGCCGCGCTGCGCGCTGGAACTCGCACCGGCGGGGAAGCCACGGGGGCTGACTGCCCTCATCACCCAAGTCGCACGGTTTCTAAAGTCAGAAGCAAGAGACTGGGCCACAGAAAATCCCTAGGAGGTATCAAACACATTCCCAGTGCTTAAACAGTAGTCCATGGACCGATTGGACCTGATTTTCATGTTGTTTAAAACTCTGAGGAGACTTCAGTTATCAGATTAAGAGAATGAAGCTGAGAAATTGATTTGATCTTCAAGATACTGAAGAGAGAGGGTTCCTCTAGCAACCACCCTCTAAAGTCCCCATCCACCAGCAAGCCATCCTAGGTTCGAGCTCCCCAAGATTGCTAGTTACGTTGGCACAGACAGGTCTCAAAGCAGCAAAGTACAGGCAGCTCTCTAGGACAGACGGACGCCAGCTACCTAGTGAAGCAGAATTCAAGTCATCAAACCCTTCTTGGAGGACCCTCAACAACTGGCTTGCCGACCAGCTCCCTCAAATTCAGCTCCCGCCTTCCCCTCGACCATCCCCAGCAGACAACTAGGGAGCTGCCCGGCAGCATTTCACGGTTACCCACCCTCAGGGGGTGCCACAGAGACCCCCCGTTCGCAAAAGCAGCATGACGGTGCCAGCCAAAGGAAGAGCACAGCACCACCCGGCAAAAAAAAAAAAAAAAAAAAAAAAAAAAAAAAAAAAAAAAAAAAAAAAAAAAAAAAAAAAAAAATTGCTCTGTGCAATTTCTGCAACTCAACTGCTAAAACTAAATTGCTTTTTTCAGTGCTCACTGGAAGCAGGACCAACTTTCTGCTTCTGTTGCAGCTTTAATTTCTCCCTCCCATAATTGGCCATTTTAGTTCTTCCTGTAAATTCAGCTTCCATTGTGAGCTAATATCAACTAGATATTTTACAGTTTACAGAGCCAAATGGATTTGATTCCATTCCTAACAGATGGAAATACAAATCCAAAGAGAATAAAAGCCGTTTCCAAACCAATTTTTCTTCCCCCTACCGCATCCATATATAATATATGATCCATCTGGTGTAGCAAGTTTAGACAAGCTTGGATTTTAAGGTATTAAAACAAACATTTTTGTTATAAATTGAATTTGGCAATATTTGACTCTATTGGTGCAGTGGTGCAAACTGACTAAATTTCACCTCTGGATTTTGAATGAATTAAGGGACTTTCAGGAATTTATTTTGAATGATGTAATTATATTCAGAGTAACACCTCCTCTCTCTTCCCTTGGAAAAACTACAGCCACAGTTTCCCCATCACATTTAATTCAGTCTTCAATTTTTCCTCATTTTGGCTAACCAGAAAATTTCTGCCATTCAAAAATACCACCTACTATAAACAGAGCATACATTTAATTTCTCATTTTGCATTACAGATGTACAGTATACAGTGATACCAGTAAGGCATTACACCATAAACTTGAAACAGATGAAATATTTACTGCTTTCCTTAAAATTGTACGTTTGCTCTCAAAAGCAATTTAAGTTGGGGTTTGTCTAATTGCAGATCTAATCTATCTGCAGCTTTCAGAACCAAGGGGGTTTCAGGTTACATGGGGATTTGACTGCACTACATGAAACCCACTGTAGGTTCAGAATAACACACCCTATGCACCTATTATCTTTTCAGAGACCCATTCATTAATATCAAAATAGAAATGAAGGCTTTTGTACGAAATTGGGGAAGGACTGCCATTAAACCTGTACCACAGTACCCCTTCACTTAGCCCCTTTCTCCAGTTTACAAAGCCGAACAATTCGTTTGGTTTGTGTGTCCATTCTCCTAGATGCTGCACAAGATATTCAGTTTTTAAGAATATCCAAAACATTTCTGCATCTAAATGATAAACCAATGATGATTCCACACTTTTAGGCTTACATGCAAGCACCTCTCGGAAACCGTGAGAGAGACATCGCTCATCACTTTATGACGACCAGTACTTTTCTCTGTCACTCCAGTGCTAAAATGGGAGAAAAGCTGGCCTTACTTCAGCATCATGTTTAGCTTCTGACTCAGTTCACAAAATCATCACAGATGACATAATGGTACTCTAGGTAGTCTTAAACGTTTTCTCGGCCTTCCTGAACGTTGAGGAATTCAGAGACAAGCGTTAGAAAATCAGTACTAGAACTACTAGAGTAGCGATATGCAGAGCCACTACACTATTTTACTACACTTATTTTAACTAATTAGGTACAATCTTGGATACGTTAAGCATCATTAAATATGAATCCTCTGGTCTGACCAACTAACACTTAAAAGTCATGTTAATGCTAGTTCATGAATCCTGATGAGTGTTTATGAATTAGTTTTGGGCATATCTAGCAGTGCTACGTGATCAGCTCACAAGTCCCTTAAGCAAAGCAAGACCAAGTGCTAACATTTCTTGTTTTCTCCTTCTTGGTAGCTTATACTCATAAAGATTAAGTTGTATAAAATTTTTGCAGGATTATTGCTTCATAATATTTAAAGCCATCCTATGTTTCATTTAAGTGTTTTATAAAGCATTCTTTTTCTTTAAAACTTCTTGCAGGCAAATAATTCAAAAACCCTAAACTACTTCTTAAAAAGAAGTCACACTACCAGTCCTTCTATTTACAAGGAAAGAAAGTTCATTCAGGACAAGATTCACATTCATATGAAGACTGCCCTTTCATTCAGTATCTGGAAAGATAACAGATTCTGAAAATATATTATTGAAAGCCCATTATTCAAGAAATATATTAACATAAAATGCTATATTTGCAAGTTCAAAAAAATAAATATATTAATATTTTTAAATAAAGGGCATTTAACCAGCATGATATAAAGTATTATGGAATGCTTGTCAGAGTCCACAAGAAATGAAGTAACTACTCATATTTTGGTTCATTATATTTATAGGCATGGAAATGTTGCACTAGAATATAATTTCCAAATGACCTTCACAGAAAAAATGAGATTCAATGGCATCTAATTTTATTGGCTTAAAAATCAGAGAACCAAGTGGTAGGTAATTTATAAGAACATTTGAAAATTTGAAGAAAGATCAGGTGCTCAAAATTCAGTCTACATAAGAATAGGTAATATTGGTTCACTGGAGTAATAGTAGTTGTAAGACTTAATTTGGAGAGGACTTGAACTGAGGGTCACAGGATAATATTTTTATTACTATTATCACTACTACTAATACAGTGAATATTCTGGGTCAGTTAAGAAAATTATCCTAGATTTGCTTACAGGCAATCAGAGCGCCTTTTTACTGATTTTAACAGGCTTTGGGATCAAAATGAGTTTTAAAATGAGGAAAACATACTTGAGTACAAGGTAATAAGTGACTGCATTTGGCCTGTCAACACTACATATCCCACATCTGCTTTTTCTCACAGCATCAGCACAGGTCCAGGAGACTCCGGTGCATGCAATCATTATATCCAATACCTCCCTCTCCCAACAGTTCCCAAGTTACCAGGGAATACGTTAGAAATGTTTAAAATCACTGTTATCTTAAATTACGGCAGAGTCATATGGTTACTGTGCTGTCTTGCAGAAGTCTGCTAAGTCCTGGGACAGCCTTAAGTCTTCTGGATAGACAGAAACAAATATTGGTCTCTGGACTGGGTAATGACCTCACCTTCCCAACGGCTCCATTTGGCTTGCTAACTCTTAAGGGAAAGTCACGCATCCTGCCTTTTAGTCTGGAGGACACAGCACCACAACATCAATCATGAAAAAAGTTGGTCCTGGAAGGAATACAGCGGACTACTACTTAATTGTTCAGGGCTTTGTAAGACCTGTAGCAGTTTAATGATTTATAGATTTCAAGTGAGAATGTTCTTGGTGGCCCCTAAATTTGAATGTAATGGATAACTGCATCTAAAAGTATGATATATAATACTGTCATGATGTTATGGACAAGCTCCAGCCCTATACATATAAACAGAAGGCACCCTAGAAGTACAGACAAGACAGACTCTCTCTCTCCCTCTCTCTCTTTTGAGAAAGGGCAGCCAAAAGTAGATGATGAAAGGAATTACCACCTTTAAAATAAATTGATCTCTTCTTAAGGCTGAGAAGCATTTCAGGACAACACAGCAAAGGCAAACACATAGTATCTTGGACGAACAGGAGAAAACTAACAGAGCATACAACAGCAATGGAAGGGAGCGACTGCAAAGGCAACACGAGTGAACAAGCAGCAGTATTGAACACCTTTTAATAATTCATGCTTGCTAAATGAATGCATTTGTTTGTTTTGTAAATGTTGCCGGTCTGTATTTACACTTCTTTTCAACTGTAATAATTTCACTAGCAGTTCTGCCTCACTTAAAACAAATTATGAAATTGAACAAGAATTACCAGCTGTTTGGATAGGAGGAACTTGTTAAGACTTTGGAACCTGGGTTCAACAGAGTCCACGTTTCACACAAGGCACAAGCAAAGCTAACAACCTGATAAATCTCAAGCGCTAGAATGACAAGCAACTTAACTAGCAAAAAGGTCAAAACTGTATCTTGCATTTGGGATGGTTAAGTTTCACCTTAAAAAAGAAAAAAGAAAAAGCAGCCTTCTGTGCAGATCCTGATCCATGACCTCTCACTCTTCTGCCACAGCCACTGGGCTGCCTTTGCTGCCTCCCTGTGATCTCCTATGCAGATGGCACAGGTTCAGCATAATTTATTGGACTAAAAACTAACTTTCCATGTATTCAGCTGAGTGAATTGTAAGTGTGAGGATGAATCCTGAGGAACCAGCTCCATTTTAACTGTCTCCACTTTTAAGTGACATGTGCACTTCTCTGTGGCAGCGTAAAGCTGAGGAATCCTCCACAGACCTCATCACACAGCAGTAGGACACCTCAATAAAATGCACGAGTGATCAGCATGTTGGATTACTTCTATCAAACCTCCAGCTAACACGTATGGCATATACTGTAAGGGTGTCTCCTCTAGAGCATGGCAGCAGGTCTTCATGTGAAATTTTGTCACTGTTTGCTGAAGTAGGGATACCAGCCACACTCAGAAGAGATGCCATTTCTCATGCTCCAGGCCCTCACAGATCTTATACAGATGTCAGAGATGGGCTATGTATGCAACAGCCCTGAAGCTTTAGAAACTAGGAACAAACACATACCTTCCCACCAACTACGTGCACAGCAAGCAGTGGCAACTCACTGGCAGGGACCACAGTTTTCAATCCAGATAGGCCAGGAGAGCGCTCTCCCACTTGGTAGATACTGGCAAATCAGTTGGGGCACATTAGTCTGCATGAAGGTGCAACTGAACATGTGAGTGCCTTCTGACTCCTCCACCCCATGGAGGATGAGATGCTAGGATATGGCCACAAGCTGTACAGTGAGCTCCTTATGAAGAAAATTCACGGGCTGCCTGGGCCACTTCAAACAGAGGAGGAAGTACCTCAAACTTCTCTAAATTAAAAGGGCCACCCTGGCTTGGATAAAGATCACTCTGGCCAACTGGATGGGACTGGTAAAAGGCATCACACTAAGCATATGGCTAGAAGCCCTTTGAGAATGTCTCATCTTAAAACACTGCTCTTCACAGCAGTAGTCTAGAGGCTGTTGATACATATACTGGCAACACTCTGCAGCAAATGAGAAACTGCACGCTTCGCATGAGCTGCAGAAGGGCCCACAAGAGCATAGCAAGAGGGAGCGGTGATACTACCAGCTCCAAGAAAATGTTTGCTTGCAAATTCAAGACATACCAGGCCAGGCTTCTCTGCAGCGCAGCTATTCCGGTTTGCTTACGAAGGTCCGACTGCTGCAAAGGCAAGGCGCTGCCACATACTCTCCATACCGCTCTTGCTAGCACATGAGGCAGCACAGGGTGTGTGTTGTGGGGGGAAATCATGGCCTTTGGCTTGAAATGCACTGCCAGAGGTGTTCTAGCACAGCAAGTGAGAGCCCTCTAGCAAATGACCCAAATCAGCCAAGCTCACTTACAGCTGCCTCTGCCAGGGCTGCTAACAGTACTAACAACCACTAGGTCCTGCCACAGAGAGCTGCCTAGTTCATCAGTGCCTAATCGAGTCCCCTCTCCAAGTCTTTACAGAAGTGCTCTGAGGAATTTGCTCAGTATCAGGCCTTTCCTCCGCCCTCCTCTTGCTGAAAGATAGACACAGCAGACAAGGAGATCCCCCAGGTGCTCCTCTGCTGCCACAAAACCTGGGGAATTTGAAATCTTTCTTTCACCTTAGAAATGCCTCACTGGTATTGCAGAACAGAGCGAGTGGTGCTCATTAACTCTTTGAGGGCCACACTGCTGCACAGCATGAAGTCACTTTGCACAAACTCTGATAGGTATGAAGTAACTTAACCAGCCAGCTGCACCTTAGAGTTTCATAGCAAGCAAGTCTTCAGCAACTTTTCCCACACACAAACAGGTACCAGAAGCAGCTTTACTATTTTATTAGCCAATTTTAGGCACTGCATTAGTGAGCGGCCAGTCTGAAGAGAAGCGTTATGGAAGCCAGTATACAGCGGGTTACAGTTAGCAGCACAGGCTAAAATTTACATTCCTATAAATTACATAGCCCTCAGTGTATTATATAGAATATCAGTCTAATTTAAAGCAAATTGAGTGTTCTTGGCTAGAAAAGGAAAAGCACATGGGGAAGATAATACTCAGTTTGAGGGTAGGAGACCACGTGGAGCTTTAATGATGCGTGCACAGCTTCCAGCCTTCTAATACCTGCACCTACTCTGTTCTGAGGCTTTTTTTTCCCTTCAGTTGTAACAAGAGAAAGGTGCATGTGCAGAGATGATATTTCTACATTGTACAGCAGCATTAAGGATCCATGACATGGATCTCCATCCACAGACATGGAGACAGGAAAGCTAAACGGGATCACGACGACCATCCTTGCTGGCCTCCTCTGCTATAACAGGCAAGTTCTCCTTGAACAAGACAACACTTTTCAGGGGTGCAGATAATCTCCATTTCTATTTTCTGCTGATAGAAAATTCAGCACTGCTATAAGAAAGCTCCATTTAGAGTTGCTATTGAGATGCTCCCTTGCTTTCGCTTCCAGACAGTGAGTGTTATTGCCTCCTTGTCTGCTTCATTAAAAAGCCTCAGCTCACAACTCCATGTCCCACAGATACTTGACTCTGAACAAGCCATTTCCTTAACTACCAGTTTGAGCTCCAACAGTCTTCCATTACAACATATACCATCCAGTCCTTTAATCATTTTCCTCTCTCAGAACCCACATACATTTCCCTCCCCCATCTCTCCTGAATGGGGAAATCAAGGAATTCTCTATTACTCTAGAAATATATGGTTTATATAGAAAGATATAGCAAAGCCAGCACTGAAATTATGTGCCTTGTATTCAAAATCGCACTGTTTGCGCATTCTGAAATTGTGCCAGCCCTCTGTGCCACCCATTAGGAGCGCAAGATTTATCTACCACAGTCCCAAGTTTTTCCAGGATGCCAAAATAGAAGCCTTTATCTCGATCTGCAGACTCTCCGCTTAGGTGACCTTACACTTGCTCACATGGAAGCAAATGGCCTACGCTGAATTTAAAACTGACAATCCGGCTCATTCCACACAACTTACTCCTTACCTGTAACACTCCCCCCTACCCCTTTGCTTCTGGAAACTGGATCAATGATAATATTTTCTTTTATACTGTTAGTGAAAAACTAGGCTAATGTAAGGTCAGGATCAAAAACTTATTTACACAAAACGTAAGTATATTCTAAGAGACTGCAGCCTTTAACCGACTAAATACAACCTAACAGAAGAAGTGTCTAGTTTGTTTGAAAGGCACAGTTTCCATAGTCCTTGTTCACTGGAATTAATTATGTATGTAATTCTTTATTAATTGAATCCCATCTCAGCCATTCCATTATTTGGCTAGGATCAATGTCACACTGCCAGACCAGTAATTACCCAGGTCATCCCATTTACCTTTAAAGTTATTGATATATTAGCTTTCTTCCAGTCCTTTGGAACCTCCAGTTTCCTCAAAGACTTTTTAAAATTAACATTCCAGCGAGATACTTGAAAAGATCTTTTTAAAATTCTAGGACACAAATTAAGGATGTATTATTTAACACTTTAGCAATTGGTTTTTAATGTCTTCCTCAATCAGCTTAAAATGGTAAATAATTCCTTATTCTACAATGGGAATATATCACCTAGATCTTCCCCAAACTATTTATTGAACATGGCTTTAGTGTAAAAATAGACAAAAAGGTAATGAGCAGCCCTGGGCTAGGATAAGAGGAATAACAGTCTAGCTCCTCTTTCTAACAGCTCTGCCAAAGTAGACATGCTGTGAAAGCAAGTGCTATATATTTTTTTTCATATGTGCATGCACACACAGGCATGAAAGAGTAGGAGAAAAAAAAAAAACAACAACAGGTCACCTTTAACTGCAGAAGCCAGCTACTGAGACATGCAGAAAGTGACCACCATATTAACAAAGAAACACAGTGGAAAAAATTTATTCGAGTGCTGACAGTTTTTAAAACAGTTTGGCATATCCCTACTACATTCAAGAAGTGTACGTGCATTCTACAGAATATAATTTATAATAAAACTTTTTCCTAAGTTCCATCACAACTGAGGTTACCAGTCTTAACCTTGATACTCAGCCCTTGTATTCCCCCAAAGTTACAAGCAACCAGGAAGAACATAATCATTCTTTTAGAATAATTGATGCACTGCTGTAGGGAATTTGTTTTTGTCATTTGAGGTTATACGAAAATAGCTGTGACCTGTTATGGCATTCAGCTAAACTTAAGCTAGAGAGAATAATGAATACTTGGAGGCATTTACTACTTAGTCGAAATAGTTCTGTGTAAAAATATGAGTTAGCAGTGTGTAAGGTAGACAAGAAATATAAACCTAGTTCCAAATGTTACTGGACCATTTTTCAGTTCTTTCTCAGTTTGAGGAAAACAAATTACTTCATCTAGAAGGGATTCTTTATCACAGAATCAATTTCTAGCATTGTCATTATAGTGTAAAAATATATGGAATATATTAATCTTTTTGTCTGGATCCATAGCTCATAAATCATTCCCCAAGGTAATTACTCACTACCTGGAAAGTTCCAACTCCACAGCTGTGCCCGTCTGGCCAGAACAGGCCATCGCTGACTCACTAAAGTGTCTGTCACAGCAGGAGATGACTCCGGGTCCAGCGCTGAAGGAGTTTGTCATGTGGCTTCTTGGGAAGGAATCAAGAATTAAAATGAAAATATAATGGAAGACTGAGATGAAGACGTACTATTCCCAAGATAGAAATATGCTTTAGACATTGTGAACTGCCTGCCCCTCTTGTCCCTTCTGTTTCTGGGTTGTTAAGAGTCTCAGTGAACACATAGCACGGAAAAGAAACTGGGTATCCCTAGAAGCTGAAAATGTCTCTAGTGCTTAAAGAGGAAAGTATTACTTAGGTAAATATAAATCCTAGTAAGATACATGCATTACTTGATACTAACCAGAGTCAGAATTAAATTCACATATATTAACTGGGAAACCTATATTAATACTTATACTGATGTTCTTTCTTAAAGAGAATGCAAAGAAAAGCTTAACCAGAGAAAGAAAGTGTATGGAAAGACTGTATGACATCTGTAGATTTCACTGGGAATTTAAGAAAGGGAATAAGGAATGTTGTATACCTCATGTGAGTTCATATCTGTCTATCTCAAAGTATTTTGTACTGTAATGTCTAGTCTCTAAATCCAACTGTCGAAGGAGAGCTTCCATTAAAATTACAGAAGACAATTTCCTATAGCAACAGGCTTCAATAGATAATGAATGCAGGGTCTGATACAGCTAGGTTTTGTGATGGATTCTGTGCTATTAGCAACGGATGGGGCCAGGGACCCAGTAAATCTTGAGCTTTTAAATGAATTAAAAAAACCATCTGGAAAATGCATGTTCGACCTGCTACATTGCTGTGTTGACCCTCTGGGTTCAAGTCCTCTTCCAAAAGTTGTCCACTCTTTGTGCAATGGGAATATCACCCTCCTGCCTCTCTAAGAAGTTGAGACAAAACTCACTCACGCTTTGGATAAGATGGAATAGCGGTGTGACATGTAAACATGGTTTTCAGCAGCAGTTTCAAAAAATTTTGGCCCAGGGTGTGGATGAGGACATACTGTATTTTAAACGAGACTTTTCCTTGGACATTGCAAGCGTTACCAAGTCAGTCAAGGGCATAACATCCAAAAGAACTGTGGAATAATTCCATCAATTCAGTGGAAAAGATAAGTTTTCTTAAGCCCAGGAGTCAATGCAAATGTTAATAAAACACACAGATAACACATAAATACGAAACATTGAAAGGAATAGACAAATACAAACACCACTTTTCTTGTTTTACTTTCTATGCAGCTTCTTCAAAAGCCTGTTTTGAAAATCCGAAGGCAAAAAAAGTTGAAAGCCTCAGAATAGCCTAAAATTTAGGAAAGAGAATTTTAGAAAAGAGGGAGGTCTAACATCAGCGTATCTGCTACTTTCCCTATCACCACCACCCTTAAGAATAAAGGGACACAGGCTGCACACACAGAAAGAAATGGCTGCGCTCCAAGTACATTTTCTGCCAGTAGATACAGCTGAAAGCATTCAAAATTAAGTAAAATATTTAGTTAATGCTTGGATCACCTGACAAGGTGCCTTACGTATCTTACTATTCTGTTCAGTGTTAACTGCAGAATGAATTAGGACACAATTCTTTAATCCTTACTCACATGGAAAGTATGACTGTTTGTATCATTTAGTACGTCAGAGCAACAGGACAGCATGTAACTTTGGAACCACTGAATATAAGTAAAGATTGCAAAATTAGGCCTCGAGTGATTCATGCCTAAATTCATTTTAGCTTGATTAGTCTTTGCATATATTACATAAACATTCTTAAACAAATAATAGGTTGTTTAAATTAAGTACTTGGAAAATGCATCATAAAATGGTTTTCAACTGAGAAAACTTCTCTAGTTAAGTCTATCCATCTCACCAGATTTTAGCCTAGCTGCTTTGAATGCATTTTCTTCTTCCTAAGCAGCTTTAGAGCTTCAAAGTAGTACAGTATGGGTACTTCACACTGCTTCAGTCTGGCTAGACTATATTTTTCATGATATATCACAGTGAGTTTATCCACAGAGAAATACTCCTAGCTAAAGCACATTTTCCTTGGCAGTTGAGAAGTCCAATTTTTGAAGTATGAGACAGCTGTGTTACTTTCCCTGTAAGCCGCAATACTGGCTAAGGTAGATGCGGAATAACTTTGAGTCCATTTAAAATGAAAAATTTCTTCATTTCTGAATCAACCTTTCCTGGAAATCTTTATTCTCTGGAAAATTTTGAAGCTTAGGTTTCCTTTGAGAAAGAAAACATATCAAAACATCAGATGTCACACTAAGCTAAAAATCTCATTTTTCAGCCCTATCAGATATGATATCATTGCCTTAAGATCAAGTGAAAAAACACTGTTTGCTGCATTTGATCACTGAGAAGCCCTCCTTAGAGAAAACTGCCATAGCTCTAATTTCCCCACTATGCATCACAGAGCATGTGAGACTGCTTTTGTTCCCTCTGTAAGGGTGCTGGAATCCAGTTTTAATTGAGGTATTCATCTGAAGCAGTAATTACTGCCCCTTTTGAAAACAATTATTTATCTCCCCAGTTTCAAATATTACCTTCCTTCTCTACTGTAACTAGGCAATTCTATCAGAATGGCTAAAAGAAGTTAGGCAAAAAAAAAAAAAAAGTTGTCGACTAAAATGGGAAACATTCATACCAACTGGTGTAAGTACTGAGACTTCCAACAGGTACTTCCAACAGGTCCAAAAGCTTGAATGGTGAAAAGTTAAACTAAACAGTGTCACTACTCAAGGAGTTTGTGCCATTTATAATAAGCCTCGGCCTGCTGTGACATTCTACGCGGAGAATGGGGACGGTTGTATTTCAGACCTTAAAAAAGGACAGGAAGACTGTGCTCTCACCCTATTCAATACTAGCAAACCGACTCTTGCCTCTAAGAGGTAGAGCTTCAGCTGTCTCTGATATTACAGCAGTTCATTGAGGAGCAATGCCTTCAGAAGTTCCTTATTTGTGAGAACAGCTTCTCATTAGGGGCTCCTGCCAGCACCATCTGGCCCAAAGTTAAAGCACAAAGAATACTCACAGAATGAGTACATTTTAAATGAAAATACAATTGTTATCAGTTAAGTCTGGTTGTAACTGGGACACACAGTAAGACTTGCAATAATATTGGAGGAGTGGGGGGAAGGGCTGGCTGAGCAAAAAGGGCAAATAGGAGTTCACACTCTGGTAAGGATCTTTATTTTAGGGATAGAAGACTTGACAGACAAGCTGTTAAAATCTGTAAGTTGTTTTTCTATTATTTGTGGAGCTTCATGCATTTTGCCTGTTTTCTTTCTTCAAAGACAGAGTTCATCTATTTCACAGGCCAAAAGATCTAGATCATATGAAACAGCTGCTCCTAGAAATGTGCTATTTAAAAGAAATGAATTTGCTGCTTTTAGAATTGTAGAGGGTGTGTTAAAGTACAAGAAGAACAGGCATTTCCATTGTTTTTCTCCATAACGATCTACTAAATCAGAGAACATTCCAAGGTATATCAAAACAAGCAGCAAGTGTTATTTAGTGTCTACACACTTAAACCCATCTCTTGCACACGTACATACACACAGTGTACATACATACATAACTACCCACACTGAGTGAGACCAAAGGTTAACCTTGCCCAACGCCTTCTCTCAGAGGACAGTAAATACAACAGATGCTCTGAGTACATCTTCACATCTAGCAACTACGACCCCGAAAATTCTAAGCCACAATCCCTGTTCTGACTAGTCCTTAACAGATTTTTCTTAATTTGTTCGGCTCCTTTTGGAGGCCACGTAAAGCTTGAGCATATGTAACACCCTGTGGAGATGTGTGAAGTAGCATCTCCTTCTATTTTTCTGAATTTATTTTTCTTTGTGCTGCCTGGCCCTTGCGTTGGAAAAAACAAGGAACAATCATTCCTTATTCCTCTTCTCATTCTACTTATAATTTTACAGACTTCTATTTTACATCCCTTCACTCACCTCTTTCCCAGACTGAAAAGTCCTAGTCAGTTATTTCTTCACACAGATGTTACTCTTTAACTTCAATCATCCCTGATGCCCTTCTCTGCACTCTTCTCAATTCTTGCTCCCACATCTCCAGAAGAGTATAATAGATTCAGAAAAAGCATTCAAAGTGCAGCGGAATGATAAATTTATGCAGTGGTGTAATAATGCTTTCTCTTCTCTGTTCCTTTCTGGGTAATACCCAGCATTCAACTTGCTTTTTCCTCTGCTACTGATGTGGTGCTTCTGTAGAACTACTTTATAACCACAACATCCCTGTTCAGTGGGTACTATTTGACTTGCTACACAAAATACAAGAGAATCCTTGCTTACTACATACAAAATGATGCATCAGAGACAAATTAGGAGCCATGCTGGCTTATGTGTAGGCCAGCCTAGTCTGAGGAAAGGTTTGCAAACATCAGCAAACCTTTAAGCCAACCTGGTATGAAGTTTTCTATTTATTAAAAATCCTCAGGTCGAATGCTAAGGAAGTTTGTATAGCTCTTGGAAATACCCTAGGGGAGTCTGCCAGTACCACAATTGAAAGGACGACATCAAGAAGAGTTTGGGATTCCCCCTCTGCTCCTAGCAGCTGCATTTTACAATTACAATTTGGAAAGTCACAGGTACATTTTTGAGAATTTTCAGCTTGAAGAATTTCTAATTATAATAAGGATAACTTGTGAGATCGGGTGCTGAAACCTTGTTTGGGTGTTAAAATTTCTAGAGTTTCTGTACACCTGGATCTTGAGCCTTCAGCTTTGCTGATCCCTACTGGGGGGAAAAAAATCTTTTGAAATAATGAAATAATAAATGCAAGTAAAAGAAATAGCCACACAATGTTCACCTCATCTTTTAGAAAGAAGTGAGAGAATATTTTTTAGCCAGTTTGTCCAAATACTGGAAAACTCAAGGAGAATCCAAAGGCTTACTATGAGAGGAAGCAACAGATGACAATTAAAAAAAAGTTTCTCACAGAATTAAAGATGAAACCTCAAAGGTAGTTTGCATGAGAAAAGGTTTCACGATTGCCTTTTCATATTATTAGGCAGACTGGATCAAAACAGTTTTGGCACAGCACTGGTTTGTTTTCACTCATCCTGCCGGGAGGAGCTGCTGCTTCTGCTCTGCCCGGGCTGCCCATACACTGGAAGGTATTCCAGCCTCTCAAGGAAGGACAGCTAGGTGGACAAGTACTCTCGAAAAAATTCTTACTGTGCATCTCTATGTGTTTTGGCCTCTTAAAGAGCTTGACAAATCCTCTTCTGCTGCCATTTTATTTACATCTACTATATTAATCTAAAAGTAAGAAAGTCTGTGGTCATTTGGTTGTTTGTGATGAAGCCAGAGCCCTAGAGCGTGAAGCACTAAATAATTCACAGTTGCAACACCTATAGAGAATAAAGTCTAAAGTTTAGGTGACCTATGTCAATAGCAAAACTTTCATTCATCCCTGTCCAAGATTGCTACTCACATTAAACAAATATTTGCAAGACCTTAATTTTTCAAGTCAAAGCCTGCTATTGCTGCTTTCAGCAATAGCACAGCCCTCTGGCAATTTCAAAAGGCTTAAGTAGCTCTAGTCTCTATTCAGGCTCTTACAGTTTTCAGAGTATTATATGAAATTGCAATTCTGCAATGTGTATATAAAAAAGACAATTTTGTGTTTAGAGATATAAGCAATCTCTCCCTGGCTTTGCTTTTACGTATTATTACAGTGGTCAAATCCCTTCATGGTTCTGTATGTTCATCACGAACTTGTTCAGCCAGGGATACGCTAGTAGTCTTTAGACTAAAGGCACAAATTAAATAGCATTAAGTGTTGCAGTCACAACATTAGATTAAGAAAAACTGAGGCAACCAAATCTCATCTCTTGCAGCCGTGCAGTATGAAGAAACAGTTCAAATACACCTTATCCCTAAAGCTTTAGTTCTCAGACACTTAAAATACTGGAAAGAAAAAAAAAATAAACGGAACTATCTATTTCAGATGAAGAATGTGCTTACTTGCAATCCCAGCTTAGGTTTCCCCATACTGCCCCATACATCCAGCAGCTGTACTGGTCAGCCTGGAGTTGGCAGCTGTTACAAGCCTCAGCAGCATAACACACAGTCTTACATAACCCAAGGGGCTGATCAAACACTGATGCCAATCACTCTAACCAAAAAAATTTTTTTTAATAGCTTTTCTATAGGTGCAATTTTGAGACACACACTTAGAAACGAAGGGCAGTTTAGCTGCTGTATCATGATGGATGGAACAATCCTGATGCCATGACAGCATCTCCTCTTGAACATATGTCCTACTGAAGATGGCACAGCAAAGGCCAAAATGAATCAGTGCCAGATAAGGTGCTAACAGGGAATTTCTAGAAAATTTTTATTATTAAAGAATATTTTCAGTCCGGTTTAAGGTTTTGTTCCTGTGCCTTGTGGATTTACATGTATTTTAAATGTCCCAGTAATCAGTTACTTGCCGAAATACTAACCTTGCTGTAATATCCAAGTTCATGTAGCAGAGATCAGGAAATCACCAGGGCAGATGTTTCTTAGAGAGAGGAAAAAAAATGCTCTGATACAAGTAACTTACAGATTAAGTAAAATAGAAGTAACGTATGAACACAGGATAGATGAGAAAGCACAAAGAAACAAGCACACACACAAAAACAAAAATCTGGTCAGCCTGATTATCCCCTGTTCCATCAAACTAGAAGAATTTTAATTCAATTAAAATTACTTTTAACTCATCTAAAATGGTAACTCTCAAATCTTTGATGTTAGCCCTGATTTGAGTCAGGAGCTGGACACAGTGACCTCTAGCTCTCCCTTCTAACCTAAGTTTTTCCTATAATTTTAAGATTTGGCTTCCTTCAATGGAAAATTACCATGGAGATTCTTATTCTATGTCGCACTTTCTATAGTAATTCGGACATTATCCATTAGAAACACTTAATTTGTTCCAACTTTCTGCTAAATTCTTTTCTCCACATCTCCAGAAATCACTGTGGTTCCTCACAGCAACCAGGTCTACCCCTCCACTGCGTTAGCCTCTTAAGAATAGATGTTGTCTTCAGTACAGGACCTCAGGCTTGTTCACCAAAGCAGCTACATGCTAAACACACCAGCTGGGCAGCAGTCAGCTAGGAAGTACCTTAGGATCCCACCAGTTACCTGCCAAGACTGCTGACCACAGATCACAGGGCTCCAAATTACTAGCATTCTTGGCATTTTTGATTCCAACAAAAAAAGAAGAAAAAATGAAGCTTACTTCTACTTTGAAAAAGTTCCATAGTGTTTCAGTGTTTTAGCCAAACCCAAGTATTTCATATAGGACAATCTAGCACAAATTGTATCCACCTGGGCTGCCCTATGTGAGCTGCTGTGCAGGCTGATGTAGAGCTGGGGCTCCCTGAAAGGAGCTTATTTCCCATGCAGCACTACATTTCCATTTCTTGATGGGTATTAGACACCAAAAAATCCACATGGGGGTAAAAAACATCTAGTGAGAGGCACAAATTCTTTAGCATCAAATGTGACCGAATACCTGGAAGTTTTTGTGTTTACTGGCTTCATGATGTCTTGCTCCACTGTGAATGCTCTGATATTTGAAATGAAACTTGACATGAGTTATCTTTGCAATCCCTACCCCAATATCAGTTGACAGAAACAGATGAACAGGTATATAGATTAAATTATGTTAAGATAATGTAACTTATATATCTGTAGTTATTACAGATGTGAATAAATAGAGTTCTGGGCTACTAGAGAAAATTCACATAAGCCATGTTGGATGCAAAGGCAGTCTTCTGTTTAAAAACTCTGAAGTCTCCAACATTTTGTTAACTTTATAAGGTTCTTGAAATTACCAGAGAGTATAAATGCTTAACCACATATAATAGAAGTCAAATTTCCCTGTCTCCTTTAGATAAGGCTTAAGCCACAGTTGGTTTTGCCCAGTATGTTGAACCTTAGCCAGAGCAGTATTTTAATGACAAAAGCACACTTTAGAGTCAGGGGTCTGCTGATCTCATGAAAGCGATATATAGCCCAGACAGTTCATTTGATAAAAAACACCCACACTTAATGGCTCAACAATACACATATGATAGTGACAGAATGATAGTATAGAAATCATCAACTAGAGTATACTGGCTATTTCTGTATTTAAAAGTGATCAGGAGTTATTTTATCACCGTGTATCTCACACACAAAAATACCAGATTTGTAAGGTTAAATTTTATAGACATATGTCCAGACCGAGAAAGCAATACTCCCAATCAATACTTAGCTGTCAAATCTTTGCCTGAATCTTAAGCCATTTTTTTCCTTTTTTCTTTAATTGTTTAGTTAGGTTTAATGTGATATCAGTTTTCATTTTGATTTGCATCTATGTTTTTACTGACACTATCTGACTATTCAACACACTAAAATGACAGGTTTTCACCATGATATGACCAATCCAAACAGAAGCTAGAGGGTTGGCTTTAAATATAATAATATAAGGATTAAAACAAATAAAATGCCCTTTTCAAAAGAGTTTAGGTAAAACAGCAGATTTTTTCCCCCACTGATTTCAGTTTTTTCAGAAAGGTTTTCAATCCATTAATTAATAAGAAGTAACTGACAGAAGGAACTCAACTAAACCTATTTAATCCAATTCAAACTGAACACCTATTCACCTCAGGGAGCTTTTGCCAGCTGAGTAAGTTTTTGATTAACTAGAGAGCACAATACAGTACAAATACTCAGCAGATACCTTCATATTTATTTACTAAAATTTCATTATACCAGGCATCTCTACCACAGAATACACGAGCTTAGTATACACCTCTTCCATTACTCTTGTACAAGAAGAATCTCTCAACCAATCAAATAATAATAATACAGAATCTTATAACAGTAAAAATAACTGAACAAAGGACAGTTAAGAACAGAGTCAACAAAAGCTTTTTCTCTTGCCCTTTCATGTGATTACTGGAAGTTAAATCATGAGAGATAAATCCCTTAATAGATTATTTTTGCTCCACACAAAGTGAAAAACTTAGTACTTATGCCAGCATTATTTGGCAAGGCAAATTTACTATGTGTTGTTATCAATAGCATTCACACTGTGGTACAGTTCAGGAGACTCATCACCGACCAATGTCCTCTTATGCATATATACATACATCAAGTAAAATAGGTTCTTATCATATGAAGTTTAAGTACTAGCCAGAATAGAGCTAAATGATTATTTTGTAACCTCTTGACTGATGAGAAATTCGGTCTGTATAGGCAAAAAAACAAAAATAAAAAATGCTATGCCATTCACTTCATTCAATTTATACCCTCAAATACCAATAGTTTTTTTTTTTTTTTCCTACAGTATCAACAGGGTGGACTGGCATTTTCCCAACACAGGAAGAAATGCTTTTCTTCTGCATAGAGAAACAAACTAAAAACAGCCTTTCTCAAACACAGCGGAAGCAGAATGCAGTGACTCTCTAACATGTTGTTTGCAGTCATGCTAACGGCATAGCAATATATTTTCCTGCAGCTTTCCATTCTGCTTGAGCGGGAAATAGCAGGAGTCTCCAAGCCGCAGCTCACTCCACCAGCAATGCCGTTAATGGCTGTTACCATATTTCTGCATGCCTATTCGGTGAATGAACTGGCGGTCTCCGCGTTGCTCAGCATACGCTCGCGTGCCACGATGCTGCCTGTAACGTTACTTCGAAATAGCATCGACTTTCTGTTTCAAATTACCACGCAATGCGTCAGCTCACTGCGATGGTATAGTCCATCGCATCTTAACCCAGTAAGTTCTATCTAATATTTTCACTTAACTGTATCACGTAGTTGATAACAGGGCATTCAGGTCTACGGGCAGTGGAGAAGGAAAAGTGCATCGTCACTGACTTTTTAGAAGAACCTGGGCATAGAAGACATCTCTTTGGAAACATCTGTTTCCACATTAATCAGTTACACCCCAAAGACAGTTATATTACTAAAGTAGACATTAAACCCACATACTACATTAGCCTTAGGAAAAGAACAAATTACACTTCAGCCTTGTTTAAAGAAAACTATAGATTATACTAAATCTTTGCAGCACTTTTAGCCTGAAAGTGTCTATTTCAGAAGACTCAGATACTACAAGATCAAAGCAAGGACTGGAGAGAGAGAGAGGAGCTGCACAGCCGACACGAGGGGAAAAGACGTGCTCTCGGCACAAGCGCCAAGAAGGGACAGGAGCAAGAGGCAAAGCAGGACACTGCAGCCACCAGCAGGACATCCACCCTGCGGCTGGGAGTTACTGAAGAGCGAGAAGGGGGTGAGTGTGTGGGTGGGGTGGGGTGGGGTGGGGTGGAAATCAACCTAGGAAAGAGGAGAAAACAGTTTAGTGTTCAGTGCAGAAGTATTTAGCACCTTGTCTCCTTGCAAGTCGCTGATTAGCCGGCTGAGCAAAAAAGTGCCCCCAGCTCAGCAAAGGGAAAGAGATAACTGGCATAT